>NW_012117488.1:1363678-1435262 GCF_000951035.1 Colobus angolensis palliatus
AAAAAAAAAAAAAATTGGCACATAGACCAATGGAACAGAATAGATAACACAGAAACAAATCCAAATACTTACAACCAACTGATCTTTAAGAAAGCAAGCAAAAACATAAAGTGGGGAAAGGACACCCTATTCAACAAATGGTGCTGGGATAATTGGTGAGCCACATGTAGAAGAGTGAAACTGGATCCTCATATCTCATATACCTTATCAAATACCTTATACAAAAATCAATTCAACATGGATAAAAAGCTTAAATCCAAGAACTGAAGCCATAAAAATTGTAGAAGATAACATCAGAAAAATCCTTCTAGACATTGGCTTAGGCAAAGACTTCATGACCAAAAACCCAAAAGCAAATTCAACAAAAACAAAGATAAATAGATGGGACTTAGTTAAACTAAAACATTTATTCACAGCAAAAGAAAGAATCAGCAAAATAGACAACCCACAGAGTGGGAGAAAATCATCACAATCTATACATCCGACAAAGGACTAATATCCAGAATCTACAAAGAACTCAAATAAATCAAAATGAAAAGAACAAACAATCTCATCAAAAAGTGGGCTAAGGACATCAATAGACAATTCTCAAAAGAAGATATACAAATAGCCAATAAGCAATTTGGAAAAATGCTCAACATCATTAATTATCAGGGAAATGCAATTCAAAGCCACAATGTGATACCACCTTACTCCTGGAAGGATGGCCATAATCAAAAAATCAAAAAATAATAGATATTGGCATGGATGTGGTGAAAAGAGAACACTTTTACACTGTTGGTGGGAACGTTAACTAGTACAACCACTATGGAAAACAATGTGGAGATTCCTTAAATAACTAAAAGTAGATCCAGCAATCCCACTACTAGGTATCTACCCAGAAGAAAAATAGTCATTATACAAAAAAGAGACTTCCACATGCATGTTTATAGCACCGCAATTTGCAATTGCAAAAATATGGAACCAGCTCGAATGTCCATCAATCAATGAGTGGAAAAAGAAAATGTGGTATACGTACACATTGGAATACTACTTAGCCATAAAAAGAACGAAATAATGGCATTCACAGCAACCTGGATGGAATTCAAGACTATTATTAGAAGTGAAGTAACTCAGGAATGGAAAACCAAGCATCATATATTCTCACTCATAATTGGGAGCTAGGCTATGAGGATGCAAAAGCATAAGAATGATACAACAGACTTTGGGGACTCAGGGAAAAGGGTAGGAGGTGGGTGAGGGATAAAAAAAACTACACATTGGGCCGGGCGCAGTGGCTCAAGCCTGTAATCCCAGCACTTTGGGAGGCCAAGACGGGTGGATCACGAGGTCAGGAGATCAAGACCATCCTGGCTGACACGGTGAAACCCCATCTCTACTAAAAAATACAAAAGACAAACCGGGCGAGGTGGCAGGCGCCTGTAGTCCCAGCTACTCAGGAGGCTGAGGCAGGAGAATGGCATAAACCCGGGAGGCGGAGCTTGCAGTGAGCTGAGATCCGACCACTGCACTCCAGCCCCGGCGACAGAGCGAGACTCCGTCTCAAAAAGAAAAAAAAAAAAAAACTACACATTGGGTACAGTGTACACTGCTTGAGTGATGGTGGGTGCACCGAAACCTCAGAAATCACCACCAAAGAACTTACTCATGTAATCAAACACCACCAGTTCCCCAAAAACCTATTGAAATAAATAACAAAATTTTAAAAAAGAGTCCTAAGTGATAAAAATATCCAACTTACAATGTTGTGAGAATTAAATGACACAATGTAGTTTCATGTTATGAGGAAGTTAAATTCTAATATTAACTCCTAAGGCTAAATTCACCATTGAAAATTCATTAACTCTCCCATAAAATACAGTGTACATTTTTTATATATACATCTTGGTACAACAGTTCTTATATACACCAAAGTTTGCGAATATAAAGGAAATTTATATGCAGATGATTGAGCTATTAGTTAAAAACAGTCTTTAAAGACAGACTACCTTGGTTCAAATTCCAGTTCCACCACGTCCTGACCCTGGGAAAGGTGCCTCTCTACGCTTCAGGTTTTTCATCTGCACATTGGTGATAAAAGTATCTAGCTCATAGGCTTGTAGTGCAAATTACTTAATATATGTAAAGCCCTCAGCTGGGCACAATGTAAAGGTTATATAATAATATGTTAGCTGTCAATCTGTCAGATAGACCTGCATTATAAGCCCAGCTTCCTTCACTCAGTGAATATCTATTAAGCATCTACAATATAACCATGCACAATTAATTCTAGGTTTTGACAAAAACAAAGAGTTTAATTTTTGATGTTTACAGTCTATTGGTTTTGCCAAATACTGGCTACATGATCTTGGGCAAAGTTTCTTCATTGGTTGTCATAATGTATATAGGTGCATTAGCTATGTCTAGTAGCTATTATCATGCCCCAGTATGGTATCATAAATGCTAAGTTTATGCTAAGTGTTTGTCCATAAACACTAGAAATCTGAGTCTTGACAAAGAATTCATCCCTCACATCTTTCCCCACCAATAAGGGGAATCATTTTTCACCTCTGCACTGGGATACATCTTACCAGTTCCAGGCTCCACATAAACCAGGGAATGTATTCTGCATATTCATGAGTTTGGTTTCCCAAAACACAGCAGGTGCCACGTCCTCCTCTGAGTTAGTCTGATAAGAAAAAGAACTTGAAGCAATATCTCTTTTTTTAGCTAAATGTAGGGCCTTTACACAGAGGATATACACACTCAAGGTATGAGTAAAATCAAAGAAAATGTAAACAGCACCTCCCATTCTCCTTAGAAAGGGAACAAAGTGGTAGGGGAGAGGGATAGCATTAGGAGATATACCTAATGTAAATGACGAGTTAATGGGTGCAGCACACCAACATGGCATATGTATACATAGATAACAAACCTGCACATTGTGCATAGGTACCCTAGAAATTAAAGTATAATAATAAATAAATAAATAAATAAAGGGAACAAAGTGGAGCACGCTTAATCTGAAGAGGGAAGTACAAGGGTTCCACTTATTCCAAGTAGGGGAGGTTAGGAGAGGTAAGTGAAGTTATTCCATCTAGGACTGACAGATGCGAATTGTAGTTTGTAAAAAACACAGCAGGCTCTGGCTGAAGGGGTGAGTGAGAGATGAAATCTACTAGCCTTGGCAGGTCTGCAACTATTGAGTTGAAGAAGTATCTCTTTCATTACTCACAGGTACCTTATGCTTACCACTTCATGTACCTTGAGCTGGGTAGACCCCAAATGGTCTGCTTTTTTTTAATTTGCAAAAAGTCATGGCAAGCCCAGCAGTGACCCTGGTTTCAATAGGTTAAGTGGCCCCAAGAAACCAGAGTTGATCCAGAGTTGAGAAGGGAGAAAACGGGTCTACATCAGTGGCCTCAGGAAGTGTAACAGTAGACATATGGACAGCATCACTGTATGACCTGTGCCTCAGGCTGCCCAAAGAAACAACTGACCCTCTCTATTTATTGCATGAATTGAGTTTGATCTTGCCATTTAGAGACGTCTACAAATTCAGGAGCTAAGCTGCCCACCCATAAGTGATCCACCATCCTTTTAAAATAATACTTAGAATTCAAACAAAATAATTTATTTGCTTCAGCTAGCACTATATTAAGGTCTGTATGTTTCAATTAATTTAAAGATAATCTGGTTACCAGAAAAAAGAAAATGTCATAACAAAGCAGGATTTTTGTGGGGAGTCCAGACCTCAACAAAGGCTTCCTTTAAGTACTCCATCATCACTGCTCCCTCTCATTACCTCTTTAAAGGGGCTTTAAGTTCATGTCCTTCTCCTGCCAGCCTGATTTCTCTTCAATAGGGATTTTTAAACTCAGCCCCTTCCTTCCTGTTCAAAGATCATTGCATTTTTTTGGGTATCCATAGTACAAAGCATTGTGCTCCACCTCAAACTCATTAGGATATTTCAAATCTTTTATTTAGCTTCATTGTGCCTAAATTTTCTCTTCCATTAAAGTGGCTTAATATCCCCCTTCAAACCTTTCCCAAAATGATGAAATTAAGTCATTAATATGACAGAGGCTTGTCACCCACAGATAAAAAAGAAGAATCCTTTTGTTTCCTTTATAGGAGTAACATCCTTTATATAACAACTGTATTCCTCAAAATTTTATGTGAATGAAGTCCAGATTTAAAAGTTCTGAGGATAGGCCGGGCGCAGTGTCTCCAGCCTGTAATCCTAGCACTTTGGGAGACCGAGATGGGCAGATCACAAGGTCAGGAGATTGAGACCATCTTGGCTAACACAGTGAAACCACATCTCTATTAAAAATACAAAAAAATTAGCCAGGTATGGTGGCGGGTGCCTGTAGTCCCAGCTACTCAGGAGGGTGAGGCAGGAGAATGGCCTGAACCCAGGAGGCAGAGCTTGCAGTGAGCTGAGACCAGGCCGCTGCACTCCAGCCTAGGTGACAGAGTAAGACTCCGTCTCAAAATAAAATAAAACAAAAGTCCTGAGGATGTCCACCACTCAAAGAAAGCTCATGGAGCGGAATTTTGTTAAACAAGGGTAAGTCTAGCAAATAATCATCATTGATTCATCTGAGGTTCCACACTGGGTTATCTTAGATGGTGACGATGAAGATGATGAAAATCATCATGATGCAAGTGAAACTCATTTAAGAGCTTATGGGTTTTCTAGACACTTTCACACACCTCTCATGTGATGCTCATAACCACCCCCAGGAGATAATGGTCGGGTATTAATATCCCCAGTTGACAGATGAAGAGGCTGAGGCATAGTGAGGTTAATGATTTGTCCAAGGTTATGCAGCTAATGGACTTGTGCTGAAGGTTCAAACAGTCCCAAAGCTCTTACCCTTGACCTGCACAGAACAGCTCAAGGACCAAAAAAGAAAACCTAGAGTCATCTGTGGTCTGTAGAAATGTAAATAGTTTTCTCTAAGCACTCATGGCCTCAAAACCTTGAAATTCTAAAGCCAAAATTTTCAACACATAAAATTCTAAAGGAATAAAGGAAACTGCTGACATCTGCAAAGTAGGAAGGCAGCCAATGCAGTATCAACATGATAAAAAATGATTAAATGCTAATCATACCAGCTGAGATATCATCGTCAAATTTTGTATTAACAGCTACAATTAAGTAGTAGACTTATTAGCTACATTATGTTTAAGTGCATCTTGCCAGAATCTTTGTAATTTTCCACTAAACATAAAAAAGATCTTAAATCAAGTTTAGGAGGACAGAAAATAGAAAAATAAAATGGTGTCACCCACATACCTGGTGTGGGATGAGGGCCTCAATAACCTTAGAGAAAATAGCCAAGGCTTCCAGTTTCCAATCCTCGGTTTGGAGAATATTTTAAGCAGAGGTAGACTTCCTGCTAATGAGATTCTAGATAAAACTATGTAAATTCAACCTCTTACCCAACACCCCCTACAATGAAAAAATATCTAGGAAGGCATGCAGTGCAGGCATATCCTACTATGGGCTGATCCCAGCTTCCCTGGAATCTGAAAGATGGCCAGAACATTTGTTTGTTGATTGAATGGGGCCACCTTTCAGTTCATACAATCAGCCTTGGATGAATTCCCAGAAATCTTAGGTGGATGCCCCAAAATACCGTCTTCCTTCTTTTTCCTTTTCTAATCTTCTATCGTCCTCCAATGTCTCAGTGCACTCCTTAGTCTTGACCTTTTCTGCCAGAAATAACAAAGAGTAATAGAATTCTAGATGGGCCAGGTGCGGTGGCTCACGCCTGTAATCCCAGCACTTTGGGAGACCTAGGCCAGCAGATCACCTGAGGTCAGGAGTTCGAGACCAGCCTGGCCAACATGGAGAAACCCTGTCTCTACCAAAAATCACACAAAAATTAGCCAGGTGTGGTGGCATGGGCCTGTAATCCCAGCTACCAGGGAGGCTGAGGCAAAAGAATCACTTAAATCTGGGAGTTTGCAGTGAGCCAAGATTGCACCTCTACACTCCAGCCTGGGCTACAGAGTGAGACTCTGTCTCAAAAAAAAAAAAAAAAAAGACATGTAGAGAACAGGAAAACCCCATTCTCCCAAATATACCCAAAAGTAAATACTGTACCCTTCCAATGTCACTTTAAAATATATCTTTTTGCATAATCTGATTCAAACTTCCCACTCCCACATTTCTCCCACAGTAATCTCTCCCAGTGGAAGAAATGTTTGAAATAGGTATAACTTATTGTTTTCTTAGTCATAAATCACAGGTAGGTCATTTTTTCAATTGACAGATGTTTCTTATAAAGTTCTCATCAATATTCATTTTATGTTGGCTAACTAAATTCTGATAGCTGGTATAAACCACTTTGTGTTGCCAAAAGTGACCAGAACCTTGCTAAAGTCTGTGGTTGAATTGGTTTGTGGTTAGATTATTCTGGACTTCTATTAGCAATGAAAACTTATAGGGGAAAGGTCATCCTTCCAGACCATGCCTTTGTGGAACTAAGTGGTACATAACAGACTTCAACTTTTTGAAACCTACTGACATTTATTTTACAAATTATACTTCAAGGGATTCAGAATATAAAATATTTCCAAATATGAGGTATTTCTTTAAAAATCTGAAGTGAAAAAGGAGCACAATATGTGCATGTGCAACAGGCAAGGGTTCTACATTCATACATGGTCTGCAAGAATGGATTCATTTGTTCATTCATTCAAACAAGTATTTGTTGCATGAATGCATTATTTGTTGGGCAGTGTGTAAAGTCCTGGGTGTATATCAGTGAACAAAACAGGACAGACTGGGTACTTGCTATTGAGGTGCTCTTGAGGTTTCTCTAGAGAGGAAAAAAGTAAATAAACAAACAAATTATTGTAAATGATTAAAGATGTAAGAAAGAAAGTAACAGGAGGCTAAGTGGAGAATAAAAGGGGTGGGATACAATTATTTTAGAAAGGATATGAAGGGAACGCTTAACAAAACATGTGCAAATTAAGTTAAGCCCCAAAAAATGAGATGATATCATCCATGCAGAATTTGGGAAAGAACATTTTCAGGAGAGAGAAACAGCACATACAATGTCCTTGAGAATTGACAGGGCTTGATGTGTTCATGGCATCAAAAGGAATTCAGTGTGACTGGAGCGTGCTAAGAGAGAGATAGGCAGGGTCTAGATTATTCAAGACATTGAAGGTCATGGTAAAGAACTTCTATTTTATTCTGATGGGAATTGGAAACTGCTAGAGATTTGAACAGCAGAGTGAAATCATCTAATTTATGTTTCATATTGCACTGGCTGCTATGAAGAGAATTGACTGGAGGAGGAAATTAGTGGATGTGGGAAAACAGGAAACTATTACAATAATCCAAATGAGAGCTAATGAGAGCCGGGTACTGGAGTGCAAAAGTGAGATGGTGAGAAGACATTTTTGAGGTAAAATCAAAAGGACTTGGTGGTAACTTAGATATGAGTGATGAGGGCAAGAGAGGAATCAAGGATAATTCTGGCTTGGTGGATGGTGGCACTATTTGCTGAGTTGATGGAAAGGGCCCCCAGTTTTTTTCTTTTCTAGTACAAGTTCTGTGATATAGTGAGGTCTTGGCACAGCTGAGGCCCTAAGAGGTTATTTCCTGTTCTTGCTAGTAAACTTCCTGTGGAGAGAGCTTTCTTGATCCTTTCTCACTGTTAGGCAAGGAAACACAGGAGAGAGCCAACGTGGTCCAAAGGAAGCCTCAGAGCTGCCTGAATTCCTAACACTAGGTTCTCCAGCCCTAGCTAGTATGTGGAGTGCTAGAAAACAAGCAAATGGTAGGTTAGTTATGCTCAAGAGCATTAAAAATAATAATAATAATAACATTAAATCACATTTTTTCAGGGGATTAGGCCTTGGGTGCCAAGTATTGAGCATGAGTTGAATTTTTTGATAGACTGAGCAGAATATAAGCGCACACATACACTGTCCTATGGCATTAAGTTCTTCAAAAAAGCCTAAATCAAGGATAAACAGTTGCCCATTAGGCAACAGAAATTGACTCCCTTGGGAAAGGACACTAAGAGATTAACTAAAGGTCCACCCCTTGGCAGATGGGATTCTCCATTAAAATTAGTTATCAAAGACTCTTCCAGTTAGTTAAGCTCAAAGTCATTAGCTTAATGACAACAGTTCAGAAACATCCTCACCTCTGCAGAGCAGGAGTGCCACTCAAAGGTCATCATCTTAAGAGGCATTGTGAGTCTGAGTTCTAAGAGATTAAAACACCTTTGGGGGCAGATAACGCTTAAGTCGTATTTCACAGGATTTCAGACATCTCTCTTATTATCTATGTAGGTCTTAATGGGAACTCAGCCAGCATGACCTTTGGCCATATGTTCTTCCTTCACCAATTTATACCATCAGTATTTTCATGCCATGAAAATTCTGGTTGTAAGAACATTAAAGGAAACCCTAAAAGGATAAAGACATTGCAAAAGAATAACTTAGTATCTAAAGGAGGACTGAAAAGGGATGAAAGAATTCATTACATTGCTGGCATTCATCCAAATGTCAGCTCCCCTCTTACTAATTAATAGAATATGACATCAAGGCAAGAATTCTAGGAGAAATGGGAAACACTTCAATAAGAGACATCTAAAAGAGAGACGATGCCGGGCGCAGTGGCTCACACCTGTAATCCCAACGCTTTAGGAGGCCGAGGCAGGTGGTTCACTTGGAGTCAGGAGTTCAAGATCAGCCCCGCCTCTACTAAAAAACAAAAATTTGCTGGGCACGATGGCGGGCACCTGTAATCCCAGCTACTCGGGAGGCTGAGGCAGGAGAATCTCTTGAACCTGGGAGGCAGAGTTTGCAGTGAGCTGGGATCACGCCACTGCACTCCAGCCTGGGTGACAGAGTAAGACTCCATCTCAAAAAAAAAAAAAAACTACACAAATTAGCTGGGTGTGGTGGTGGGCACCTGTAATCCCAGCTACTCAAGAAGCTGAGGCAGGAGAATCACTTGAATCCAGGAAGTAGATTTTGCAGTGAGCCAAGATCACACCACTGCTCTCCAACCTGGGAGACAGAGCAAGATTCTGTCTCAAAAAATAATAAATAAATAAATAATTTTAAAAAATAAATAAAAGAGAAATGAGATTTTGCATCTCTTGATGGAACAAATGCATTTTAAGGTAATAACTGTAAGATAATGCTACAAAGCATTCAAAACAACCAGAGTAAAGAAGCAGAACTCAAAGTCAAAAACTAGAATGCAAAGACTTAAAAGGATGAATTTATTTTCTTATTAAAACCAGTGATCTGTCAACAAATCATCTATTTCCTAAAGATTAATACGATCAACATTAATCACAGTCAAATATTGATTCTGAGTACACTTAATGTATTTAATGTTGATTAGAAACTGGAAGAAAAGTTATTCAATTTTATGGATTTGGATTAGGATCATTCCCAGTTCTGTAATATTTATACCTATAAAGATACCAGGAAAGAATGTCAAGCAGTTCACTAATAACTTTTCAAAGTCTTAGAAAATTTGTGTTTTTTGCTGGCACCCAAGAGGGGAAAACATCATAAAAATAGTTTCAAAATCCACAATCAATGCTTTCTCCAAAATAAATGTCTTTGTTAAAAAAAATAGCAGATTTCTTAATTCTGTTTTTCCCTTGGGCTGGTGATTGTCCCAGCTCCTGCTCTTTGCTCTGCCCTCGCTTCCTCTCATGCTCTACTGGCCATGAAGGAGCTGTGAAAATCCAGACTCTACCAATAAGACAACACCAAATTACAGAAACACAGAGATGAGGCCAGGTGACCTTGTCTTCACTCCTTACTTTTTTCTTGCAGGTAGGAACTTTCCCTTTCTGCCATGCTTTTTCTACCTAGAGACCAAGGGATTCTATCTTTTTCAATGATACTAAATAAGCCACCAAACTATGTCATAATGTGGCTTCATCATCATAGACTTTTTCTGGGTCACAGTGTGCTCTTGCCATCTTCAAGAGCCAAGTCAAAGAGTCAAGTCTTTTTTTCAGGAAAGTTTCATATATACATATGAATATATATATATATATATATATATATGTTCTCCCAGGTTCAAGCAATTCTGCCTCAGCCTCCTGAGTAGCTGGGACTACAGGCATGCACCACCATAGCCAACTCTTTTTTTTTTTTTTTTTTTGGATTTTTTTGGTAGAGATGGGATTTCACCGTGTTAACCAGGCTATGCTTGAACTCCTGACCTCAAGTAATCTGCCCCCCAGGCCTCCCAAAGTGCTGGGATTATAGGCATGAGCCACTGTGTCTGGCCTGTTTCCAATATTATCTGTAAGTATCTTATGTTGTCATTAGTGCTATTTTATTCTTTATAAACATCAATTGCATACATGTTAGATATTCCTATCTGTCATTTTTATCTGTCATGGTTTCTTTTTCTTTTATTTTTTTCAATTTTTTATTGTGGCAATATATACAAAACATAAAATTGACTCTCTTAACCATTTTAAGTATATGATTCAGTAGTATTAAATACATACATTAATAATGTGCAACCATCACCACAATCCATTTCCATAACTCTTTTCATCTTATAAAACTAAAATTCTATACCCATTAAACAATAACTCTTCATGCTCCCTGATGCCAGTCACTTCAACCACCATTCTCCTTTCTGTCTCTATGATTTTGACTACTCTAAGTACCTCATATAAATTGAATTATGCAATATATGTTCTTTCATATCTGGCTCCACCTAGCACAGTATCCTCAAGATTCATCCATATTACTGCATGTGATATGGTTTGTCTCTGACCCCACCCAAATCTCATCTTGAATAATTATAACTCCCACAATTTCCACGTGTTGTTGGAGGGACGTGGTGGGAGGTAATTGAATCATGGCGGGTGGATCTTCCTCATGTTGTTCTCATTATAGTGAATGAGTCTCATGAGATCTGATGGTTTATAAAAGGGAGTTTCCCTACACAAACTCTCCTGTCTGCTTCCATGTAAGATGTGACTTTGCTCCTCATTCACCTTCTACCATGATTATGAGGCCCCCCCAGCCATGTGGAACTGTGAATCAATTAAACCTCTTTCCTTTGTAAATTACCCATGTCTTTATTAGCAGCATGAGAATGGACTAATATAGTAAATTGGTACCAGGTATTGGGGCACTGCTGTAAAGACACCCCAAAATTGGGAAGCGACTTTGGAACTGGGTAACAGGCTGAGGTTGGAACAGTTTGGAGGGCTCAGAAGAAGACAGGAAAATGTAGGAACATTTGGAATTCCTAGAAACTTGGAGGTCTCAGAAGACAGGAAGATGTGGGAAAGTTTGAAACTTCCTAAAGACTTGTTGAATGAGTTTGACCAAAATGCTAATAGTGATGTGGAAAACAAAGTCCAGGCTGAGGTGGTCTCAGATGGAGATGAGGAACTTGTTGGGAACTGGAGTAAAGGTCACTCTTGCTATACAAAGAGATTGGTGGCATTTTGCCCCTGCCCTAGAGATCTGTGGAACTTAGAGGGAGATGATATGGGTTATCTGGTAGAAAAAATTTCTAAGTGGCAAAGCATTCAAGAGGTGAAAGACCATAAAAGTTTGGAAAATTTGCAGCCTGGTAATGCAGTAGAAAAGAAAACCCCAGTTTCTGGGGAGAAAATCAAGCCAGCTGCAGAAATTTGCATAAGTAATCAAAAAGCCAAATGCTAATCATCACCAAGACAATGGGGAAAATGTCTCCAGGGCATGTCAGAGACCTTTGCTGCAGCCCCTCCCATCACAGGCCCAGAGGCTTAGGAGGAAAAAATAGTTTTGTGGGCTGAGCCCAGGCCCCCCTGCTCTATGCAGCCTCCAAACATAGTGCCCTGCATCCCAGCTGTTTCATCTCCAGCCATGGCTAAAAGGGACCAACATACAGCTCAGGCCATTGCTTCAGAAGTTTCAAGCCCCAAGTCTTGGTGGCTTACACATGGTGTTGGGCCTGTGGGTGCACAGAAGTCAAGAATGGAGGTTTGGGAACCTCCACCTAGATTTCAGAGGATGTATGGAAATACCTGGATGTCCAGGCAGAAGTTTGCTACTGGGACGAGGCCTTCATAAAGAACCTCTGCTAGGGAAGTGTGGAAGGGAAATGTGGGGTTGGATCCCCCATACAGAGTCTTCACTGGAGCACAGCCTAGTGGAGCTGTGAGAAGAGGGCCACCATCCTACAGACCCCAGAATGGTAGATCCATTGACAGTTTGCACCACGCATCTGGAAAAGCCTCAGGCACCCAACACTGGCCCATGAAAGTAGCCAGGAAAGGAGCTATACCTTGCAAAGCTACAGGGGAGATGCTGCCCAAGACAGTGGAACCCCACCTCTTGAATCAGTGTGACCTGAATCTGAGACCTGGAGTCAAAGATCATTTTGAAGCTTTAAGATTTGACTGCCCCACTGAATTTTGGACATGCATGGGGCCAGTACCCCCTTCATTTTGGGCATTCTCTCCATTTGGTACGGCTGTATTTATACAATGCCTGTACCCCCATTGTATTTAGGAAGTAATTTGCTTTTGATTTTATAGGCTCATAGGTGGAAGGAACTTGCCTTGTCTCAGATCAGACTTTGGGCTGTGGACTTTTGAGTTAATGCTGAAATGAGTTAAGACTTTGGGGGAATGTTGGAAAGGCATAATTGGTTTCAAAATTCAAGGACATGAAATTTGGGAGGGGTCGGGGCAGAATGATATGAATGATTCTTGCTCTGTCTCCCAGGCTGAAGTGCAGTGGCATGACCTTGGCTCACTGCAACTTCTGCCACCCAGGTTCGAGTGATTCTCCTGTCTCAGCCTCCTGAGTAGCTGGGACTACAGGCGCATGCCCCCACACCCAGCTAATATTTTATATTTTCAGTAGAGACAGGGTTTCACCATATTGGTCAGGCTGGTCTTGAACTCCTGGCCTCAGGTGATCCACCCACCTCAGCCTCCCAAAGTGCTGGGATTACAGGAGTGAGCCACTGCACCCAGCCTGTGGGTTGCCTTTTTTACCTCATCAACAGCATCTTTTGATGCACAAAATTTTTTAAATTTTCATGAATTCTAATTTGTTTATTTTTCCTTTTGTTATCTGTGCCCTTTGGTGTTACATTCAAGAAATCATTGCCAAATGCAGTGTTGTGAAGGTTTTGCCCTATGTTTTCTTCTAAGAGTTTTACCAAGGACACCCACTTTTACAACTCCAGTACTATTCAACACAGTACTAGAAATCCTAGCCAGGGGAGTTAGACAAAAAAAAGAAATAAAAGGTATCAAAACTGGAAAGGAAGAGTTAATATTATCTCTGTTTGTAGATGATATGATCTTATATTTAGATAAACCCTAAAGATTCCACACACAAAAATACCAACCTAGTAAGTGAATTCAGCAAAGTAGCAGGATACAAAGTTAGTGCACAACAATCATTTGCATTTATATACACTAACAATGAATAATCTGGAAAGGAAATTACAAAAACAATCCAATTTACAATAACATCTAAAAGAATAAAATACTTAAGAATTGACTTAACCAAGGAGGTAAAAGATTTGTAGAATGACAACCACAAAACAAAGCTGAAAAAAATTTTAAAAGACATAAATAAATGGAAACACATCCCATGTTCATGGATCAGTAGTCTTAAAATTGTTAAGAAATCAATGCTACCTAAAGCAATCTATATATTTAATGCAATCTCTATCAAAATAGCAATGACCTTCTTTGCAGAAATAGCAAAACTCATCCTAAAGTTCATACAGAATCTCAAGGGACTTTAAACATTTAAAGCAATCTTGAAAAGGAGAACAAAGCGAGAGGACTCACACTTCTTGACTTCAAAACTTACTACAAAGCTGTACTAATGAAAATAGTATGGTGATTGCATGAAGACTGACATACAGACCAATGAGATAGAATACAGAGCCCAGAAATAAACCCTCAAATATATGGTCAAATGATTTTTGACATGGTGCCAGGAACCATTCAATAGGGAAAGGACAGCTTTTTCAACAAACGGTGCTGGAAAAATTGGATATCACATGCAAAAGAATGAAGTTGTATCTTTACCTAACACCATATACAAACATTACTTCAGAATGGATCAAAGACCATAAACAATAAAACTCCTTATTAATTTTTATTGTTTCTTTTTTATTTTATTTTGGGTGATTTTCTAACCATTGTATCCCTGATCTTCTTTTCAATTGTGTTTATTCCTTTTTTGTTGCTTGATGAGACTTTTATCTTTGCACTGATTTTACGTTTCCCCATTTCTTTCATTTCTTTACAGAGCACTACCAATTTGTTTTGTTTTTTTTTTTTAATTTTCTTCCTATCATCTGCTCTTCAATTTTTTTAATCTCTTTTTTAGGTTTTTTTTTTTTTTTCACAGAGGGATGATACTGCCTATAATCTCTTTAGGATTCTTTTAAGTTTTCCTCAAATTCATGGGAAAATTCCTCTTCTGAGTTATATGTGTCATCTGTCTTTTGTTTATACTTTCCTCATTTATTCTTACATACATGTCTCTTGTTTGTCCCTTTCTAATGGTTATTGACATCTCTCAAGGCAATTCTGACTGAGACCAATATTTACTTGAAGGCCACTTTGAGAAGGGGCAGCCTAGAGCTTCAAATTAACTGTGTTATCTCAAAAACCTTCTCACCAAATTTACCTTCCATCCTGAGTGTATATTTTCCCTCCTTCCTGGCCAGTTAAGATGTGTGTTTGTGTTGTGTTCAGTACGTGCTCTCATCTGATGAGCACAACTTGGTCACTCCTTCAGCTTCCCCACCGGAGCTAGGTGGCCAGGGTGCACTGCAGACTACAAAGATGGAGCCCCTACCAGCTTCCCCTCAGCTCCACCTCCCTGCTGTTCTTTGTCCACCACTAGGTCTGCATAGCAACACACCCACTTCTCTGGCCCATATCCCTCTAGATCCCATGAACCGGAATAAAAAGGATCATTTGCACTTGAATAACTGTAACATGTTCTTTAAAGAACTCTTGTCTACTGAAATGTGAGGAAGTTTCTAGGTTCTCATTATCCACCCTCAGTTTGAGTCTCAAGTTCTCAGGACTGGCTAGATATTATTCACCGTGAAGTTTTTGTATTGCATCAAAGATGTGTTTTCTTCTTGACTTTATTTTATTACTCCCATTGTTTCAAGTAGGTTTCAAGTAAGATTTGTGGCTTAAAATGATTTTAGTAAACTGAAAGCTCCCTCATTCACTCCTTGACCTATTGCAAATTTGCTTCTACTCCATCATGAAGTCTCCTAAACTGTTCTCTCAAAGATTACTCTTAACTTCCTAATTGTTCATGAAAAGCTTAAATTTTTTCTGTCCTTCCTCTTATATCTCCTAAATTCTCATTCTCTTGCTCTCTTTCAGTCTTTCCTCAAATACAGATATTCCCCCAGGGTTATTCCTCTGCTTTCTTTAAATTATCTCCCTGGTCAACTCCATTCATTCTCAAGGCTTAAATTGCCCACTGTATACATTACTCTCAAATGTTTCTCCTCTACCTTGATCCTCTCTTTTGGAAACTCATACCAAATTTTCAAAGTCTGTTTGACACCTCCACTTGCAGACATATACCACTGGCATCTCACACCATATATATTCTAAATAACTATTTTCTAAGCTAGTGAGACTCAGAATGGTAATTGGCATTGTTTAGTTTTGTTTCATTTGTTGTTTGTTTTAAAGCTTCCTATGTGTATTCGCTTCCAAGTGCTGCCATAATAAACTGGATGATAAAAACAACGGAAATATATTCTTTCACAGTCCTGGAGGGCAGAAGTCCAAAATCAAGGTGTCAGTAAGATAATGTTCCCTCTGAAGGCTCTAGGGAAGAATTCTTCCTTGACTCTTCCTAGCTTCTAGTGGTTGCCAGTAATCCTTGGTGTTCCCTGAGCTTATAGGTACATCACTCCAATCTCTGTCTTTGTCATAACATGGCCTTCTGTGTGTCTGTGTCTGTCTGTCTGTTTCTATATCTTCCTCTTCTTTCTCTTATGAATATACCACTCATTGGAGTTAGTGTCCACCCTAATTTAACAAGATGCCACTTAACTTAATTACATCTACAAACACCCTATTTTCAAATAAGGTCACATTCCCAGGTTCTAGGGATTTGAACCTGAAGATACCTTTTGGGGAGACACAATTAGCCCACTATACTATAACAAAATACACTTTGTACACTTTGGAAATGTTGCCTAAAGTAAAACCAGATAGGTTTCCTTACTACAGAACTTCTCAGACCTTTAACAAGATAATATGAATTGTACTCTGAATCTCCAACAGATGTTATCATATGTAGCTTTCCCAAACTATAATGACTGCAAAACACTCTTTGGCATAGAGCCCTTCAAAAGACTAGTGTTCCAACAAAAGACTTTACAATGTTCAGCACCAGTGCTTCTTAGGTTTTCATATGCATATGAATCACCTGGGGATGGTGTAAAAATGCAGATTCTGATTCAGTAGGTCTGGGATGGAGGTCTGAGATTCTGTATTTCTTAAAAGCTTCCTGGAGCTGCTGATGCTGCAAGTCACCAAACATACTTTGAATAACAAGCTTCTAAAACAAAATCTGTATTTCCATTAATGATGTTTCCCTTCCTGTATTTTGTATCTTGGTCAATGGCATTACTATCCACCCAATCACTCAATGGGAAACTCTGGTATCAACTTTCCTTTCCCTTACTGCTCCCCTCCTCACCCTACCTCCAATTCAACTTAGTGCCAACTTGTATTCCTCTCCTAAATCCAGTCGACCATCTCCATCCCCATTGTCTTAGTTCAGGATGTCAGTATCTGTGCGTGGACTATCAGTAGCCTCCCAGCGCATCTTTTTGGCTTTAAACTTTGTCCCTCCAAAAAGTTGCCAAAGACTTAATCAGGTCAATACTTCATGTTAAAATTTACATTGATGTACCACTGCTCACCAAATAAAATTCTTATTGCACAGCATTGAGACATTGCAGGTCCTGAAAAATCTGACCTCAGCAAATATTTCTAGTTTTGCTCCCAGTACCAATCCATGATGTAACATATGCTATGGCCACAGTAGGTTGCTCATTCTGCCCTAATCTCATCATGCATGTTCTCATCTCCAAACCTGGTTCAGTCTCCTTTCTGGCCCTCAATGTCTTTCTCCCACTTTCTTGGCCGGGAAAAACCAACTTCTCATTCTTCCCAATTTAGTTTAAGTATCTTTACTAAATATTTCCCAATTAGAATTAATTTCTAGGTCTTTGATGTTCCCAGAGCATTTTCTTTATAACTTTGCTTCAAGTACTTTAATGCTGTCCTATAACCATTTACACACATGTATTTTTAGTTAACTCCTTCATGGCATAAAGTAAGTGTTTATTTATTCCTTTATTCATTCAAAACTATTGCCAACCATGATTTTGATGAGTAACTAGTCAAATGAGTGTATTGGATGAAAGAGGCTCAAATGGCTATGGATTATTTTCAAACTGCAGAAAATAGACTTCATAAACAAAAATGCAGATTATTAGAAACTGAATCAGAATTTTGAGGGGTAGGAACCCTAGAATCCAATTTTCAGCAAGAAATCAGGTGATTCTTAGCAGGCTAAAGTGTGAGAACCACTACCTAAAATTTAGAACTAAACATTTCACTGGTAAACACTTGTGCGACCAATGACTTTAAACTATTTGAGATGGAAATTCTGGTCAAGTCAAAAACCCTATAAAGCAATGTGGAAATGTAAAAGGCCTATTTAGCATCAATAAAGAACAAAGATAAAGAAAATGAGTCTTTTGAGCAGAAAACTTGCTGTTGAGCCTGTGATCATTCTTTTTAACATTTTCTGGCCAATGTCAGTTTAAAGCATGTACACGTTAATTATTTCAGTGAAGCTAGGCTATTCTGGCTGCCATGTTTTTCTGAGGTAGAAGAACTTTTTTACCTTCTTTTTTCTGTGCAGTACTTAAAACCAACTGATTCCTAAATCACCTACTCTTCACTGCTAGGATCCAAACAAAACCGAAGGCTGTCTTGAAGAATATGAGAGCTAAATGACAGTTAAATTTGTCACATTCTGTACCATGCTGCACACTTTCAGAGTTTCATAAATTTTTTCTAAATCCACATAATTAGTTTAGCTTTACCAGAAAAAAAATTTGAATGACAAGGTCAGGCTCCTGACCTTTCAATAAATTAGAGAAGATTGCCATAAATTGCACAATATAATGAAACACCAATTTGCATATTTGCTGCTATATTAAAAGGGATCAGTTTTAGCTCGCAAAGCAGAACAAACAAAAACATGCATTTTAATAACTCAAATTACTCCCAGGAAGTGACCCTCAGCAGAAAGCCTGATTATCACTACTTAATTAGAAGCCTTGGAAATCTAAATCCTCCTTTAAATCCTATTCTGGGTACAGTGAAAGATGAAGCCATGAGTTTTGTCTAAGATTCAATATTTACTCTTTACTAATATGTTTGCTGGAGAGACTTCCCAAGCATTATAAAGACATGTGAGAAAAAATTTAATATTCAAAGAAAGAGTGCACACAACCTGTGTTGGCTTGCAGGTGCAAAGCAATTAACAAGCTGGCATTTACAGTACTTTTAATTAATTAATTAAAAATGCAAAGCTGACTTTCATTTCTTTAAATGTTTGAACATTTCATCCATCAATAATAAAGCACTACATGCTGCTGGGCGACAACATCTGGTAAATGAAAAAAGTTAGTCCAGTGTTGAAGTAAGTGAGGAAGAATTTGGAATTGGCTATTGCATCACCATCTCTTCTCCCACCCCCTCACTCTCACTAGTACATTACCACATTCCGTGTCAAATGATAGGGGAAATGGTTTGTTGCCAGCTCTGGATCATAAAGTAAAAGTGACAATATTTGATGTGACAAGTTAACCTTGAATGGAAATGAAAACAAGGCTTATCACAATTATACTCACCATTAAGGACTTGCCGTTCTGTTTCCTTAGGGGAGCAGAGTTGTTTGGAATTAAGGCTATGTATCTCCATCTTGTTTATAAAGGTTAAAAACCTAATTAGCAAAGGGAATTTCAATAATTTGAAAAAGAAGTGGATAATGGCTTCTAATGTAATGCTGCTGTGACTAATTTTACAGCTGGACGCTGCTTGAACAACGACTTTACTATTCCCCGTGAACACATTTTTGGTCAGTACATATTTAAAAACAACGCCATTAATGTACTTTAATTAAAACATAAATACTACAGTGCTACCTCGGTAGGCATTCACTCAGCTGGAACTAACTATATTTGCTTAATCTACAATTTTAGATGTATTAGCAAAAATAAATGTTGGTGAATGTAAGAGCCTGATTACATATCTTGGGTAAATTGGTGATAATGAGTCAAGAGACTTTGTGTTCATTCACATATATTAGAATAAGAATCATTATGAAATTAAAGCTAAGATTAATCCTGCTAATGACACCACAGAGCATCTGGGAATAAGATAACCCAGATGTCAGATTCACTGTGCTACTGTGCTGCTATTTGATAGAGTAACCCTTGAAGTGTTCTTCTAAGGCAGATAGCTGCTACCCCCCCAGTCCCAGCACTTGAAATGCAAATGAGTGACAAGATAGTCTAATAATGAGAGCAGATTCTAGCAGTAAAGAAAATGAATAAATTAAAAAAAAAAAAAACACTCTGCACCACTGATAAGAACAAGCAGCAGGCACCCTGATGTCCTCAATTAGGGTGGGTGACATCTGCTGAGCATTTCTCTCTAATAAAGCCCTCACTCGGTATTCCAAAGCACACGATTCTAACACTGTTAACATTTTAATGTCCTGGGCGTGCGTGGTAACATTAATTACAAGATGATTTGGATGACTTCTGAATCTCTTTTATGTCTTCAGCAGAAGAGAACACAGCATTGCAGCTTTGATATCATAAATAAAATGGGGACGCCTGCCAAGCATGAAAGGTATCCTGAAGTCACTCGCATCTGCTATGTTATCCTGAACCTCTGTAGCCAGGCAAAGTGAATCCTCTGGGCATTTACGGAGGGTCAGCAGCTATGCATTTTAGTGGGGAGCTATGTGGCTCTCAAGGATTTTTTACCCCTTACGCTAGAGGTGAAAATTTTGTTGCTGTTTTTAATTCCTAATGAGCTTAAAGTCCAATTAATATTATTCTAAGCACAGTTTGCCTTCCTAATAGTTATTTTCATGAGCTTTAGCAAATGTCACCAGGGCTTTCTTGTTTGTTGGCTGGGAGACAGGGACAGTTTCTCCTCTTATTAAGCAGACTGATACAAAGTATAGGCACTATGGGGGAACCTAGGTGGAGAGCAGGGCAGAGAAACACAAAAGAAATTTTGAGGGTCTCCTACTGCAAAACTGGCATGATATCACCATCACCCATGAGAAAATACTAGTAACTTCTCTTACACAGATAAGGAAACTGGGGCACAGAGAGATACACAACTTGCTTGCAAGTTATTAAACATCCAATGAGAAGCAGAACCAGGATTTGAACCTCTGACTAAGCTCAAAATCCATGATACCACTTTTCCTCTCCTCTATACCTGTGGCAGTCATTAGAGCTGTTCACAGGCGATCGGGGGCCCATCCTTTGGGTCATATAAGGTTATGTTTCCTTGCCCTTCTTTCAAGCTAATATAGCCATGTAAACTACTTTAACCAATGAAATGCAAACAGAAGCCTTAAAAGAATGTATGTAGTTCACCCTGTCCCCTATGAGGAAAAAAATCTGCCTGGATCTGAGGATGACTTGGAGCAACCCACAGCCCTAATAATGGGCATGAAGACTAAGCAAGAAATAAACCTCTGTTACATAAGCCTCTGAGACGCTGAGGCAGTTGGTTAGTGCAGTGCGACCTAGTCCATCCTAACAAACACAATACTATGCCATGCCAGCAACCAAGTACAAACATCTAAAAACCCAGTTGGCCTCAGGAATGGATGAAGAAGAACAGAAAAAATAAAAGTGAGGAAATGTGTGACTCAAAAGTTGGCCCGAGAACTCTTAGACTCTGAGAAAGAGAAGACTGTGGTTTAATTAACCCTAGTGGGCACCATTTACATCATATGTGTGAATGGCTCCCCCTAGAGTTTTCTGGTGCCCAGATTGCAAGATCGTGTGCAGTGGCCCTGTCACTTCTAGCTCTGCTAGTCTGAGAATCTGGTTCCCCATTTACTTAACAGATTACACCAGTTTTACAGGATGTACTGGGTATGGAATTCATAGCCACAGCCAGTGAGCATGTGCCCAGCCCAACAAGGCACTTACTCACTCAAAACATCAGGAAAATTCATCAGCAGATTTATAAGGGCACCTGACCATGAATCAAAATTAATTCCAGATATGACAGACTACTGTTGTTAGATTCATGTGAAATGATGTTACACAGTCATAAACAAAGATGTTTTATCCAAATGTGCAGAGAAAAAGACAAACTCTTTTGGCTTTTCATAATTGACTGAATGTGCCACTGATTTGCTGCACCTAGGGAAGGGATATTTGGGAGAAAAGAGAAAATGAGACACAGCAATGAGGCAGTGCACTAATTTTTAAGAGTCCAGCACTTTTTCTCTCTTCTATCTCTTCTATCGCCTACTTCTGTTTGGACTACCCCAGAGGAAAATTCTAATTCTACATGCCAACTCTCCCTGCTCAAAGGGTCTATATTTTGCCAAAGCTATAGCTGAACAGCAGGTTCAAAGATCCCAGCCACTGCCACTGATCAAAACTCTCCAGGATATCCCCCAAGGCTGCAGATCTAGTGAAGTGGATAGAGCACCTGGGGAACTGAAGCAATTAACAGAACTTCCTTAAAAAGGGCCAGAATGGGTCTCAAGTGGACAAACCACACAGCTGCAGCATCCCCTACCTCACTACCCCTGTGGCCCTGCCCGCTAGCTGGGTTTGCTCAGGAGACATTAGAGAAGATTCTCAACAAGCAAAGCAAGTCAGCCCCTCCATCTGGCAGCCCAAGCCCTATCTGTTCACCTCTGCTAATTAAGAATGCTAGTTAGTAAGAATGGGAACATCTAAGAAAGTTCTTTTGAGACGGAGTCTCGCTCTGTCGCCCAGGCTGGAGTGCAGTGGCCGGATCTCAGCTCACTGCAAGCTCCGCCCCCCGGGTTTACGCCATTCTCCTGCCTCAGCCTCCCGAGTAGCTGGGACTACAGGCGCCCGCCACCTCGCCCGGCTAGTTTTTTGTATTTTTTAGTAGAAACGGGGTTTCTCCGTGTTCGCCAGGATGGTCTCGATTTCCTGACCTCGTGATCCGCCCGTCTCGGCCTCCCAAAGTGCTGGGATTACAGGCTTGAGCCACCGCGCCCGGCCAGAAAGTTCTAATCTTGATTAGGAGTAGGTGACTCCTCCAAAAAAAGGAAAAAGAAAAAAAAAAAAGGAAGCAAAGCAGTTCAGTGCTTCCAAAGATGTAAGAGTAAGCCACATTTAGATCCATAGTCATACCTCAATTGCAGCAACCCCTAGTGAAAGGGCTTACATCACAAAGTTTATGCTCTGGAAAATGAGGTAACCTGAAGCCTTCTCTCTACATCACCTTGAGGTTTCATTCTACCATGCCTTTGTATGGGTTGTTTCCTTCATTGGGAATGTCTTCCACAGGTGAACTCAGTGAACACCTACTCATCTACCAAGATTAAATCAAGTGTCTGTAGGAATCCTTCTCGACCCACCCAATCAGAAGTGAGCATGGCCCCTTTTGCTCTTTGCCTCTCTCTTATCACTGAACTCAACCTACTGTGTGATAACCACACACCTGCCTCCTCAATTAGACTGCAAGTGCCCTGGAGACAGAGATGGTGTTGATTTCCCCAGCCCCCGCCAGGGTACTGACACACAAGAGGTACTAAGTACCTCCTTACTGCAAGAGTAACTTTAATATTGATAGTGGAAGGCGGCTTCAAGATGCTGTGCCATCTTGGAAGATAAATAATGCCCTATAACTTTTTCTCAGGTGCTTCAGGACTGGTTCAACTATCTCTTCTGAAAAACACATAATACATTTTCTCTCCCCTTCCTAAGGCTTCTGCACTGCCTTTACACATTCTAAGATCCTTTTTTAGTTGCTTAACAAGGTGTCCTTAGATAAGCCTCATCTAGTTAGCATTATTTTGTGCCTGGCTGTGACAGGATAACTGAAAAATCAATGAAAACAAAGGCTGAATGGCCTGAGTTTTCATGACCGAGCGGGCTCCTAGGTGTCTTTTACAAGAATAATTTATGGAAACATCCTTTAAATACAGACATTTCCATCTGTTTCACCTTCACTCTTGTGGGGAAATGAAATAAGAAGATATTCAGTCTGTTTACAACCTAATATTGTTAACCTCTTCTTCTCAGTATTTGGCACTCAGTCATACATCTTTGAAGACTGCCCTAGAGTCAATCAGTCAAAGACCATCAATGTATTGGACATCAACTTGGTGCCAGGCACTATGCTAGGGATTTCAAAGACGCAACGAACTTAGTCTGGTGGAGAAGAAGACATAAGCATTTTTAAAATAAATGCTAACTAGAGATACAATCACCGTAAGAGTGGATGGATATGGGGCACAGATGAGATAACACTTGCACTTAGCTATAAGGGAAGGTGGAGGAAGAAAGACCAGGCAGATGATAATGAAATAAGAAAGGCAAAGGAACAAAAAGGGACTCAGTGATTCGACATACCCGGAACAGTGACACCAGGGGATGTGGTGGCAGAGAAGGCATGAAGTTAGTGGGTGCCATGTCAGGGGAGTTGTGAGTGTCTTGCTGAAGAGTTTGACTTTACTGATAATGGGAAGCACCTAGAATTTGGGAAAAGAAGGTGACATAATTCAAAATTTCTGGATTCTGAAGGAATATTTTTAAAGGATATAGGGAGAAGGGGACAATTTGAACAATCATTTGGAATATTTTGCAGAAACCCTAAATAAATCATTAAGGTATTACTTTTTTCTCTAAAAAACAGTAAAAACAAACTGATTGCCTAGATAATTATTTCACTCAACAGAAAATATAAGCACTACATTGGATCAAAAATAGCTGGAAAATTGAATTTTAAAAGAGAACTTTGGCTGGGCACCGTGGTTCACCCCTGAAATCCCAGCACTTTGGGAGGCCAAGGCAGGTAGATCTCGAGGTCAGTTTAAGACCAGCCTGGCCAATGTGGTGAAAGCTGGTCTCTACTAAAGACACAAAAAAATTAGCCAGGCATGGTGGTACATGCCTGTAATCCCAGCTATTTGGGAGGCCAAGGAAGGAGAATCACTTGAATCCGGGAGGCAGAGGTTGCATTGAGCTGAGATCGTGCCATTGCACTCCAGGCTGGGCAATAGGGCAAGATTCTGTCTAAAAAAAAACAAAATAAAAAATAAAAAAATTAAAAAAGAAAGAGAGAGAGAATTTTAGCCCTTTAGCTTAAAAACCAGACTTCCATTTTAGAACATGCTCAACACCCATGGCAGATGGGGCCACACAGTCAAGCAAGAGAGTGAGGCAAGAAGTAAACAAACAATCAGACTGCAGTATGCATACCTTCATAGAGAGCTGTACATGACAAGGTAGCAGAGAAAAGGAAGGGTGGACAACTATTCAGGAAATAAGGACGACCAGGTAGTTTTGCAAAGACAATCTGAGATGGGTTGTAAAGCCTAATTTAAGAGTTCATCAGCCAAAGTGAGAAGAAAACTATTCTGAATTTTTTTTTTAAGCCTACAACTATGGCAATAAGTGTATGGTTCAAAGAGACAAAGACTGTCCTCCCTGATAGCAATCAAAATGTTTATGACTAATCACAGACATCAATATTTCCTTTAAATAGTTTTCATGAACCTAACATCCATGAATTTATCTATATCTCTTAAACTCTTAAAGTTTATAAACTCTTAAAGAGTTTAAGAAGTTATCTCTATTTTCACTCCCTAGAATTAGAAACTCAATGCTTAACATTAACTTTTGATGTTACTGAAACTTGCTTCATCCCCATTTCAAGGAGAGTGTCTACTAGTCCTGCTTTTCCAGGATTTGTTGATGAGTTCATGTCACTTCTATTGGAACTCCTCATCCTTCAATGTCAAAGAATCTTAAGATTTTTGTCTATCTTTATATTTGAGTTCTCATCCCAGCTACAGGATCGTTTGGAGGCTCACTCCATCCACCCCAAACATCTAGAAACTTATTTTAATGAAATATGAACTCCTCTCCATACATTGCTCCCATAACTCTGCCATTTCACCCCAGTCCCTACATATTATTCCTTGTTATATTGCCTAACAATGTATCGGGGATTTTAATCTGCATGTTAGCTCCTCCATGTTCCTGAAATGATGTAACATGTACAGATTTCAAACCAAGAGTTCTAGGGAATAAGGGTCCCAAAGAATCCTAATAAATGTGGCATCACAAATCTGAGCTTTTAATTATTTGGCCTGTTCCTCTTGTGCCCAAAATTATTTCCTGATATTTCTATAGCTATTCTTGGCAAGAAGCCCATACAAGTACCTCTTATTTAACCACAGTTGGTGCTTTACCGTCGCTCTTTTTCTTTCCTTGGGTGAGAGAGCCCCTTTAATAAAAGTGATCGTCTCAGAGGAAACTTAAATTCCACTGCCTCCCTCCAGTGCTGCACTTAATGCTGTGTGTTTAACAACACCTTGGGGATTACACTTAAATCCTGGAAAATCTTTAAGCGGCGACATACTGGCAACAGGAAACATGCCTTCCCCTGAGAACTCGGGGACAGGAGAAGAGTGAGAATGGTGGGCTGCCTGAGAAAGGGTGGACATCCAGGGATGAGAGCTATCACAGAGTGGAGTGAAGATGACCTGCAGGCTCTACCTCCACATCCAACAGAGGGACCCGGCACTGACACTTCTCCAAAGGCCTGGGGTTTCCAGAACGAAGTGAACAAACGTCATTTTAGGAAGAGACAGGTGGTCTTCACAGCCATCTATTGTCATCCCTGCCTGCAATCAAGATCAAAATCTGATTTATGCCATCACAAAGAAGGAAATTTTGGTGATTTTATAAGATCCTTTCTTTTTTTGTTGTTTTTATTTTTTTTGAGACTGAGTCTCACTCTGTTGTCCTGTCCAGGCTGGAGTCCAGTGATGTGATCTCAGCTCACTGCAACCTTCACTCCCAGATTCAAGCAATCCTCCTTCCTCAGCCTCCCAGGTAGCTGGGATTATAGGCACGTGCCACCACACCCGGATAATTTTTTGTATTTTTAGTAGAGACGGGGCTTCACCGTGTTAGACAGGAAGGATCTTTTCTTTATAGGAGATTCACCAGCAACACCACCGTCACCAGTTGCTTAGTCCAGGATTTGATAAACTTCACTGGGAGCTTCTTTATTGCCTCTAACCAATTTTTTTCTGGCTAAAGCTAAAACCCACTCCAGTTTTGCTCTCCTTTCATTGTAGAAGCAAACAGGGACATTCCCTAGGAAAGAATTTTGCACACACTATTTTCGTTATATAAAATATGCATACAGTGTTAAAGCATTAAACTCAAGAGCAACCCCAGAAAACATCATTATAATCACCTTTTAGATTGAGCCTCATAGAATCAAGGTGCATTTTTTATCCTACAAACATTTGCTGAGCAATGACTCCGCACCAAAAGAGTGCTGGACATGGCATTTTATTATTGCATGTTTGATGACCAGGCTTTTGATAAGGCTTTAAACTCTGTTAAGTCTTACTATGAATGGGTCAATGACCATTGGCAAGGATTCTTTAGTGCAAAGACTAAAGCAAATATTAAAGAAGAAATAAAAAAGAAAACTCTTACAGTTATGCTTTTAATAAAAGGCTGGTGGGCACTGACTGCAATGATTACTCATACCAAATACAGAGAACTTTTATGATGTAATGAAATAAAAGATTCATTTTCTGCATTCTTCCAAGCCAGAAAACCATCTGGCAGTTTATATGTATTCAGACTCTGCTCTTACAAGAAAATTCAAGGGCATAAACAAGTGATAAACCAAATAAACATTTTGCCTTCAAAAATCGATTTCACATTTTACCACCTGAAATACCAAGGCAGTTTTGATCTGAAAGAACAAAAGGAAAGTTATACTGGGATGTATGAGACGGATTGAGTCAACTTAACTATGGTGAGACTGGCAAAACACGCTGTTCCACTGCAGCATCACTTTATTGCTTCACTGCATAATGAAAGCAATACCTCATGTCTCTCTTTTATGACTCTGAAATGTTCTAGAATCCCCCCTATTTCCTGTTCTGTGTCAGAGTTTCAGGTTTCTTCCAATTTCACTTATAAAGTTAGGTCTAGTTAGATCTCCATCTCTTTTGTCAAATGCATGAAAAAACTCAATGTGTCAACATTAAGTTTACTTACAGGTTTAATAAATAAGGAAAGTTGTCCAGTTGAAAAATTAGTGAAAATTATATTTCCACATTGTCTTAGCCTGTTCTAGCACTACTATAAAAGATACCTGAAACTGGGTAATTTATAAAGAAAAGAGGTTTAATTGGCTCACAGTTCTGCAGGCTCTGCAGGGAGCATGGCTGGGAAAGCCTCAGGAAACTTATAATCATGGCAGAAGGCAAAGGGAAAGCAAGGAAGAGACAGCGAAGGGCAAGGTGCTACATGCTTTTCAACAACCATATCTCGCGATAACTCGCTCACTATCATGAGAACAGCAAGGGGGGAGTCCACCCGCATGATCTAATCACCTCTCACCAGGCCCCTCCTCCAACATCAGGGATTACAATTTGACATGAGATTTGGGCAGGGACACAAACCCAAACCATATCACACGTTAAAGAAGCTGATGTGATGAGATTTAATATTGCAAAATTTGACTTTGATTTTGGACAGTTCGGTGTTTTCCCTACTGTCTTTGGAGCCATGAGCAAGGGAATAACAGGCCAGCCTCACTATTTAAGGACTTCTGGCTAACCCAAGATACCGTGTCCTGTTTGATCCCACAGACAGACCTTGGTAAAATTTGACTACATTGCCAATCTAAAGCAAATTGAGTATATCTTGGTTAGCTTCCTAATTTTAAATAAGTAGTTGATTTTTAGACTAACTTGCATGTTTCTTGTCATAGAGGCAACAGAGCCCATCTGTTCCTAAATGACTTCCTCACTGGTGCTGATTGCAAAGCTGTGTCACTGTCTCACCTTCCAAGAGCATGCCCTGATTTCCACTGTCCATTGTCCAAAAGTTTATAGAACATCAGTTCTGTGTCTAATAATATTGTGAAGAATACAAAGATAGATATGTTAAGTATCTCTCCTTAGGCCAGCCACTATCTAATACCAAATGCCAAAGAGACTGGGTTGGCTTCCTAGGTTGGAAATGTCCAGGAATAACTTGGATGCTGAACACTGACTCAGTTTTCTCAAAAGGAACCATCACTCTCAATCTTCCTGATCCCATATTTCAGATTACTTAGACGGTGAAGGTTACCAGACCTGGGCCTGTCACTCACCTTTAAAGCTATTGTTAAATTTTAAAATTCAAAGAGTATAAAAAGATGCAGAAAGAAGACTGGACAGTTCTCAGCTGACTGCAGGATTTTCAGCTGATGATGACCAACACACCGTCAGCAGGTTTATTTTCTTCAAGCATGATTGTTCACCACCATCCCTTCCCACCCCACCCCTCCCACCATCCCATTCCAGGATTATCATTCCAGCTCATGTAATTTTAAGACCAAACACTCCTCCAAACCAAATATAGAACACTCTGCAGGATAATTAGGACTAGATGGCGCTCATCATTGGCTTTTTTCAAAAACCTGTTTTCATGATAGCATATCATCAGTACATTCCCCAATACTTTAACAACCACTGAAAATATCAGTGTTCTTTTCTAATACTTGTTTTTTAGATGGTAAAAATGAAATATAGTATACTTAGAATAAATGAAGACTCCCACTATCATCACTGCTTGCTGTTTTTTAGAGAAAAGAAAAACAAGCAAAATTTTAATATTTATCTGATGCCTTAGAGCAACTGGTACTGGTTGTTAGTTTTGCCTGAAAGTATGGCTACAAAATGTCTATTCTAAATCTAGATCTATTATATTTAGTATCACTGGCCTAGATCTTACCTGGTTTATAAATAAAGATCTCAAGCAACAAGTAGCCTTGATCACTGACCTTGGTACACATTTCACCATTGTTTATCTTGGAGGTTATGACAGACTGGGACACAGGATTGCTAAAGGTGAGCATGCTTACAGTGTTTGACGTTTGGAGTTTTTTTCTAAAGGTAAAGTCAGATATCAAGTTAGATCTATTTTAACATTTCCCCAGCCTAGCTTTATTCTGTGGAATAACACTTTGGGCCCTCAATCACACATTTGTGTTGACATTAGGACAGATTCATAACTCTTCTCTGAGTTGAACTCTGGGCCTATCTATAGATACTCACTTGGCTCATTTTAAAGCAGAGATAAGCCCTTCTCTACAGGCAGCCTTCCTTGCTCAACTTCCACAAGGGAATATCAACCTTATCTTCACTTAATTGTCTGTTAAGATAGACATGCCGGGAGCGGTGGCTCACGCCTGTAATCCCAGCACTTTGCGAGACTGAGGCGGTCAGATCACGAGATCAGGAGATCGAGACTATCCTGCCCAACATGGTGAAACCCCATCTCCACTAAAAATACAAAAATTAGCTGGGCGTGGTGGTGGGCACCTGTAGTCCCAGCTACTCGGGAGGCTGAGGCAGGAGAACCACTTGAACCTGGGAGGTGGAGGTTGCAGTGAGCCTAGATCATGCCACGGCACTCTAGCCTGGCAACAGAGTGAGACTCCGTCTCAAAAACAAACAAAAAAAAAGATAGACATAACTCTTTATTTGGCACTATATACCAGCTGTGCTGCGGATACATTTTAGGGAGTACATCTTATCAAATTTTCGGCTTAAAGGAAGAGCTTTTGGAAGAATTTCCACAGGGAGAGAGTCAATACATTGCTCTTAGATCTCTGAGTTCTACTACTGGGTTAAGCCGGGTCACGGAGAGCTTGGTGCTTGAACGGCATTACTTCAGTTGGCTGTGGCAAAGTGTTTCTGCTGAAATTGCATTTTGGCAGAATGTAACTGGTCTGTTTCCAGGGAATGAATTTAGATAGTCTTTGAAAAGTAGGATGCCTTTGAAAGTAAAGATTTGAGAAATATTTGGGTAATAAAACCTCTTGGTCTCGATGATGGATTGAATGTGCTATGAAGAGCTATGAAAAGAGAGAGAGTGAGGAAGAGCGTATTTCTGACATGGATGATCTGATGTGTGGTAGTATATTTAATATTAATTGATTGAGACTCAGAGAAGGGAATAAACAGAGTTTGGGATATATCCAAAACATCCAAGTACTTATATCTAGCATACATTTGAATAAATAGGTCAGAAGTTGGAAAAGAGGTCAGTACCAGAGCAATGGGCCAACAAGAGAGAATCTGAGCAACATCAATGGCTTAAGAGACCAGCATAGGAAGAGGATTTGAGGAACCATTTTAAAAAAGAAAATATAATGAAACATCAACCACAACATTTCTAAATAGGAAATCATTTTACACTGACTGGCATGAAATTGATAATCTGATCATTAAAACTGAAAATAAGAAAGTCCAGCAATTTCACTGAATTTAGGAGTAAACAAAAGATTCATGTCTGGCAGGTTGGTTCTCACCAGATAAAGATATTTTTATTGACTTCTATCTTGATAAGAATATTTTAATAAAGAGGAAAAAAATACATTGCTTGATCTAAAGAAAACTATGATTTCAAAGTGGACACCTGATATTCAAGGAAAAATATCTGCACAAATATATAATAAATCATTAACAGTAAGTATCTTTTAGGTACATGGGTTAGAAGAGACATCCATTTTTCTTGTGTATTTCTGTAGTATTTGAAGTTTGTTTGTTTGTTTGTGAAGTCTCGCTCTGTCACCAGGCTGGAGTGCAGTGGCACGATCTCGGCTCACTGCAACCTCTGACTGTCTGGTTCAAGCTATTCTCCTGCCTCAGCCTCCTGAGTAACTGGGATTGCAGGTACGTGCCACCACACTCAGACTATTTTTGTATTTTTAGTAGAAACGGGGTTTCACCATCTTGGCCAGGATGGTCTCAATCTCCTGACCTAGTGATCCGTCCCCTTCAGCCTGAAAAAGTGCTGGGATTACAAGCTTGAGCCACCGTGCCCAGCCATATTTGAAGTTTTTCTAATGATCAAGCATTTTAAGCCGAAAAAAAAAATAAAAATTAAAAGTTAACAAAGTGGACACGTATATATTTTACCAACAAATTTTTATCCTTTCTCTAATGCCTTCTTCAATTGTCATCCCCAATTTAAGGAAACCTGCTTTCATTTTACCTGTGTCTGTTGGACTTGTAAATGCCAAATAACTCAGGTTTAGGGGAACACTATGGTCTCTAGTGTAAACTAGAACACAGTCTGTCCTTGGCAGGCTTGCTGCTTCTCTACAGGAGATTACTCAACAGAAATGGAAAGCTGGCTGCTGGTGAATTCACTTGCTGTCACCCACAAGCAGCCCTGGCCTTCACAGTCCTCTAGCCAAGTAGAAATTAAGCCTTTTGTCAATTTCAGCAGCCCCTTCCTCTTGGGCTAGGTCTCTCCTGAGGCCACTCCTTCATGCCATGCTCTCAACTTGCAGCTCTGCAGAGACCATATACGAAACTGAAAAGTCAGCCTCCTTGGATCAAGAGGGCTTCTGCCCTTTGCCCTGCAAGGGCTGTTGGTTTGACATTTGCAGATAGAAACTTACCCCCTGTTGCTCACACTGATGAACCTAATGGCTTCCTGGCATGCCAAGGTTCACAGCCATCTGCTCTGCTGGCAATATGCCCACATCAAAGGTGGTGGGCCATGCTCAGACGGGGGTGCGGAATGGAGAGCAACCAAGGAGAGGTTTCTAAAGTGGTAGCAGTGAAAGTAATGATGCCTTATTTGCAAGAAGACCTCCTGGTAGCTAACAAAGCCAAATGAGGAACACATGCTGCATTACAAGGCCGCTGATCTACTGACAATTGTTGGCATAAAATCATCAAAGCCAGTTTTGTATCCCTTTTCCTAAGTGGTTGCCAGATATGGAATTCTAAATTTAGGGCAGGTAAAGCGTGGTTGGCAAGACTTTTTCTGGGAGGCCAAGCATAGGACAGGAGATATAGCACCATTTATGGGAGAACCTTCCCTAAAATATGTAGATGCAGCTTATTAAGCTGTCACTAGGGCTGGGTGCTAGCCTCTGATGAGGCTCCATGGCTGGGAAACATGCCTGTCTACAGGCCTCTCAGATATGGTTGCATCTATTGAATTACATGGAACACACTTATGCTAAAAATTTAGTTTTTGTTTGTCTGAAATTCAAATTTAGTTGGTGCTGTATTTTTATTTGTGAGGTGGTCTGGTAACCCTACTCTTATATCAAGCTGAAGAAAAGGGACAAGAAAGAAAATTTAAGGGACATGGATGCAGCTGGAAACCATCATTCTCAGCAAACTAGCGCAAGAACAGAAAACCAAATACTGCATGTTCTCACTCATAGGTGGGAATTGAATAATGAGAACACTTGAACACAGGAAGGGGAGCATCACACACCAGGTCCTATTGTGGGGAGGGGGGAGGGGGCAGGGATAGCATTAGGAGATATACCTAATGTAAATGACGAGTTAATGGGTACAGCACACCAACATGGCACACGTATACATAAGTAACAAACCTGCACGTTGTACACATGTACCCTAGAACTTGAAGTATAATAAAAAAATTTTTTTAAATCTCAAAAAAAAAAAAAGAAAATTTAAGGACATGTGGGGCAACCCTAGGACAGCTGTCAGAATTAACATCTTAGAATCAGGGTAGCACTGATAAATCATCTTTTATCTGAAAGCACTCACTTTCCTATGTGGGAAGGGCCTTTGATTGTTAGAGGATTTCAATAATTGAGTCTTGTTTTAGCTGTCAGTGGCATCTCTCAAGCTTTATGTTCCATCATCCCACTATACACAGACACACATATACACATACACACGTACACACATACCCCTCCAGCCAAACTATGGTCCTTAGTGATCACTCAAATGCCATGCACAGCTCAGTGATCACAACTATTTGGAGTGGTCCCCATCCTCATTTCACTTGTTTATGTGAGACAAAGTTAGCAGTGGAAAGAATGCTTACTTCACTTTGGAGTCAGTTCAACCTGTGTGTGAATCCTGGAATTGCTACTTACTAATTGCAAGTTCTTGGACAAGATTCATCATCATTTCTTAAATGATAACTCTAAGTTTTTGTTTCCTCACCTTCAAAGCAAGCACCTTAACCCTGCTCCCTAAGGTTACTGTGAGGAACAAATACAATAATGTACTAAAGTATATTACCTGCCACATAGTAATTACTTAAAAACAACAGTTATTGCTACTACTATTGTTGTTCTCATTACATCATTCAAAGTCAGCTTATAAGCACAGAGACCCAGAAATTGTCTGCCTATATTTATATCCTGGCTCTCTCTTGTAAGTTTAAGGGACATTAGGTAAGTGATTCTGCATATCTGTGCCTGAGTTTACTCATATGTAAAATGTGCAGGCATACTATACCTGGCAAACAGAAAATGACTTCCTCTAAGATCTGGAAAACGAATAGGATGCCTACTGTCACAATTGTTATTCAACATAGTACTGGAAGTCCTAGCTACAGTAATCAGACAAAAGAAAGATATAAAGGGCATCCAAATTGGAAAGGAAGAAGTCAAATTATCCTTGTTTGCTGATGACATGATCTTATAGTTGGAAAAACCTAAAGATTCCACAAGAAAACTATTAGAACTGGTAAACAAATTCAGTAAAGGTGCAAGATACAAAATCAACATATAAAAATCAGTAGCATTTCTATTTGACCACAGTGAACAATGTGAAAATGAAATTTAAAAAGTAATCCCATCTACAACAGCCACACATAAAATTAAATACCTGGGAATTAACTTAACCAAAGAAGTGAAATATCTCTGTAATGAAAACTATGAAACATAGATGAAAAAAGTTGAAGAGAACACCAAAAATTGGGAAAATATTTCACATTCATGGATTGGAAGAATCAATATTGCTAAAATGTCCATACCACCCAAAGCAATCTATAGATTCAATGCAATCCCTATCAAAATACTGATGACATTCTTCACAGAAATAGAAAAGGTATCCTAAAATGTATATAGAATCACAATAGTCCCAGAATAGCCAAAGCTATCCTGAGCAAAAAGAACAAAACTGGAGGAATCACATTTCCTGACTTCAAATTATAGTACAAAGCTGTAGTAAACAAAACAGCATGGTACCGACATAAAAATAGACACATAGGCCAATGGAACAGAATAGAGAACCCAGAAACAAATCCACACGCCTACAGGAAACTCATTTTTTACAAAGCTGCCAAGAAGATACACTGGGGAAAACAGAATCTCTTTAATAAATTGTGCTGGGAAAACTAGATATTCATATGCAAAAGAATGAAACTAGACTCCTAACTCTCATTATATACAAAAATCAAATCAAAACAGATTAAAGATTTAAACCTAAGACCTCAAACTATAAAACTACTACACGAAGACCTTTGGAAACACTCTCCAGGACAATTGGTCTGGGCAAAGATTTCTTGAGCAATACTCCACAAGCACAGGCAAGCAAAGCGAACATGGAGAAATGAGATCACATCAAGCTAAAAAGCTTCTGCACAGCAAAAAACACAATCAACAAAGTGAAAAGACAATCCACAGAATGGGAGAAAATTTTGCAAACTATCCATCTGAGGTATTAATAACCAGAATATATAAGGAGCTCAAACAACTCTATAGGAAAAAATCGAATAATCTGATTGAAAAATGGACAAAAATTTGAATAGACTTTTCTCAAAAAAAGACACACAAAGAGCAAACAGGCATATGAAAAGGTGATCAGTATCACTGATCATCACAGGAATGCAAATCAGAACTACAATGAAATATTATCTCACCCCAGTTAAAATGGTTTTTATCCAATGACAGGCAATAACAAATGCTGGCAAGGATGTGGAGAAAGGGAACCCTCGTACACTTTTGGTGGAAATGTAAATTAGTACACTCACTATGGAAAACAGTTTGGAGGTTCCTCAAAAAACTAAAAATGAGCTACCATATGATCCAGCAATCCCACTGCTAGGTAAATACCCAAAAGAGAGGAAATCAGTACATTGAAGAGGTATCTGCACTCCTATGTTTGTTGCAGCACCATTTACAAAAGCTAAGATTTGGAATCAACCAAAGTGTCCATCAACAGAAGAATGGATAAAGAAAATGTGGTACTTATACACAATGGAGTACTATTCAGTCACAAAAAAGAATGAGATCCAGTCATTTGCAACAACATGGATAGAACTGGAGATAATTTATGTTGAATGAAATAAGCCAGGCACAGAGAGACAAACATCACATGTTCTCACTTATTTGTGGATCTAAAAATCAAATCAATTGAACTCGTGGTCATGGAGAGAAGAAGGATAGTTATCAGAGGCTGGGAAGGGTAGTGGTTGTTGAGAGGAAGGTAGGGATAGTTAATGGGGACAAAAAACTGAAAAGAATGAATAACACCTACTATTTGATAGCACATAGGGTGACCATAGTCAATAATAAATCGTATATTTTAAAATAACTTAAAGCATGTAATTGAATTATTTGTAACTCAAAGGAGAAATGCTTGAGGGGATGAATACCCCATTCACCATGATGTGTTTATTTTGCATTGTAGGCCTGTATTAAAACATTTCATGTACCCTGTAAATATATATACCTATTATGTACCCATAAAAATTTTTTTTAATTAAAAAAAATTAAAACCTCAAGAAAAAAAAAGTGTCATGTAAACACTGGCCATTATTGTCTTCTATGACATGTTCCCAGCCCACCCCAACCAGGATGGTGCAATTCTCCTCTTACTTGCTTTAGCACATTACCAGCTCCATGAGCATTTGGTTCTTAGGAGGCGTTCTGGTCTTCAACTGTGCTCAGCACCCAATATGGGCTCCCTGAGTGTTTGATGATGAAAATAAAGGAGACGAAGCAAGCACATGAGACACTGAGCTAAGCAAGTACCAAAATGGGTGCTCCTGACTATGAGCATGTATGAACAGCCAGCCAGCAAACTACCTCTATTTACTGTGCTTACTGTGTGCCAGGCACTGTGTTAGGTGCCATATATATTCCCATACATTTAGTATCATATCAATCCTATGAATTAGGTCATCATTTTCCATTTTTACAGGTGAGGAAACTCAGCTTAGAGAGGTTCAGTTACTCACCTTAGTCTGTACAGTCTAGAAGGTATTTCAAGATTCATCCTCAGGAACCTATGCTACAGCCACTGCTCTAGGTTTTCATGCTGTTTTGCTGTAGAAAAGTTACTTAAATTAACTGAGCTTTGGTCTCCTTAGCTGTGAACCAGGGATGACAATCCTCAGAACTGCAGGGAGGATGAAATGAGGTGATTCATGTGAAGTGCCTAACTCAGTACCTGGTATATATCTACCACATGCCCAGCAAGTATTTGGAATTAATAATTGTATTGAATATCACTGCTGGGAATTAAACTTCAGTTAGTCTGACTCCAAAGTTCATACTCCTAACTCCTGACCTATAATGTCAATTGAACAGAGACCTGAAAAATACATTAAAAAAACCTAAGCCTCTAACTCCAGGATTGATTCAATAAGTAATTTTTTAGGTTTTCCCTGATGTTTCTTAAAGTCTTTATCCTTGAGCTACAGCATCCATAGTATATTTCTCTCTAGGAAGTCTGTATGCTTCCGCCCAAGAAGGGTATTTTCTCTGAGATGAGAACCCGACTCTCCTGAGGTGAGGACTCCACTCAAGACCAGCAGGAGCAAGAATCAAATTCACAATACTCATGTCTCCTTCCCCACAGGTGTGGGGTCCAGCTGTCCAACAGGTCTTGCCAAATCCTGCGCTGTTCTCTGTGGCACAACATGCTTCCAGCATAAGCCAGAGTCACACTTACTTGTCTCTTTTCCAGGTGACATCATGGGCTCCAGCGAAGGGTTTGCGTCCATGAACTCCTGAACCAATTAGCAACTCCTTTTCAACCTCAGTTTTTAAAATCTGTGAACATGGGTGAATAACACTTACTCAGAGAGGCAGACTAAAGGCCAAAATGAAGTGACATTATGAAAATGCCAAGTTCACAGTAGGCATTCAATATTTTACTTATAGACATGTTTATTAATATGTTAACTAAGCCACAGTTTTAATAGTTTCACAAAACAAAAACTCATTTGATCCTCATAATAACCCTATTGAGGTAGGGATTATTCTTACTGCCATTTTACAGAAAAGGTAACTGGGGGTGTGGAGAGGCTAAATAACTTTCCCAAGTTGACACAGCTAGAAAGTCACAGAGCTGAGATTAAAACCCCGGCAGATTTCATACTTTTAGCCAAGTCCCTAAGTATTAGTTCTTCTTTCTTCCCCTCTGCTGATTTTTCCCCTTAATCCCTTAGCCTGAATATGTTGTTCCAACAGTCTTTCCCACAAATCGTATGTTGGGAGCCCAAATCACTACACCACATGGTGATAACACGGCAATTGTAAAGGGAAATAAATGGTGTTAACATCTTTAACAAAGCCCTTCGTGATGGAGTTCCTGCCTCCATAATTCCACAAGATGCCTTTCTTCCAAGCAAATGCGACTGCTTGTGATTCTCAACCTGCAGTCCTGTCTCCTGCTTCCATTACATCACGCACGCTGTTTCCTCCGTCTGAAATTCCTTTCTCCTCCACCTTCATTCTCTCCCTCTTTCTTCTAGCTAACTCCTACCGGTTCCTTCCTGAATCATTGTATTAGACTGGTGAAAAAGGAATTTTGCCATTACTTTTAAATGGCAAAAACCGCAATTATTTTTGTACCAACCTAATACCAGTGAGTCTTCCGTGATTTTTCGAGTTTAGATAGCCATTCACCATATGATTCCATAATATCCAGGCAATATCTTCTATCAAAGCACCTGTCACACTGGACCACAATAATTGACTTCTTTGTTGCCTGTACTTGACTGAGTTTTTTGAAGGCAAAGACTGCATCTTATTTATGTGTGTTTTCAGTACCTAGCACTGTCCATGTCATTAAGCAGGCATTCGATATATGTTTGCTCCACGAATGAACAAAGGTTTGGGCGACTTGGAAATTCTCCTTCTGCCCTCCAACTTCTGTATCTCTCACTTTGTCCACAGACATATATTATCCAAACAGAGAGGCAGAGAAAGTGGTTGGAAGTGTAAAAACTAGATTTCAAACACTTGAAGAGGAAATGGTGTGGAAATGGATCATTTTGGTTTCTTGTGTTCCCTGAGATTGACAAAAACATTCATGAAAAACACATAAATCTGAACAGAAAATTAGCATTTGATCAGTTACTTATATCTAAGCATTATTATTCATCAAACCTAATTGGTTAGATTATTTCCTTTTGATTTTTTAAAAGAGAAACAATGCTCTCTCCTAGTTAAAGCCTTTAATTCTAATTCTGAAAAATATGCAAATATTAATACCAAATATGCTCTGAGTACAAAATAAAATAGGGTTAGCCCTGGAACAACTGGGTACACTGTTTAAGTTATGTCACTTTTTTATTTTTATTTTTATTTTTTATTTTTTTTGCAAAACTATGCTGGCTATTAAAGCCCCATAAAACCCAAAAAATGGAAAGGAAGTGGTCAAAATCTCCCAAATGGATCTTCTATAGTGAAGAAGAATTGGGCAGGCTCTGGTCATCATTATATGACTATAAGCACAAAGGTCCAAAGAACACAAAAATGAAAAAAATTCTGCTTGCATGCCTTATGCAGTAACATTTCTGCCTATAGATTTTCTCTGGCCTTTTTGAGAAAAGTATTTGTTCCTAAATTACCTAGTGCAATCATCACAATGTTCAAGAAATTTAATTCTGCTTACATCATTGTTAGAAGCCCAGTATAACGTCTCAAAAGAGCATTTTAAAAATTACTTTTGATATGTCATCCAAATATGAATTGGAACAGGAAGAGAAGTGTTTCTTTCAATGTTATAAGGATTCAAATGTAATGATCACTTTCATTTGGAAAACATGTCATTACCAAAATAAATTTATATAAAGACTTGAAAATACAAATTAAATGGCACAATATATACATGTGTACATACACCTATACTTGTATGGTTTTTATTGATACATAATTATGCATACTTATGTGGTACTATACTTGTATGTTTGTGAATATAAATTTCTGTTGCAACTATTTGAATGATTCCTTTGAGCAATAAGTCATTGGACAAAAAAGACTATTTAAATGGCTACTTAAGGTAATGCCATTTTCTCCAACATTGGCTTCCATAGCAATACTACTATTAACTAATGATGGGATGTATTTTGGTAATTGGCTGTCATATCCAATCTCCACAAAAAACTGCATATCCCAGATGTCTCCACTACACATTCAACTCTATATTGGAAAATCAAAGAAATGTTGTCCCAACACTGACAGAATAATAATGAGAACCAACCAATGGCTTACCCTCTTGCCAGCCAAAATCAAGAATGAGGCTACCTTTTTGGGTTCTCAATCTCACTCCGTGCACTGTGGACCAGCCTCTGAGGATGCTCTTCAGGAGGTAAAAGCATTGTCCCTGAGCATCAGTTATCCTCAAGGCTCAGATCAAAGGAAGAGCATCTTCCATACGAGAGACCTCCACTAGCACCTCTTGCAATCATCCATAACACTTCTGCGGGGCTCACACTTAAAAAAACAAAATTCCAAGAGAAATAATATAGATAAGATAAACTGAGATATAGATACAATTGAAGAGTTAAAAAAAAAAACAAAAAAACAAGGTGGGGGGCTTATAAACCAGTAACCCGATTCTTTTTTATTCAGTTTCAATAATAAATAATTTAATATAATAATTTATGTGCATTTAAAAGGCTAGGCAATAGAAGCTCTAGGGTAAGCATGACTTTCACAAAGCTGATATAATACCTACCTAAAAACAATTCATATTTATTACTGGAATAAATCCCTAAAATTCCTTTCTAAAGGCTTATCAAACCAAATTGGGTCCCAGCCCAACAAATCGAATTAGAAATCCGTGTAAGTCTGCTAACTGAGTTATTAAAGTGATCTGCATGGATATTCCCAGTTCACCAGAAAACCTTCTGTTTGGATGGACATTTAGTCAAATGCTGCCCTCTAGTGAGAAAACTCTTTTAAAGGCTACAAAAGGCTCTGAGATTACAAAGCATTCATGACTTCAAAGAAAAGACACCCAAATAAGATTAACCAAGTAAAATCTTCAACTAGAAACCACAGTTATTCTAGATTAAAATATCTATTTGATTTTTACTTTGTCGATTATGCCTATATTTTCTTTCTAATATTATCTTGTAAACAGGTAACATATTTAAATTACCTATGGTAGGGATAGCTCAACCCATGTGATATTTACATATTTTTAGGCTTTTACATTTGATAATCTAATAATAGTAATTGATATGGAAGTATGACATGTTTATTTCTTTTAGCTAGTGATGTATCCAAAGAATTTGTATAAAATAAAATGAGTGATAATATGGTCTCCCACTCTGTCAACTAAAAAAACATAAAACAAGTGGTGGATATTCCACAGAATATTTGTATTAATAATCAACACTTTACTTCTAGATATTTATTTTGCTGTAAAACTCAAGATTTCTAATGTTCTTTAACAATAAAAGAATATTGTTATATCTTCTAATAGAAAACTCAACTAGGCACTTCTCATTTAGCAAAGGAAAATCTCTACTTTCAAGCTTCTTCACACAATTCTAGTACATTTTACTCATTTAGCAGTAACAGGCACTTAGCATTTTTCAAATTGTATTCTAGACTTTGTAAACCCTGACAGTGCAGATTTCCTCCTAAGACACAATCTCACCAGAGCATTTATTCATTCTTCTGTTATGTCTTTTAGTGAACCTTCATGACTACCTGCTCTAAAACCCCACTCTGCTAGTCATTTTGGATATAATGCTGAAAAAGACGGGCTTGGTTCCAAAACATATGTATCCTATAGCTGAGTGAGGGAAACAGATATGCAATCAGGTGATTATGAAGCCTTCCGATGAAGATAGACATAGTACTCTCCAGGAGCATGGAAAAGGTGTACCTGATCCATATGGGGATGACAGCAACGCTCCACTCCCCAAGAAAGTAAGACTAGTTTCAACAAGGTTCTACAGCCATTGAAAGTCCTCTGAAAGTAGTGTGAGCCATAAAGACCAATTTCTTTCTGCAGAAGCAATTTCCCCTGATGGCTTGTGCTTTCTTCAGTATATCATTCCCAGTTAGATATGCAGTGATGGTATTTCCAAACTCAGCACTGGTGACACTTATGTTTGAATTAACTCTCCCCATAAATGTAAAATATTTCTATTTTAGTATATCTACTTAATAGAAAATTTTATTGCCCTTTCTTAATTTAAAACACATCTACAGAACAGTATGCCTTTTTCAAAAAAAAAAATAAGAAAACTAAAATTAAATTATTGTGTAAGTACATCGTCCTCATGTGATCTATTGTACCTGCTAGTACTCTATATGGTCTTGGGCAAGTCATACATCTACAGTCTGGATACTATCAGCTCCAATATTCTGTAAGTCTATCTGTAAGACTCTCTATATAAATTACTCTTGGCCTGGCACAGTGGCTCATGCCTGTAATCTCAGCACTTTGGGAGGCAGAGGGGAATGGATCGCCCTGATCTCAGGAGCTCGAGACCAGCCTGGGTAACATGGCAAAACCCCATCTCTACCAAAAATACAAAAATAAAAATAGAAATTAGCCAGGCTTGGTGGCATGTGCCTGTAATTCCAGCTACTTGAGAGGCTGAGGCTTGAGCCTGGGAGGCAGAGGTTGCAGTAAGCTGAGATCACACCACTGCACTTTAGCTTGGGCAACAGAGTGAGACCCTATCTCAATCAATCAATCAATAAGACTCTTCATTTTAAAGTGTTGTACTTGTTGACTATTGTTGACTTTCAATTTTTCATCCTCCAATCACCATGGTCATCATGATTTACAGAAGACAAACTCTTGCTTGAGAAGGATTTTAATCCTGTCCTTTCTTTTTTTTAATTTCTTTTTTATTATACTTTAAGTTCTAGGGTACATGTGCACAACATGCAGGTTTGTTACATATGTATACATGTGCCATGTTGGTGTGCTGCACCCATTAACTCATCATTTACATTCGGTATTTCTCCTGTTATCCCTCCCCCCTCCCCCCACCCCATGAGAGGTCCCGGTGTGTGATGTTCCCCGCCCTGAGCCCAAGTGTTCTCATTGTTCATTTCCCACCTATGAGTGAGAACAAAAAGGAAATGGAAATTGAAGTTTGTGGAGGAGTGTTTACTAAAGTCCTGGTTCTAGATTAAAATGTCAGCGATATATCAAGAACACATCTCTATAAGGATTAAGCTCAGGAAATTTGCTACTTAAGAGACCTTTTAGTCCCCTTTAACATTTTTCTCAAAAACATGCATGTGGAAAAGTTTACCGGGATTTTTATTTGTCTTTTAAAATATCTGTCTTATAGATATTTATTTCTTAAAATTAATTTTAGTGCAGAATAAGAATTTTAAAACAGCTTAAAATATATGTATATATCAAGGAGAAAAGCATAGGGTATTCTTAACCCAAATTGCATGTAAGTAGGTTCAGTTACAACTTCTAAATATTACTCCAAATTCTGAAAAATAGAAAGCTGTACAAAGCAGGTGCAAGGTCCTTACAGGAAAAATTAGAAAACCGGGGTTCTATCTGAGAGTGTAACAAACCTTAACCAAGTTAATTAACTACCTCTCTGTGTTTGAATTTTCTCATTTGTCGTGTCTCACATATGACACTGAGTTTATGTAAGGAGCCTGTGAGCTACTCTTTGTGAATATACACAAAAACTATAGCAAACTGGCAACGACCTAAACATCCACCAATAGGGAAAGGATAAACAAAATCTGGTATAGTCATACAGTGAAATACCACATGGCAAATAAAAAGAGTAACCTAATCATATACATTTGTATGTATGTTCTCTATACATCTATATAGAATACATGAACATTGCTAAATCTTAATAAAAACTATATTGTTGAGTAACAAATGCAAGATACAGAATGATACACAATTGTATTACCTATATTTTTTAAATCACACAAAACAATATTATGTTGTTTAAAAATATGCATATAAATACATAAATTTTTTTAAAAACTGTACAGTGATTGTCCCTCAATATGGAGGAAGAGAAACAAAACTCAAAGAAATATGACAAAGAGTTAACCATTAGTTCTGAGTGCTAAGAATAAGGCTGTGTTCCACTTATTCTTTAGGGATTTTTTAAAACTATATCTTTTAGTTTTCTTTTTAAACTTTATTTCAGGCTGGGTGCAGTGACTCATACTGGTAATCCCAACACTTTGGGAGGCCAAGGCAGGAAATCACTTGAGCCTAGGAGTTCTAGACCAACTGAGTCAACATGGCTAGATATTGTCTCCACAAAGAATGAGGGAAAAAAAAAACTAGTCTCAAGTGGTGGCTTGCACCTGTAGTCCCAGCTACTTGGGAGGCTGAAGCAGGAGGACTGCTTGAGCTCAGGAGTTTAAAGCTGCAGCAGGCTGAGATTGCACCACTGCATTCCAGCCTGGGTGACACAGTGAGACCGTGTCTCGAAAAAAAAAATATAATTAGATTAAAATTAAAATTATTTTCAGCTGACAAAAATAAATAGCAACAGTAAAACACCTTGTTAAAAAGGTTAACATAGGGCTGGTGCAATGACCCTCAGATGCTTCCAATCTTTGTTTCATGATCTTCGTCTGCTGATCAACATGTGCAATCATCTGATTATAGGGTCAACCTATATTTAATAGAGAATGAAGGCAAATATCTACATAAATGGATCCTGGAATGTAAGTGCAGAGATGAATTCCACAAAAAGAAAATTTACACAATTTCATTTCCAGACAACCTGAAGGCTTGCACTTGATACCAGTCAAAAATCCTTTTCCTGGTCTCTGCCTTCAAATCTTCAAATAAAATTAGGACTTTCATAATCTTTTTTTTAAAAAGAAGGGGTCAACCAAATCTCATCATGTTCTTCATGTTCATATCAGCCCAAGGTGCTTTTCCCAGTACTCCTGTCCAAGAGACAAAACATTGACTAGAATCCCTAGTATTAATTTACAGATCCATGATTCTGTAAAATTAAGGTGGAAAATGTGGGATTTGACTTACTCCATAGATGTAATTTAAGATGTAAACAGACTGTTCACAGAAAGTGGTAAACAAGTAACTGTTAAATGTATGTTCAAATGCTTACCTCAATTCATAATAGGAGAAATGTGATTTAAAATTATGCCAAAGTATCTTCTTTTTTCATACCTATTGAATTGACAAATATCAAATTTGATAAGGCCACTTACTGCAGGATGAGGGTGTAGAAAATTAGGCACACTCATCCAATACGGGAGGGAGTGTAATCGGTAAAAAGTCTGTGGAAGATAATTTGGCCACATCCATTCAAATTACAAATGCACATTTCATTTGACCAGCAATTACGTTTCTAGAAATTTATCCTACAGATATTTTTGCATATGTGTGATATGTCATACGTATAAAGTAATTTTTTGCTGCAGTGTTTTTAATGGCCAAATACTGGAAATGCTTTCAATTTTATCAGTTGAAGACTAGTTAATCATAACACAATCACAAAATGGAATATAATGCTGCCATTTAAAAAGGATGAGGAAGCCCTCATGATTTGATATAGAAGATCAAATTATTAAGAGAAGAACCAAAGTGCAGAACAGTGTGTGAGAACACTACCATTTGTATGAAAGGGGAAAGACGATATGGACCTAGGATACTTTTGAAAGAACAGGCTAGTAGATGTGAATGCCAGCAATTTGTGGGGAGGAGAACAGAACAGGGCAAGTGGAGGATAACCCTCAAAGATAGACTTCTTACCGCATACTATATTTTTATTTTGAACATTGTGAATGTGCTACTTGGTTTTAAAAATTAAGTTAAAATTTAAGTGGCATAATTTTAGTTATAATGGTGAGAGACATTTGAAAGATGTCCTAAGTTTTTACAGGTGGCTCCAGTAAATGTAAGGAGGACTCTGCACTCACTAAAAAAAAAAAAAAAAAAAAAAAAAAAAAAAAACAAAAAAAAACACCTGAAAAAATGAATTATATCACGAGAAAGAGCTAGGAAGGAAAATATCCTAAGAGCATGGAATCATTTTGTCAGTTCTGGCAATTTATCTCATCTGAACCCACCATACAAAAATCAACCCAGATTTTCTTAAAAACAAGCCCAGTTAAAGATACTCAGCCAACCTCTGCTAAATGAGTCCCTATTCAAATTTGTAACAAAGCTTTGAAATCCAACGGTTACCTTTCCCTTCCTGATCTTCAACGTGATTGTGAAATTAGCAGATGTAACATAAAATACAGAAGTTGCCCTCTTTTGGCAAAGCAAAAAATGTATCTTCTTAGCTCAAAAATAACAATGCCTATAATGTAGAACCAACAGCTAAAACTAATGTGAGTCACACATTTCAAGTAGATAAAATCCAGCATATACAAAACATCAGTCATATAACCAGTCATCATGTAGCAATAGGGATAGAAATTTATACTAACTAGCCCTGAGGGAAGATATTCACTTTAACAGATAGTTATCACTCATTTGCATCTGATTATTGGTGTATGCTTTATTTTAGCCCATTAACTAGGAGGCTATTATGAGGTTAAGGGTTTTACAAATAGACACCTTAAACTGAAAACTTTAAAGTAGATATTTCTGGTTTTTTGTATATTTGATTACATTTTTATGTAGAGGAATCAATTGCTTTTGAAAGTTTTATATTATTCTGCCTTTTGTTGTTGTTGTTTACAATTTCTTCAGATGCATCACCATCCAATATATCATCATCCAGCACCGGAGATCCAAAAACTATGAGCACAGCCTCCTGTCTCTACTTGCTGCAAAGGGTCTCCTCGCCACTCTGTGCTGGGGCCACTGAGCTACTTCCGTGCTCTGGGAAGATGTTTGACAACCTTGCTGGATCAGGGCAGTTGAGTTTTTTCTTCTTCTCTGAAGAGCAGCCAGTTCTTATTTTCCTTATGAAAAATTTCCTTTGTGAAATTCCAGGTTAAAAAAAAAAGAAAAAACACCTATTCCCAGGATGTCCTTAGGAAACTTTGGTACAGAAAGACAATGTGCTATGAATTAATTAGCATTGACTTGAAAGAATGAACAATTTAGAGAAAAAGAGAAAAATTTCATCAACTGACTTCAGTGTCATAGAATTAAACATACATAAAAGAAAAATAAGGGAAAGAAAAAATGTTTTTCCATTTCTAGTAAATGAACATTTTTCTATGAATAACCAAGTATAATATCCTGGAAATACAATGACAATTTCCCACACAGGCTTTCCTTTTAAAGACACAAAAAGGCTTTTTAGAAACAACTGCCAAATGGACACCTGCACTTCTTGAGAGTTACCCACAGAGCTGGCTTTGCGTTAAGCTTTTAGGGCTTTTAGTTGGGATAAAAATGCTGCTTCTTTTTTGGCTGGCTCCCCCATCCTGTCGGACTTTTAAAACAAGTTTCACAACTAGTCTGCCACAAGCTCTTACCCCACTGCTTCCTCACTTACGTGGACCTCACGATTTCCCTGACTGATGCAGCTGGCAGCCCAGGGCTGCCTATGATAATAACTGTGACACTCGCTTTTCTTCTGAAGTTGTGGATTCATTAAAAAGAAAGCATTGCATCTTGCTAGAGAACAAGGTTGATCCCACACTGAATGTTTCTATTACTTAGATACAAATGACAAATATAAATTACATTTATACGCACACATACACATATACACCTTCTGCAAATTCTATAAATTTGCTGTCTACCCACGGTGGCAACCCAAGCCAATGCCCATATATCAGCTGCTACTCGAAGTGTATACTTTAAAAGAAACAATCTGCACTTAAAGAAAGAAATCCTTTCATCATGTTTATTGATTGCATTTGTAGCTTTTATTTTCCTTTTTATAAAATTTCCCCCACCAGTCAGTCATTTATCATTTGCTTTCCTGGGTGCTGACCTTTTGAAGCAAGCTGGACCTCTGTGTACAAAATTGTATTCCAAACCTGTACTCCTCCTTTGCCACTTGCCTGGGTTAAAAATGGCCAAACTGACTTTTAATTTGGCTAAATAAAATAAATAAATAAATAAATAAAATGTCCCCAGGTTAAGACCCTGCATTCCAGGTTTCAGCCCAGAGTGAATTTGTATGGCCAAGTTATAAACCCCTGAAAATAGGAAACTAATGCCATGAGGATTTAAAATAATAGAAAATGTTTCACATAATATAAATCCATAAGCAGTGTATTATATTTAAGTCTTAATATCTACATACTTGGATTATCTTATATCTTGACAATCACACAAAGTAATCTCCCTCCTTCTCCCACTTTCCTTTGACTCTGGGTTTCATTCCTATGTATTAAGAATGCTCTGGGCCATAAAATACTGTATTAATATTAGTTCGTCACAGCAGACTAAATTTAGAACAACTAATTAATATGGCAGAGTTAAAGGCAGTCAGACAAGAGTACCAGGGACTATAAGCTCTTAAGGCTATAAGTTATGCAGATATGCCACTTGAACTGGAGAGCCAGTCATTCTTTTTGTTACTAGTAAGAGATTCTATTAGTTCTAAGCTGATTCTAATTCTAATTAAGCAATGTGGGAAAAGGCAATTTTACCATTGTAGGTAGAGTTGATGTGCAACTGGAATAAGTCTTATATCATCCCGCTTGGCTTCCTAGTCATAAAGATTAGTGGCACATGCATGGAATGAATATTCTTCCTGCCATCCATATAAAAAAGCAACTTCACTGCTGTATTTGGGGTGGTAAAATCATAATCGATGTTCCTGGAAGAAGTCTAGTAATCAGTGCTTTTTCAAAGCAAACCTTTTGTGGTTCAGAATCACCCCAGTTGTACAAAAAGTTTTGACTTTTTACAAATAAAAACCCTTCAAATGGATCTTCTGGACCTGTTATGCCTTTCTTTGGGCTTGTCAAATATTAATTTTTTTTAAATTTAGTCCCTTGCTAAGCTACAAATATTCATGTTTAACACCAAGTAGCAGTTCAGGGGCTGACGACTTGGTATGTACCTTTTGAATGATGCATAGAAAGCAGCAGTTAGCACAAAGAAAAAGCCACCAGATTGGTCTCAGGGAAACCCAGTGTCTGAATTTTTCATGATTCCTCTAGCACTTAAAGAATAAAAAAACTGGCTACTCGTGTTGGGAGACCAACGTCAGGAAGGTCAGAGCCTGGAAACATGCAAGAGAATCCGGTCTTGCCTGGGGAAAGTGAAAAGGGATTTAAGCTGCTTAGGAGAATTAGAAGAATTTTTTTTTGTTTTGCTTTGTTTGGTATTATACAAACACCAGGGTAGCAAAATAAAATCTATGAAAAAAGTTTGCTGTCATACCTCACTAGGGTTCCTTGTTTTTGTGTCTCTAAGGACAGCAAAACTTACCTTCTCTTTTCGGGTATGGGGCTCATTGTTAAACTTCCTCAAATTAGGCCTTTTCTGGAATACTTGCTCACTCTTATGGGTTCTCCCTCCAAAGAAAACCGATGAAGAGGGGAAAGCAGAAGCAATTCAATTATTTGTTTCCCTGGGTGTGTTTGGAAACATCTCCCATGGAGGTGAGGAGCAAGAGGGGAAGATGATATCTTAATTGCATAGATGCCCAGTGACACACAACTAAAAACTGTTCTTCCTTTGATGAACTTCTCTGTATTTTATAATGATTTAGAGAAAATCTCAATTGAATCCAGGAAAACAAATGAGGAACTCCTATGGAAGGAAAAAAAAAATTGCAGTGTTTAAGCAACTGATGACTTCACCTGTCACTGTCTCATTAAGCTCTTAATGAGTTCTTTTCTATTCTTGGTCACATCTGATTTTTTTTTAATATAAGTCCCTTTGAACAGCTGGGAGTAAGAATTGCCTTTGATCACTGAATTCTTCTGAATTTTCAGTCAAAACGAGGCCATTTTCATCCTGACTTGGGGTATTTTTATGAGTCTATTTCCCCCAAGTACATTCCTGGGCATAGCTTTCCAGGCTGAGAAGAGCCTGAACAATTAATGTATACATTTTTACATAAATGTTTATAAATTTAACAAAGGGAGAGAGCTTTGCCACAAGAAGCCTCGGCTCTTTTGAAGGCAGTTTTCTAATGATGACCCTTGGCGTGTTGGGCCACATGGGATTCCTCGGAGAAGAGTCGGATGAAAATTAGTCTATTCTCATTTCAAACAGAATTTTGCTGAAGTCCTGATCAGAGCATCAGCATGGAGTCCGGGGAGACAACACTCGCTACTTGATTCACTCCGCAGCCTCCCTCTCCTGGTAATTGTTGCAGGAACACATAGTGACAAGGCTCTAGGATGTGAGCGGTCTGGATGTACTCCGGCTGTTACGCTCTGTTTAAAGATTTAAACCATCAGGGTATGATAAGGCTTTTTGATGTTCATTGAACACGGAGCTTGGGTACAGAAGAAGGGGAAAGGGCTTCACCAGAAGGCAATCATCTTTCAGAGCCACAGTAAGACAGAGAGAGGTGGGGAAATCTCAGCCTCAGCATAGACACGGAACAAAGGGAGATGAAAGGGGCAGGGTGAGGAAGGGGCCAGCTCTGGCTGTGAGGCAGAACTTGCTCTATGAGAGTTCGATGTCTTAAAACGCAGGGAAAGCATTTAGTGTTCCTCTTTCATTAAAACACACTCATCTTTGGGGGTGGGGGTGGGGAGCAGATAAGGCCAGCTCTAAATTTGGATGGCTTCCGTTGATCCTGGATTTAGAAGAGCCTCCCATGGCTTGTTTTGAGATTATTTAATGAGTATTTACTTTGAGTCTGATGAATGTCATTTCCAAAGCTCACACCCCCACAAACCTGGAAGAAGACCTTCCTTAAAGTACATTTTTAAGATCCTCACAGTGTTTTCTTCCCCCAAAGGTAAATCCTGAATATTTGTCTAGAAGAACATAATGATCAGCAATGAAAGGGGAAAAAACTGCTCGCCTACAGAACCCAACCCAATTTCTTCTTATCTTCTTCTTTGGCAAAACATCAGGTTTTCACCTTGTTCACAGCCCTACTATGCCCTGTTACTAGGCCTGCATTTTGATTGCATTAATGAGACAGAAACCAAGACTTCTCCATTTTTGTCTTCCCAGTCCCTAGCACAGGGTTTGCTGCAGGTAGCAAGGCCTTAACAAATGTTTGTCGAGTTAACAAATGAATGACCCTAGAAAATGACAGGATAGATATCCATTTATTTTCAGTGCCTCCATCCAACGTTTCAGAGAAAAGCTGCATAAAGAAAGCAAGAAGTTGTGCTTTTTCCTGCTTGCATCCTATACCAGTATTGCAAGGCAGAGTTGATGAGAACAGGTACTTTGGAATCAAACACACCTGGAATTGAAGGCTAATTGGTCCACTTACCACAGGACTCTAGGCAACTTATTTCACTTTCCTAAGCTGTATTTCCCCCATCTGAAGAATAAGAATATTTTAAGAAGCTTCCTCTTTGGGGTGAAAAAAATTCATGTAATATGCTTAGCATAATATTTAGTATATAGTAAAACTTTTAAAAATATAACTATTGTTGTTAGTATTATTGCTATTATTCGTATTGATACCCAAAACATTTTCAGATGTGGTGGCCTCCAGTGAAGATTTTAGAAATATATAGTCATCGTGGCCGGGCGCGGTGGCTCAAGCCTGTAATCCCAGCACTTTGGGAGGCCGAGACGGGCGGATCACGAGGTCAGGAGATCGAGACCATCCTGAAACCCCGTCTCCACTAAAAAATACAAAAAACTAGCTGGGCGAGGTGGCGGGCGCCTGTAGTCCCAGCTACTCGGGAGGCTGAGGCAGGAGAATGGCGTAAACCCGGGAGGCGGAGCTTGCAGTGAGCTGAGATCCGGCCACTGCACTCCAGCCTGGGCGACGGCGCGAGACTCCGTCTCAAAAAAAAACAAAAAACAAAAAAAAAGAAATATATAGTCATCGAAGCAATTTAAAACTGTCTCTATAGTGACATGAGTAATATGTGTTGTAACCTTCTGGCTTCCTCTGGTCTGAAAATGTGCTCTTGTTTCCACCTCACGTAATTGTTCTCTCCTTAGAAGTAAGTCCTTCTTCACTTAGATATCAGCAATGCAACTTGAGGTGGATTTGGTCAACCAAACACCAGGAAACTAAAATGGGGCCTGCTTGTTTTAACTGGGAAAGTAATAAACTAATCCAAACAACATGTACAGTGCTGTGCCCATTTCCTCACAGATTTAAGTTCAATGAAGCATAAAAACCACTGCTTCTGAGCAGGCATAAAGGAGATGAGGCCCAACACCCAATTTCGAGGGCGCATTCCAGTGAGCCCTGTCCTAGGAGAAGCTGCCAAATACCAACTGCTGATATTTATGCACATCAATTATAAACCAAGCCCTCTCGTATAATCCTCACAACAACCCTATAAGGAGGGTACAGTTGACAGATGAAAAAATTGAGGCATAGAAATGATAGTATCGGCCAGGCATGGTATCTCAGGCCTGTAATCCCAGCACTTTGGGAGGCCGAGGCCGGTGGATCACTTGAGGTCAGGAATTCGAGACCAGCCTGGCCAATATGGCGAAACCCTGTCTGTACTAAAAATACAGAAAAATTAGCTAGGCATGGTGGCATGCACCTGTAATCCCAGCTACTTGGGAGGCTCAGACAGGAGAATTACTGGAACCCGGGAAGCAGAGGTTGCAATAAGCAGAGATCACACCACTGCACTCCAGCCTGGGCGACAGACAGAGACTCTTGTCAAAAACAAAAACAAAAAAGTATCAAGAAAATGAGATTTATTGCCATTTTATTTATTTCTCTTTTTCTTTTAACATTTTACTTAGCAACCTACCAGACTGGACTAGGACACTCACTCTCTCTGAGACTCTGTAGAAATCTCTCAACTTCGGGTCTCAAAGTTCTCATCTGCCTCACTGAGTGTGGGAGTGGGGGCGGAGGAAGTGGATGTGGTGGGCCATTCTAGTCCATACTCCATGATTTCTGCCAGGGGAGCTGAACTCTCCACCACCAGCTGCTGCCCCACTCTGCTGACACTGGAATCTGTGAAAACTACTAACCTTATATAATGATCTTCCTCTCCAATTTCCCCCAGCCTTCCCGCCTCTAATACCGGAAATTGGAGCATGTCAGCCATTACCATTACGGAAAGAGTCCATTTTAGCACAGCTCAAATCTACGGAACACTATGGCCAAGTACCTTGCCCCAAGATTAAGACATAAGGGAATTGCTATTTCCTTTTCTCTAGCCCGCTAACACAGAGAAAGCCAATCCTCTAAAAACCAATTGATTGATGATATAATTTAATATCTTCACAAGATTTCTAGTGGCAGAATCAATCTGCTGCTAGCACAACCATGCAAGGCAGAGAAAAAGAAAAATTGCACCAGTTGCTTTTCTTTTATTGTACTCCCGGGTGCTCTAAGAAAAACTCTCTCCAGAAAATCAATAAGGCAGATTGTGCCCAGCAGTCCCCCATTACAGAATTAAATCCATATGCCAACACAAAACAATGAAGAGACCCAACTAGCAAGGGATCCATTTGCTTTGTTTGACTTTGGCTGCCAGGGAATGAGACCACAAGACTGGATGTAATTTAATGCAAACCCTGGCCTATCCTGGTCATGCATATGACTGACCCTCAGGGCACGACCATCAATTTTCTATTAAAGATCAGAGATTTGACATATCAAAGTCAACATCCAGCTGAATAACTGCAGTAACTTGATAATAATTCTTTTGTGGATTTCACAGTGGCTTTTCAGTAAAGTATCAGAAAGGTAGCCGATTTCAATCCTGACCTGGCAAGATCTGAATATGAAATAAAGGATTTCAGCTTGATCTCCCCATGATGTGAGGATGAATGTTCTAGTAAATGTTAACTTAGTGCTCTGAATAGCTCAGTAATAGATGGGTTTAGGCAGTAATAGGTTTAAAATGTCAACTTATTGAATAATAATTTCATGTTGTACAAATACTATGTGTAAGAAGGGATTTGTTTTGCAAATTTTGAAATAAATGAATGGATTTATAATGTCCTTGACTGTTTCATTGTTCTGATAAGAATTTTACAGAAGAATCAAAATTAGTTTGTGCTTTCTCTGGTCTTGTTTTTCTGCATTTGTCTCCATGCAGTTTTCATAATTACTGGGTCTCCCCGAATTTTGGTCCTTAATTGAGTTCTTCCCTGTTTTGGTCTCCAAAGCCAGACTGGTAGCATTATTTTCTAGTAAAAATAAAAACTCAATTATCCCTTCCTATAAAATGTTTCATGACACCAATAGCATTAAAAACGTTTCACCAACCCAGCTGTAAAATGCTCAACAGTTCAAAACCTAAGAACTGAAAGAAATTCTGTTTCCATAACTGAACTCAGCCCTTCAGTCCAATTATAAGCTGACAGCTCTATAAATCCTGGTGGAACACAAGTGTGGGAAAAACCGAACTGTGATTGGGACACTGAGGGCCTGGGACAAACACCTCCACCACAGGCTGTGGAAAAGGTCCCCAGATTCTGCAACTAACCCCCCTCACCACACACACATGCATACATGCCTGCACACACACACACACACACACACACACACTTCCAATCATCCTGTATGGAGTAAATAAGACTGCTTAGGGAAACAGGAGATACCGAAAAACCATCCTGGTGAGCTCTCTGAATACTTCAGGTCTTATTCTTCCGCTCCTCAGCTTCCCTCAACTTTCCAGAAGATTTAGGAGGAGAAACCAAAAAAGCCCACTCTTGCCCACCAGCTTGGTACTGAGTAGCTCCTGGTCTCATGCACAAAGGGTGTCTTGATTTCCCACATACCAAAACTCCTTTTAGTGGTTTATAGATGCTCACATCTGGGTAATATCTGCATAAATGTGTCCTGAACAGATCTGCTCAACCACTCGGTACCGTGATTGAGCACATTTCTCTCTGCACAGCAGCCACAGAAAGACCCTATCCTACTCGAAGTTCCCCCAGAGGCTAATCATAAGACAAGGATGTAAGTGCTAGTAGTTTATTTGGAAGATGAAAAAACATTGGTAAAGGAGTAAGACAGAGAAATGAAGGCAGCCAGTCAAGTTCCAGTGGGAATTAGCTGGGAACTAGTTTCCACCTTGGGAACCTGGAACTTAGTCCCACTGGGAACACTCTGAGTCAATATAGGACACAAACCCCACTCAAGGAGTAAGGCAGCCAAAGAATTTATACAACTCTCCTTTTAGTCATTGGTTGAGGCTGCTCCTGAGGGACATTAATTCCTTGGCATTTCCAGCCTAACATACAGGTAGGCAAAAGGCTTCAGGAGTCAGAGAAAGCCCACCGCCCCTCCAAAAAAAGTGTGTGCTGGAAGTTGGAAGTCAGGAACTGTGCACTGAAGTCAAAAAGGAAAGGGATATGAACAGTGTCCACAGCCTCTGCTATAGGCCTTGGCCTTTTATTAATTTTTGAAACTTTTCTAACTAGTTTTTAAGTTATGAAAGTATATGACTCATGTAAAACAACCACAAATTTAAGCAGTATAGAGAAGCACATATTTTTTTTCTTTTTTTCTTTTTCTTTTTTTTTTTTTTTTTTGAGACAGTTTCACTCTTGTTGCCCACGCTGGAGTGCAATGACACTTCCTCAGCTCACTGCAACCTCCGCCTCCCAGGTTCAAGCAATTTTTCTGTCTCAGCCTCCCAAGTAGCTGGGATTACAGGTGCGCACCACCATGCTTGGCTAATTTTTGTATTTTTAGTAGAGACGGGGTTTCACCATGTTGGCCCGGCTGCTCTCAAACTCCTGACGTCAGGCAATCCACCTGCCTCAGCCTTCCAAAGTGGAGGAGCACAGATTTTTTAAAGGCCCTTTTCCTCCCAGCCACTCAGTTTCATTCTCAGAAGTAACCACCTTTTATAGTTTGTTGTGACTCTACATGTAAAACCTAAATATAAAAATACACACAACACACATTGATTGATCATTCTTTTCGTACCGCACAAATAAGGTCATATGTGACATAATTTCCTGCTGTTTGCTTTTTTCACACAATAATATATTGTGGATATCTTTGCTTATCAATATCTCTTTGCCTCAAACTTTTTAAGGGATACTAGTATGAACATATCATCGTTTGTTTAACCTATTCCCACTTGGTATACATTTAAGTATTTTTTCCAACTTTTTTGTTATCTCAGACAATGTTGCAGCATTGTCAGCAACATATATATACAGTGTATAGACAATGCTGAACACCATATATAGTATGATATATATTCATCATATATATGATATATATAATTTATCACACATTCATCATATATATGGTATATATAAAAGTTATCACTTATATATGATAAATTCTTACAAATGCAATTATTCAAAGAATATGCACAATTCAAAATTTGGCAAATCATGCCAAAGTAATCTATAAAATATATTTCACCAATTTACACTCCTGCCAACAATGCATAAGTGCCCTGTTTTCCTATGTCTAGGCCAACACTGGAAATGATCACACTTCTTAATATTTGACAAACGAATATGTTAAAATGCATTTCTTCTGTTATAAGTGAGGTTACTCAGTTATATTTCTTTGTATCTTCACATCCATCTTTCTAATGTTGTTAGTCTTCTTGATATTTTAAAAGCACTCTTTATAAGCAAATACTTTGCTAGTTTGTGTTTTCTCTTTTATTATTGTTTATGTCTTTTTTCTGTTGTGTGCAAGTGTTAAACATCTATATTGTTAAATTTATCCTTTTCTGTGATTTCTGGATTTTGTGTCTTAGAATAATCTTCCTCATTATTAAAATTATTAAAAATAAGTTCAATTATGTTTTTTTCTAGAACATTTACTGTGTGATTTTTATTTTAAACCTTTATCTAGTATTTATTTTGGCAAAAGGTATCAAGTAGAAATTTGGTTAAAAAACATTTTATTCCAAATGCTATGTCAGTTTTCTCCAACCAAATATTTTAACAAATAATTAATAATCAGTATTAATTTAAAATATCTTTTTATCAATGATCAATTTCCATGTGACTTTAATTCTATTTCTGTATTATCTATTCTGTTTTAAATATTATAGATTCACAATACAGTTTATTAACTTGTAAAGCTTGTTCTCCTTCTTTAATCTCTAGAATTTTCCCATGTTTAGTTTTCCAAATAAACTGTAGCATCACTTTATCAAAATCAAAACAAAGTTGGTATTTTTATTGAAATTACTTGCTTATCTAAATTAATGTACAGAGAACTGGCATGTTTACAACATTCATTCTCCCTATCCAAGAACAATATTTTTCATTCATTACTCTTGTCTTATGTCGCTCAGCAAAGTTTGTTTTGCTTAATTGTAATTTTGCACCATGGAGGCAGAGTTACGAAGAATAATTCTCCTCAATTGCCAGATGTATAGATGTTTGTTATCAGTGATTTTCTTCCTTGTGCTATTATGATAGCCTGTGATACATGATAATATAAATTAGTATCATGTTCTCCCTCAAGAAGACAAAATTTTCTTCATATACGCCCTGCATCTTCCTTGTTGAATTTATTTCTAAGTAATTGCATTTGTGTCTTTGGTAAATGAGATATTTTATCTCATTATATTTTCTAAACTTTATATTTCTTCTGTTTTAGTTATTAACATTTATTTATTAATTACATATCAGGCCAGGCACAGTGGCTCATGCCTGTAATCTCAGTGTTCTGGGAGGCCAAAGCAGTAGGATCGCCTGAGCTCAGAAGTTTAACACTAGCCTGGGAAACATGGAAAAATCCTGTCTACAAAAATTAGCCAGGCATGGTGGCACACACTTGTAGTTTCAGCTACTTATGGGGTTGAGGCAGGAGGCTCATTTGAGTCCGGGAGTTTGAGGCTGCTGTGAGCTATGTTCACATCACTGCACTCCAGCCTGGGCAACAGAGTGAGACTCTATCTCAAAAAAAAAAAGTACATACCAGTTACCTACTGGATTCTCTTATAGTCTCTAAAGTTTTTTTCCTCCCAGTTGATTTCCTTGGAGTTTCCAGACATATAATTATATCAAGCAGAAATAATTTTTTAAATCTTTTTTGTCATAATATTTACATATAAATTATTTTTCTTTTCTAATTGTATTGGCTAGTACTTTTTAAATAATGTTAAGCAATAATAATTGTTAGCAAGTTGTCTTGCTCCTGAGTTTGATTAGAATGTTTAGTTTAATTAGAATGTCTTTTCCCTAAGTTTAATTAGAATTACTAAGAGTGGTACTGGAGTTTAAATTAAAATACATTATTTGTAATGTTAAGGAAGAATCCATCTATTTTCACCCTTAAAAAAGTTTAACTGAGGGATAGATGTTTAATTTTTCAAGTATTTTTTTTACTATTTATTGAGTTTTTCTCCTTTGACCTATTTATATAGCAAATTATATTAACAAATTTCCGGCCGGGCGCGGTGGCTCAAGCCTGTAATCCCAGCACTTTGGGAGGCCGAGACGGGCGGATCACGAGGTCAGGAGATCGAGACCATCCTGGCTAACACGGTGAAACCCCGTCTCTACTAAAAAATACAAAAAACTAGCCGGGCGAGGTGGTGGGCGCCTGTAGTCCCAGCTACTCGGGAGGCTGAGGCAGGAGAATGGTGTAAGCCTGGGAGGTGGAGCTTGCAGTGAGCTGAGATCCGGCCACTGCACTCCAGCCTGGGCGACAGAGCGAGACTCCGTCTCAAAAAAAAAAAAAAAAAAAAAAAAAAATTTCCTAATAAGAAAGTATTCTTGCATTCCTGAAATTAATCAATTTAATCATATTCTGTTGCTGTTGCATTGGATTCCATTTGCCCTGCTTTACTTGGTAGGGTGTTTTTTAAATTCATTAGTAAGGTTGATGCATATTTTTCCTTTATATGCTGTCTTTGACAGATACAGTCATGTGTTACATAATCATGTTTCCGTCAATGAGGGACCACATATGCAACGTAGTTCCATAAAATTAAAATATAGTATATTTTTGTACCTTTTCTACATTTAGATATGTTTAGATATACAAATATCATTGTGCTACAATTGCCTATAGTATTCGGTACAGTAGCATGTTGTGCAAGTTTGTAGCCTAGGAGCAATGGGCTATACCATATACGCTAGGCGTGTGGTAGGCTAAACCACTGAAGTTGTGTAAGTACACTGTATGATGTTCACACAATAATGAAATTGCCTAACAATGAATTTCTCAGAACATATCACCATTGTTAAGTGACACACGACTGTATGAGGATCACTGTTAGGCCAGCAGGTCTTTTCTGAAAACTGGCAGAAGAGATTTTCTCATTTTAAGAGTTGACCTCAACCAGAGATGGAGAATTCTCTGGAGACCACATGATTTCTCTTGGTATAACCCCAAGTATGGATATGGGCATAGTTTAATTCAAAAATATGTACTGAGCAAGTAAGCACTGAGTGAAATTATATAAGAGGGAATTTGGCTCTTAAAATTAGCATACGAGGTAAAAAATCTAAAATGTTATTTATCAAAATGTTGAAGGGAACTTTCTATTGTCCTGAAATTTAAACTGAAGCCCAAAGAAAAAAATAACTGGCAACAAATATCCATACATCTGATACAAAAGCAACCTACATCCTTGAAAGTTTTACTATAAGATGAAAAAATTAGTGCTGTGAGCCAACTCCAGGCTTATTTAAAAACAAAACAAAACAAAAAAAACTCAAGACATTTCAAATGAAAATTCAGAGTCATTGAGGTAAAAAACTGTAAACCAAGTCAGAAGTACTGTAGGATTTCCCCACTTCTCCTCATAGATGACCCCTCCTAAGTCAAGTGAGAAAGGAGCTCAGGAAAATCTCTCACAGAGACTGTCTTCCAGAAGAGAGGATTGACACGTTAGCCTCCAACTGAGATGTGAGCCACAGAGACTTTCTAGTGCCCTTGGATTAGAGCTGAGCCTGGGGCAATTCTTGAGGGATGATGATATAGTGTTCTCAGGGCTTTGAGGTTATGTGTAAAAACAAAACCTTGTGTGGACCAAAGTGACAAGAGAAGAAAAGATAGCAGTGTAAATGGCTTATTCTTCCAGAGTTTGGTATGGCAAGGATGTTGAGTTTTCCTCTGAGCTAAGGGATTCTTTCATGAGCTACTATCTTGAAAGACCTCCATTATAGAAGGCTGCCTGCCAGAGCAAGACAATACCAGTAAAAAAAGTCCTGACAGTCTACCATCCTATGCAGGAACTAAGCAAAGAGTTGTAACAGCTCATCTAGGGAACGGGTTTCCAATATTGAGAATCAGTGCAGTGCCAAAGGCCCTCAAAGGAGTCGCCAAAGAACCCACAAAGGTTCCCAGAATGAGAACTATCTGACACATGGTAGGCACCGCAGCCAAATTTTATCCTCACCTGTCAAGTATGACTTTGCCCCTATACCTCTCATCTCATCCTTCTTACCCTAGCACAAGAGCAGCTAGAAATAAAGAAAGGGGGAAAAGAGTAGAACAAGACAGTACAATAGTGGAAGGAACAAAATACTACACATCTTCTTCTGTTGTCTTACAGATTTTTGAATGGGGTCTAATCTTGGTAGGAAGTGTGGAAAGGAAAGTTTGGAAATGGGTGAGAGAATAAAGGTGTGATTTGAAATGAACTGGGAATCCTATTTATTATTTATATATTTATTCATTTGTATCCTACAGAGAGAATTGAATATGGGGAACTAACTTGCAAAGGTTCAAACAAGGAATGGTAAGACAACTTAAACTTTAGCAATGGTAGGAAGGTGCTACCCCAAGAACTGCAGAACAAGTAAGCGAGTTGGTGCTGCCTGCGTTCAGGTGTTAGGGTCACCCAGAGGAACCTAGAGGGAATAGGCTAGATGGTGGGAGCTGGAACAACAGAGGAGATATTGTCACTGATGTAGATACAGCCTAAAGCAATGAGAGATTCTCCCTACCTTTTGGGCTCCAATATTCCACCATCTTTATTGCTTAGACCTTACCACAATCTATTTGGCAAAGGAATCTGGGATTGTAGCATTATGGTTAATTTCAGGTGTTGACTTGACTGGATGAAGAAGTACCTCAAATGAAGTGTTTCCAGAAGAGATTAATACGTGAGTCTAAGTGGAATCAGTGGAAGAGATTCTCCTTTAATGTGAGTGGGCACCATTCAATCTGCAGGGGGCCCGAATAGAACAAAAACAGAAAAAAGGTGACTTGGTCTCTCTCTCCAGAACTGGGATACCCTTTTCTTCTCCTGCTTTGGACATCAAAACTTCAGGCTATCTGCACTTTGGACTTCAAAACGTAGAGCAGCAGCCCCTCAGTGAACTGGGCATCTTAATACCTAAAAAAATTAGATAATTCTAAACCCAAATGTGACTGAAGAAGTTATGGAATATGTCCAAGATATTGCCAAGTTGTGAGGGATACCCAACAGTCCATATTTAAATGCAAAGGTGAGATATATGGCATAGTCAAAATTACCCTTGAAAATCTTTCAGGAAAGGGTTACATCAGAGACTAGCACCCCATCTTTCATTAATTCCAACAGAGCAAGTTCTTCTGCCAGCACTGGAACAGCTTGCAACTATTTCAGCTGGGGACAGATGAAGTAGTTGGCTGAGTTTAGCAGCCATGTTGTAGGAAAAATATGTACCTTTAAACATGAGAATCACACCCAGCACAGCAATATGCTCACACTATAAGAGGCATAGAGAAATGGAGTCTGTGTGAGAGAATGGAAAATAGAAAATGATGCTCTCCAAAATACTGCTTATTCAGGGCCATAAGCTCATTAAGTGCAATGGTGAGTGGCATCACTTACTTGCTCTAGTTAAATCTTTCTCCCTGCCTTCTCTGGCTTTCCTCCCCCAACTCCACCCAACCATCTATACAGTTGACCTTTAAACAACATGGGGATTAGGGGGACTGACCTCTGTGCAGTCAAAATCCATGGATAACTATTGACTCCCCCAAAACTTAACTTTCAATAGCCTACTGTTGACCAGAAGCCTTACTAATAATGTAAACAATTAATGCATATTTTGTATGTTGTATGTATTACATAGCATATTCTTATAATAAAGTAAATTAGAGAAAAGAAAACATTATGAAGAAAATCACAAGGAAGAGAAAATATATCTACTATTCATTAAGTGGAAGTGAATCATCACAAAGGTCTTCGTCCTCGTCATCTTCACACTGAGTGGGCTGAGGTGGAGAAGGAAGAGGGGTAGTTGGTCTTGCTGTCTCAGGGGTGACAGAGGTGGAAAAAAATCTACAAGTTTATAAGTAAACCTGTGCAGTTCAAACACATGTTGTTTAAAAGTCAACTGTAGTTAGATACGTTTGTATAGGTACAACTCACATATCATGCCATCCACTGTATCTCACTGTGAAGACCCAAAGATGAGTAAGACACACTTCTCACTGAGTCCCCAGGTAAGCGGAAGAATAAACGATGTAAATAAATATGTACTAGGTCCTCTAGCAAAAAGTAACAGTCAAGTCTCGTGGAAGTACAAAGGATGTAGTGGTCATCACCCTGAAGAAGACAGAGGAAACTTCCCAAGAAAAGTAAAATGGCCAGTCCCAGGCCCATCATCCTAAACAGGCAGGCAGTACCAATGTCCTAGAGTAGCCATCTCTTCTCGTCCTTCTTGGTTAAACTTGGAAAACAATTTCTTAACATTTATAGCAACAAAAATAACAGCTTTTATTTACAAATATTTACAAGTAGTTTATTAAGCCCTTTCAGGGCATTGGGTGAGAAAATTTCGAAAGGTGGTGTCTTATACAAAGGTATTAAAGTTGGCAAGTTGTGGAATTCAGACTAGATCCAAGTTACCCAACCCCCGATTCAGGGCTCTACACTCAGTGCTTCTGAAACAGAGAGCCATTAATCAAACTTGTAAAACTTATTACTCCTAGAATAGTATTTTCTTGACACTAACTATAAGCAGGTATTAACATAACGATAAATCAGCTTTTGAGATGGAGTCTCGCTCTGTCACCCAGGCGGGAATGCAGTGGCGCAACCTCAGCTCACTGCAAGCTCTGCCTCCTGGGTTCACGCCATTCTCCTGCCTCAGCCTTCCGAGTAGCTGAGACTACAGGCACCCACCACCTCACCCGGCTAGGTTTTGTATTTTTTAGTACAGCTGGGGTTTCATCATGTTAGCCAGGATGGTCTCGATCTCCTGACCTTGTGATCCCCCCGCCACAGCCTCCCAAAGAGCTGGGATTACAGGCATGAGCCACCGTGCCCAGCGATAAATAGGCTTTTGAAAAGGAATTTGCAAAATATCAAGAAATATAAGCCTGTAAGTGGATACTAACAGGAGCATTAGGCTGAGGTCAAAGACAACCTTAATATAGGAATTTCAGGCTTTTATTTATACCATGATTCCAAGCTCTGTGAACCAAGGGGAGATGTACTGTGGCACTCCTTTGCTCTTATGGAGCTGTTCCTCCAATCACCGCAGGTGCAGCTTTTGCTCTCTGACTTCCTATATCCTTTAGGGTACACTTGTAGGATGTGATCCTAGGTTAGAAGTCTCTGCTTCCAGTGGCAGTGTGGCATTATAGGGCTCTGGCTTGGAAGTCAGGAAATTTCAGTTCTAGTGCATTTAACTAATTCCATGAACTAGCTGAGTGATTCATGCAACCTCTCCGCACCTCACTTTTATCATCTTTAAAACTTAGTTAATAATCCCAGACTAAGCTTTATCTTGAGGTACGCTGAAATTCAGTCACTGCTTCTGTCCCCCAATATCTTTAGGTTCTTCACCTGCTGTTTTCAGGGACAGAAACTAGAATCTGACTAGGACTGTGCCAGCCTGAGAACAGCATTTCGGTACAAGCCCAATCAGTAGCCTGTGGGCTATAATGCAGGAGACAATGCAGAGAGACACCCTTTTCTTTTACCAGCTAATAATTGGTAGAAAGAGCACTCGAAATCAGATCCTCCAACTCTGCATCAATTGCTCTGCCCACTCCACCTTGAAGTTCTAGCCCTTCAGCATGGCATATAAGGGTCCCCATTCATTGGCCTTGATTTTTTTGTCTTGCTTCCATACTACGTCATTTTAAGTCATAGTTTTTGACTTCCATACTTTGTCCCATCCTCTTACCACCTATGTCTTTTTCTCCCCATTGCATGTGATGGTTTAATAGAATCCTCATTGTTCTTTATAGCTCTTTTTAGCTGTTCAAATGGCACCTTTTTAATGGAATCTTTCCTGATAGATCCTAGAATGGGCCTTCTCTTTTCTGTAGTCCTCAAGCACTTTTTACTTTTCTCAGACATCCTACAGTATTTTGCTTTGTGTCATAATTGAGTGTCAATATATCGTTAACATCTTGAAGTCCTTGTCTCCACCTCACTACCCATGACAAAGCCATCTACGTTTTCAGTCTCAGGGACACAATGTAAAAGGCAGGAGAGATTCGGCTATGCTGGAATAAAAACACAATCCCCAATATTGCAGTAGTTTTACTCTATTAAGGTTTATCAGAATCTCATACTACATTTCCAGTGCAAGTTTTAAGGGGGGCAGGGTGTGGCAGCTGGAATTTGTCATGATAATCTCTCAGAAACCAAGGGAAGATGGAGGTTCTACCTCAACAAGAACTTCTGTGTTCCCTACAGCAAGGGATGTGAATATAGAGAACTGAACCCTGGCTCTGACGTCTTCCACTGTAAGGTAACCATGTCATTTCGTCTCACATTTTGTGGCCAAAGTAAGTTGTACGGCCATGCTTACTTTTAGAGCAAGATACAGAAGTGTGGTACAACAGTGTGGCTGGAAGGAGGAGGAAAATCAAAGTATTGATGAACATATTCATGATATCACAACACCATGCTGTATCTCACCCTGGACTTTGGACCATTTTGTTTCTTCTGACTGGGGCACACTGCCTACCTTGTCCATTCATCTGAATAGTTCCTTCTCATCAAAATGTTTTCACTTAGAGTTCCTTTAAAGGTTTTGCTGACCTTAACCTGCAATCACCACTACCACCAAAGCTGGATAAAGTGTCCCTCCAATATACCCAAATGGTATCCTATAGCCATACGAGATCACAGTCACACTGGTTTGTAGTTTGGTTTATTTCAATCTTTATCGTTAGGCCAGGAATTGGTAAACTGTAACCCAAGAACTAAATCCAGCCTGCTGTTTGGAACACAGTCATAGTCATTCATTTCCATATTGGCTATGGCTACCTTCATCCTAAACCTGTTAAGACCATAAACCCCTTGAGGGCAAGAGTTATACTCCCAGTACCTTCTGTATCCCAGCACCTGGCAGAGTAATTGGCTCATACTAGACATTCAATAACTATCTGTTAAATAAATGAAGAGATGTGAGTGTTTATTGAATTAAAATCATCTTCAAGAAAAAAGAACAGAAAAACAGAGAACAGGGAGTATCAGAATTTCCAATTTTGGCAGGACAAACTCTCTCAGATTCTCTGTTCCAGCTACGTATCCTACTACTTTTTAAAAAATGAGTAAACATGGGGAACCAACATTAATCTTTTAAGGGTCAAGGCAACTAGAATTTGCCACAGCCTAGTTAGAACAAATTAAGCAACCGTGACACTTACGAAATGTTTTAAAATTACAGAATTGCTAAATCCACATCAATTTGCTCTGTAGAATATTTCATTCTCTTTGATTAACAAATCTGACTTAAAAGAAGTGTGGACCCTTCAACACGGTATTGTAGGCCTACAAAAGTCCCACAACTGGTATGAATTGCTTTCAAGCTGGGTATCTACAAGGTAACATCAGTGTACTTTCTCAGAGCTTCCACAAGTAAACACACAGTGCTGTATTTGGGCTCTGGTGATTTTACAGCATAGGAAAAAAAAAATTAAAATACAAGCAAACCTGGTAAGTACAGCATCCCAGCTTGTTTATAACAGCAATTTCAGCTAGTACAGATCCACAATTTATTTGCAAACAGATTAATTAATGTTTCAGCAGCTGTTTGCAGCCAGTCTGTGATCTCACTGAGCACAGATGACACTTTTTTCCTTTTCTATTCCATAGGGGTAATTTCAGCAATGCTTAGATTAGGTTGTTACTGTATCAGCCCACATGATAAAATAAGTTGAGTCCTGAAGCAGCCATGATGGCTTTACAAGATCCCCAGGCCACCAAGTCTCAGGTGATTCCCCTGTGCCACTGTTCCTGGGCTTCCTTTTAATTATGGCCTCAGAATGCCAGTTTGTAAACAGATCTGCAAGATGAAAACCTGACATTTTAAAAAATTGTTTTTTCCTTCTACTTTTAGGCCCCTCAGGGTTGGTATTCAGCAATGTGTACCACTGGGTGTAATAAAAGCAAATGCTTGAATATTTTTCAGCAACCTGCCAGAGAATAAACAAATGGAAGAACAAATGCTGAAGAGACTACAAGTAATGCACTGCCTAAGCTAGGTAGATCGCTACTGACAAAGCAAGGCAGCTCTTCGGATTTCATTTCTCTTTTTGAAAGAAAAAGAAACAAGGAAGACGAGACAAAATCCCCAAAGCCTCACTAGGCTAAATTTCCTTACTCTCCTTTGAACAGACTACACAGATTTTGTTGACTAATTGAGATCAATCCCAGTTGTAAATCGCCTAGCTATCCTACAGCTTTAATTAAGCTACCAGAGGGAGCTGTTTATCAATTAACACTTGTTACAAATTATTAGTAATTATATGGACTTTGTGTATATACTATAGCTTGCAAGACCAAAACTGCCTTTCCCAGTTGTTAGGGAGCAAACTGAATAGTTAATGGGCTATTTGGATGAAGGCATCAGTCATCACTGTAATTACAGAATTTCTTCTTTGGCAGAAAGATTTAAGGTGAGTTCCAGCACTATTAGCAGTAGTTGAATAAACATCACTTTAAGTGTTTCTTTTGCCAGGGCTTTGCAAGACCATATTAACCGGTGGACTTTCTAATATGGACTTAAGATGTGTATTTACTTTTTAAGTAATAGACATAATGAAGATGGGAATATTAGGTAAAAGTTGATAATATATTCAAGCATTAAGGCTACCTATTGAGGTATGCACTGCATTCTGTGATAATTTTAATTGGCTTAATTGAGATGCATAAGCCTGATTAATGTTTAATTCCTTTATATTAAAAAAAAGAGTCAAGTAGTTCGACATTTCTTCAATTATGTTAGATCTTTCTAGACTTCAAAGGAATGTTACATTAGACAGCTAGATACGGGGTGAACTGATTAAAGAATAAAGACTGCTCATTATAATCTAAGAGTACAAAATTGGTTTGTGTAGCCTTTGAAAGTCAAAATTATGAGCTAAAACTTGAGCTACAGTAATTAACCCAACTTATAGTCATTCTTGCTTATCTGTTTGCTTATGATTAGTAATTTAAAATGATCCATGAGATTGATTTACAGATCTAAAGCCTGTTCAGGGACCCAAATGTTTTGTCTATGATTTTTACAAACACTGAAGGATTGTATTTAGTAGCATTAGTAAACACCTAATTATCAGTTAAAAATATCAGTACAAAAAGATTTGATAGTTAACTTCATTACTCTAAATGCATAAAATACTTAAAATATTTGTGAAATGTAATCTACTTGCAAAAATTTTTAAGTTTAACTTGCGTTTGCCGTGGCTCTCTGGAAAGAATGAAATCAATTAAAAGTGCAGATATCTTAAGGTGATCAACTCTTAATTACTCAATAAATAAGTTTTTTAAGAATACAGCCAGGCACAGTGGCTCATGTCTATAATCTCAGAACTTTGGGAGGCTGAGGCGGGTGGATCACGAGGTCAGGAGTTCAAGACCAGCCTGACCACCATGGTGAAACACCATCTCTACTAAACAAAAATTAGGCAGGCATGGTGGTGTGCACCTGTAATCCCAGCTACTCAGGAGGCTGAGGCAAGAGAATCATTTGAACCCGGGAGGCAGAGGTTGCAGTGGGCCAAGATCACACCAGTGCACTCCAGCCTAGGTGACAGAGCAAGACTCTGTCTCAAAAAAAAAAAAAAAAAGAATAAGGAAGAAAATGTCATCTGTAGTGTAATTTAACTATGTGTACTCCTTCTAATCCTATGAGATCCACCCCCTCTCACATACATGCATTTTCCAAAGTGTTCTAAATTCACTTCAGGGAATCATGACAGATTTTGGTGGAAGATGGGCATGAACCATTAGAGAATCTCAAGATATTAGAGATGTATCTATCAGAAATAAATAGAGTGATTAGCAAATTTGTTAAACAAATGTTTCCAGGACCTCACTAATACAGCAATATGAAAACTCAAAGCCTTTCATTTGATGAGGGACACATAACAAGTGAAGACAGAGAGAAAATGAATCACAGAGAAAACATTAGGACTGCATTCAAGAGTGTCCTGAGGCTCAGAGCAAATTAGGTTTTCTGGAACATTTATAACATCATGACTCTATGTTACTTACCATATGAGCTAGTATGTGTGTAACAGTATTCCCCAGAGTTGGTTTCATGGGACAAAATTTCATCCAGTGCTCCATGAAAAGGGGATTCCATGGATAGGTAAGTTTGGGAAATTTTGTAGTATATCCTTCTCTTGAAAAGCCATAATACCCATTAGTATAGTAAATGCTCTAGTTATTTTACCACAGAACATTTTTTTCATCAAATACCAACTAATATTAGTCAACATTCTCAGACCACAATAGTGTCATCATATGAATTCAAATGAAATACTGACACTTGTTTTTCCCAGAGTAATGTTGATGTCATATGTACAAATCAATGAACTCTTCCCATCTCACCTGTTTCATCGAAGGAACGAGTTTACCTGCCGCAGCACGGATGTAGTTTAGCCCTCATAGCCTTCTGCAAACAAGCATAGGAGAGCAGTGAGGCTTCCATACTCCTATTGCTTCTAGTCATTTGCACTGATCAGCACTTGATACTCTGTGTAATACATGTGCTAGAGTTTGCAACCTTAAAAGAGATGGGGAAACTGTGACCTGAAACTGGCTAGGAAAAGTGGAGCCATTTTAAACTTGATGAAAATGTAAGTCCCACAAAAATTGTTTTAAAGAACTAACTAAACACAAAGTGACAATTCCTTTCTCATTGCCTGTGAGATAAATAAGCAAAAGCTAGGGTCCCAATAGATTGATATGGAAATTACATATAGATGTGTGAACTTGTGTGTATTTGTGTGAGAACTAGAAGCAATGATACCTCAGTATTGATGAACACACCTAGCATCCAGATCTTGCTTTCTAAATGCCACTCCTCACCAAAAGGAGTTAGGGCTCTGTGACAAAATGATTGGTTCCATCGCTGTGGTAGGATGTGTACAAGCTAAGCCTGGAGATCTTACTATCCTAGAAAGTAAGGAAGTATTCAAAGACTGATGGGGACATGTCAGAAGGACAAAGAATCCAGATTCAGAGGACTCTTCACTAGCTAAATCTGGGTCAATCTGAGCATCAAAATAAATCATTATAGTAACAAATTACAACCCATAGAATATAATAAAATCCTGTGAGCCTATACAGAAGGAAGGAAGGTAAAAAGGAAGAAAGGAAAGGAAGAAGAAAAAAAGAGGGAGGGAGGAAGGAAGCAAGGAAGGAAAGAAGAAAGGAAGGAAACATTTTCTGAAAGTAAAATGGCAACTAATAAATAATAAATACAGAAGAAATGATGAAATTCAAAATCAACATTTGACAACCACCATAGTAATAATTGTTTTGGTCAAGAATCACTAGTAGATATTAAAATTAGTGGGTATATCTGGATGAAAAATAAGATATTTGCATAGTCTCAAAGTATCTCTCCACAAAACACTTAATTACTAAAGGTAACTTTTTAATGGCAAAATCTGGCAGACACCACACTGACCAAGCGATCAAAGTTAGCATGATAGCTAATGAGACTTACTGGCGTCACATCCCTCCTGATGTGATGCACCAAGAGGGACGCAACATCACTTCTGTATTTTCCCTGCCAAAAATGTACAGTCTGAATCTAACCATGAGGAAATATTAAAGAAACTAACCTGAAAGACTGTCTTTAAAATGACCAGCCTGTACTGTTCAAAAATATCAAGTTCATGAAAAAGAAAAACTGAGGAACTGTCCCAGGTTAAAGAAGACTAAAAAGATACACCAACTAAATGTAAAAAAAAATAAGGCTGGCTTCGATCTTGAACCAGAATTATTTTTTCTTTTGTCATAAAAATCATTAATATGATAACTGGTAAAATTCAAGTAAGAGTTGTAGATGTTAAATTAAGTCTAACCTAAAACCACCTCCTTTCATATTTTAAGTTCAACCTAAAGCTTTCTCTGTGAACTGTAACATATTCTTGTGTCAATCAATGAGTTTTGGCTAATCAGTGGCAGCCAACTGTTCAAACCATGTTCAAATAAGAGAAACGACTAGCTGTAACCAATCCAGCTGTTTCTGCACCTCACTTCAGTTTTCTGTCACTTTCCTTTTTATGTTCAAAAATCTTCCACCACATGGCTGTGCTAGAGTCTCTATGAGCCTATTCTGGTGCAGGAGGCTGCCCGGTTGATGAATGCCTCTTTGCTCAATAAAACTCCATTAAATTTAATTCAACTCAGGATTTACTTTTAACATAGATTAGATATTAATTAACACTATAACCGTGTTAATTTCCTGATTTTGACAATTATACTATAGTTATACTATAGTTATATAGGATAGTGTCATTGTTTTTAGGAAATATACACTGAAATGCATGACAGTAAAGTTGTATGTCTGCAACTTAGTCTCAAATGATTCAGAGAAAGGGTATTTTATATATATACATACATACATATATATATATGTCCAGAGATATATATATGCATAAATATAAGGACATTTTATATATGTGCATATACAGAGAGAGAGAGAGAGACAGAGAAAATTATAGGGCATCCCACTAAGAACACATTTTGGTAAAAAATATGAACATTTGGGGAATCTAGATGAAGGATATATAAGCATATACTATGGGCTGGGCACAGTGGCTCACGCCTGAAATCCCAGCACTTTGGCAGGCTGAGGTGGGCAGATTGCTTGAGCCTGGGAGTTTAAGACCGGCCTGGACAACAGGGCAAAACCCCATCTCTACCAAAAAATGAATTAGCCAGGTGTGGTAGCGTGTGCTTATAGTTTCAGCTATTTGCAGGGGCTAAGGTGGAAATATCGTTTGAGCCTGGGAGGTTGAGGCTGCAGTGAGCCCAGATCATGCCACTGCACTCCAGCCTGGGTGACCAAGTAAGATCTTGTCTCAAAAAAAAAAAAAAAAGAAAAGAAAAAGTACTATATTTTGCAATTTTAAAAGTGAATTTGAAATTTTTTCAATATTAAAAATAAAAGGAAACAGAAAAGAAAAAGCTATGATCTTGGAGAGGAAGCATGCTAGGGAAATAGCCCTGAGATGTGTATGCTTAGCTAGTTATATAGAAGTTTTTCAGTTAGATTCTCCAGGGTTGTGTTGCCTTCTACTTCTTTGAAAATAGTCCCAGCTGCTTGTCCCCTAATACTGTCTGCCTGTCTGCCCTCTCACTCATGCTCCTGCCAAACCCCAGGTTTGAGGAACTGCCCACAGGACCGGAAGCCTAGAAATAATTCTATACCTTCTTGAAAGAATACTCACTTATAGCTAGGTACACCATTGTGATGCCAGGGTCACATGGCAAACCCCAGTTGCTACCTCTGGGAGAAGGGAAATGGAGATGGTATAAAATTGCAGGTAAGCATAGAGCAAAGGTCTTAGAGTCACAGCTAGAGGAAAGAAGGAGGAAAGTTTTTGAGTCTTTTGGTCTTTGAAACCAAAAATTACTCTCTCTCTTTCAAAAACCCATTGTTTATGAAAGGAACAAGTTGTGTTGGGGTGGTGTGCATGAGGGGAGGAACTGCCACAAGGAAAACAAAATGGCAACTGCATGAAGCAGCTAAAAAATGGGTACCAAGAATAAAAGAAAAAAAAAGAAATGGAAGAGTTCTTCAGTTGGGATATCTGAATGTTCAGTGAAACAAGCCAACAATATTTGGTAATTAATGATAAAGACATCTGCTAAGAACAAATTATGACAGACAGCATAGACTTCTGGAATTGAACAACCTTCCCACTGTGTCTTCAGAGATTGCGTTCATAAAAAAAATACTCATTGAGAATAAAATATTCAGGCTTGATATGCACTCTCCATATTCAAGGTTTATTATATATTTTTCTGTCAATGAAATCTCTTTCTCTCACTGAAAGTGGTTACTAGGTGGGATGTTGCTTATTAAGAAAAGCAGA
>NW_012117488.1:1435677-1447632 GCF_000951035.1 Colobus angolensis palliatus
CGCGGGAAGAGTTTGGCGCGCGCGGGAAGAGTTTAGGCGCGCGCGGGAAAGGTTTAGGCGCGGGCGCAGGAACAATTTATAATAAAGAACTCGGAAATGTGCCATTTTGTCTCCGCTTTGTGGAGATCAAGCAACAGAGGTCGGCTAACTCCGGGCCTTATGGCTCCGGACATCTAGGATCTGTGCAAAGACCTCAAGGAAAACACAGCTGAAATTAGAATACTGTTGCTAAGTGAAGAGACTTAAGAGTGAATCAGAATCAAATGGGATTTAATCAGGATAGGTTTGGGGCTAATGAGCATTCTACTACTATAGAAGAAGAAAGTAGTTCCTAAAACATGGTTTCTCATTCTGTTTCACTACTAAGCCATTGTAAGGCTTTAAACAAGCCACATGAACACTCTCGAGTTCAATTTCTCTGGCTACTGAGTGCAGAACTATGTAAAGAAGGACAAGAAGAGAGTAAGGGAGACAAGTTAGGAGTCTATTGCTGTAACTCAGGCCAGGACTAATAGTAACCTGGGTCAGGATGGTGACCATGTAGGTGTCAAGTGAGGCAGGTGAACCAAAGAGTTCACTCTCACTGAAAGCCTATAAACTTACCTTACCTGTAGGACTTTCTTCCCAACTACAGCTGAAGGGAGAAATCAAGGCTATGCTTTTGACTCTCTAATGAATACACACTAGATGCAAAGACCTGTGCTAGGTGCTTTGCAATGTAAATAAGATAGATATCATCTCTGCACCCAGGACCTTAGAGCCTAGTTGAATGCAGAGACAAGCAAATCAGCAATTACAGTGCAATGGAAGAATAGCTAGAATGGAAGAGGTCAGAAGCTAAAGGATCGCAAATGAGATCCAAGTTACCCAATTGTGGGGAATCAGAGAATACCTGTTGCAAAAGATGTCATCTAGGCTGAGATCTAAAGAATAAAATGAATTCCTCGGTTAAAGAAAAGTGGGCAAGGTAGGGGAAGTGATGATGCTTGGACAGGGAGAATAGCAGGTATGAAGTTTCAGCAATGAGAAATGGTAAACTGGATGAGCTGAAGGTAGTCTAGTATGGTGCAGAACATGTAAGAGGTGAGTGAGTTAGCAAGGCAATTATAACCCCCTATTTAAAAGTTTGGTCTGTATACTGAAAGCAGTGAGAAGGGTTTGAAAAGTTTTAGCAGAGAGTAACAGTTATTAACTCAGTTAACAAATAATTACTGGGCACATACTATGTGCCAAAGATTTTTCTAAGTGCAAGGGAAATAGCAGTTAGACATGATCAGATATTTATACAAGAACAAAAAGTCAAGCTACTTAATAAAAAAAACTATGTATAGAAGGGCAAGAAGAGTGAGACGGAGACCAGTTAGGAGTTTATTACTGTAACCCAAGAGAGGATTAATTGTTGCTTGGGTCAGGGTGGTGTCCACATAAGCAGAAAAAGAGACTTGGAGAGGCATTGGCTCCCCTAGCCAAGAGTTTCATTGCTGTGTCCAATAATAGGAAAAGAAAGTTTGGTGATAAATAGCATTTAGCATAGTACATACTTCATCTTTGAGAAGAGCAGGCTTCTGAAGCCACCTACTGAAACATTATTGCTTTGACATCAAGCATTTTATTAAGTACTTTATTAGATCTGTCCATGCCTACCTAGACAAACCATTACTAAAAGTACGTAAACCAGGCCAGCCACAGTGGCTTACGCCTGTAATCCCAACACTTTGAACGGCCGAGGCAAGCAGATCGCTTGAGAGCAGGAATTTGAGACGAGCCTGGGCAACATAGTGAGACTCTGTCTCTACAAAAAAAAAATGCAAAAATTTGCCAGGTGTGGTGGTGTGCATCTGTAGTACCAGTTACTCAGGAGGCTGAGGTGGGAGGATCGCTTGAGCTCTGGAGGCAGAGTTTGCACTAAGCGAAGATCATGCCACTGCACTCCAGCCTGGGTGAGAGACCCAGACCCTGTCTGAAAAAGAAAAAAAAAAAGTACAAAAACCAATAACAAATAAAGAAATTGAAGAAGTAATTTAAAACATTCCAACAAAGAAAAGCTCAGGACCAAATGCCTGCACAGCTGAAGTCTACCAAACATTCATAGAAGAATTTTTTTTTTTTTTTTAGATGGAGTCTCACTCTGTCACCCAGGCTGGAGTACAGTGGCGCAATCTCAGCTCACTGCAAGCTCCACCTCCCGGGTTCACGCCATTCTCCTGCCTCAGCCTCCCAAGTAGCTGGGACTACAAGCGCCCGCCACCTCGCCCGGCTAGTTTTTTGTATTTTTTTAGTAGAGAAGGGGTTCACTGTGTTAGCCAGGATGGTCTCAATCTCCTGACCTCGTGATCCGCCCGTTCTCAAACTCTTCCAAAAAACAGAGCTACAGGAAATACTTTCAAACACGTTTCACATTTCACATTTCACAATGCCAGCACCACCTTGATACCTAAGCCAGACAAAACACCACAGGAAAAGAAAACTATAGGCCAGTACCCCTAATGAACACTGATGCAAAAATCCTCAATAAAATATTAGTAAACAATTTAACAACATGTCAAAAAGATCATACATCATGACCAAGTGGAATTTATTCCTGACATGCAAGGCTGGTTTAACATACACAAATCAATCAGTGTGACATATCACATTAACAGAATGAAAGATTAAAACCACATGATCATCTCAATTGATGCAGAAAAAACATTCAACAAAGTTCAGTATCTCTTCTTGATAAAAACTCTTATATTAGTTTAGGTACAGTAGGAAAGCTCCTCAACCATAATAAAGGCCTTTTATGAAAAACTCACAGCTAATATTATAATCAACAAAGAAAAACTGAAAGCTTTTCCACTAAGATCCAACATAAAACAAGGATGCCTACTCTAACCACTTCTATTCAATGTAGTAATGAAAGTACTAGCATAAGCAATCAGGTAAGAAAAAGAAATGAAAAGTATTCATCCAAATCAGAAAGAAAGAAGTAAAAATATCTCTATTGGCAGATGACATGTCTCATACATAGAAAAGCCCAAAAATTCAATTAAAACCTGTTTTAACTAATAAATGAATGCAGTAAAGTTGCTAAATACAAAATCAACATGCAAAGATAAGTAGCATTTCTATACATAAGTAACAGCCTAGCTGAAAAAGTAGTCAAAAACCAATCTCATTTATGATAGCATCAAATACCTAATAACAACTTTAACCAAGGAGATGAAAGATATGTACACTGAAAACTATAAAACATTGATAAAAGAAATTGAAGAAGCCACATGTAAATAAAAATATATCCCACATGTAAATAAAAATATATCCCACGTTGATGGATGGAATAATTAATACAGTTGAAATGTCCATACTGCCCATAGCAATGTAGAAATGTAACATAATCATTACTAAAATTCCAAAGGCATTTTTTCATGGAAATAGAAAAAAAATGCTAAAGTTCGTATGGAGCCACAAAAACTCACAAATAGCCAAAGCAATCGTGAGAAAGAAAAACAAAGTTGCAAGCCACATATCTGATAAGGAGTTAATAACCAAAATCTATAAAGAATTCTTACAACTCAAAAGAAGAAAAACAATTACATTTTAAAAATAAACAGAGGACCTGAACAGACATTTCTTCAAAGAAAACATTAAAATAGCCAACAGGTGTATGAAAAGGTGTTCAACATCACTAATCATCAAAAAATTGCAAATTAAAGCCACTATAAGATATCACCTCATACCCATAAGGTTGACTATTGTCAAAAAGACAAGCAATAACAGATGGTGGCAAGGGTGTGAAGGAAAGGGAACCCTAGTATACTGTTGATGAGAATGTAGATTGGTAGAGCATTATGGAAAACAGGGTCCTAAAGAAATTAAAAATAGAACTACCACATGACCCAGTGATCCCTCTTCTGAGTATATACCCAAAGGTGATGAAATCACCACATCATAAAGATGTCTGCACTCCCATGTTCACTGTGGCATTCAAAGTAGCCATGATGCGAAAACAATGTAATGTCCATCAGCAGACAAATGGATTTTTTTAAGTGTGGTATATATACAGAATGGAATATTTTTTTAAAAGCAACTTTCCTTTGTTGGATCTTTCCAAAACGTTCTAATTAGTTTCTCCAGCGACACAACTCTCTATTTTGACACAGATATTTCGTCAGTTTATATTGTATTTCATTAAATTTGTAATTATTTGTAACTGACTTAAACAGGCTTGGAAACAAATTTCCTAACAAACTCTTGGTAAACATTCAGCTCAAATGGCAGAAATAAAAGTACGTAAGTCACCACAGAGTTTCTTCCTAGGTATCCAAATTCAGTATGTTAGGAAACCAGCTGCCTGAGTTGATCCAGGAATGATGAGTTCTCGGGATTCAGGACTTTCTTTTTTATATTATTATTATTATTATACTTTAAGTTCTGGGTTACATGTGCAGAATGTGCAGTTTTTTTACATAGATATACACGTGCAGTGGTGGTTTGCTGCACCCATCAACCTGTCACCTACAATAGGTATTTCTCCTAATGTTATCCCTCCCCTAGCCCCCTACTCCCTGACAGGTCCTGGTGTGTGATGTTCCCACCCTTTTCCATGTGTTCTCATTGTTCAACTCCCACCTATGAGCAAGAACATGTGGTATTTGGTTTTCTGATCTTGTGATAGTTTGCTGAGAATGATGGGTTTCCAGCTTCATCAGTGTCCCTGCAAAGGACATGAACTCATCCTTTTTATGACTGCATAGTATTCCATGGTGTATATGTGTCACATTTTCTTAATCCAGTCTATCATTGATGGACATTTGGGCTTGTTCCAAGTCTTTGCTATTGTGAATAGTGCCGCAATAAACATACATGTGCATGTGTCTTTATCACAGAATGATTTATAATCTTGTGGGTATATGCCCAGTAATGGGATTGCTGGGTCAAATGGTATTTCTAGTTCTAGATTCTTGAGGAATCACCACACTGTCTTCCACAACGGTTGAATTTACATTCCCACCAACAGTGTAAAAGCATTCCTATTTTTCCACAACCCCTGCAGCATCTGTTGTTTCCAGACTTTTTAATGATCACCATTCTAACTGGCATGAGATGGTATCTCATTGTGGTTTTGATTTTCATTTCTCTAATGACTAGTGATGATGAGCATTTTTTCATATGTCTGTTGGTTGCATGTCTTCTTTTGAGAAGTGTCTGTTCATATCCTTTGCCCATTTTTTGATGGGGTTGCTTTTTTCTTGTAAATTTGTTTAAGTTCTTTGTAGATTCTAGATATTAGCCCTTTGTCAGATGGGTAGATTGCAGAAATTTTCTCCCCAGAATGGAATATTATAGAAACTTTAAAAAGGCGATCCTGCCATTGGCCACAACATGGATGGACCTTGAAGACATTATGCTAAGTGAATAATAAACCAAATCTAAATATATATATGTGTGTATACATATTTATATATGTGTATATATATGTGTGTATACATATTTATATATGTGTATATATGTGTGTATACATATTTATGTATGTGTATATATACACACATATATTGTTATATATAATATGTATAGATGTATATAATATGCATGTCTAATGTGTATATATGTATATAATATGTATATATAATATATAATATATATGGATATTCCACAGGCTGGTGAGTGGGGAGGAAATAGGAAAATGTAGAGCAAAAGATACAAAAGAGCAGATCTGTAGGATTAACAAGTTTATAGATCAATGTACGGCATGAGGACTAAAGTTAATAGAATTGTATTGTATTAGGGATTTTTTTAAAGCAGGTATAATAGATTTTAGCTGCTCTTGTCACCAAAAAGAAGTAACTATGTGAGATGATAGATATGTCAATCTGCTTCACTACAGTAACTATTTTACTATGTGTACATATCCCAAAACATCATGTTGTAAAACTCAAATATACATAGTAAAATTTATTCCAAAAAAAGTACATGAAATCAAAAAAAAAGTCACTCTGCCAGCATACCTGGCCTCCCTCCATGCACAAAAGTAAATATAACTCTGAAAATGTCTGCTAAACATAACCTTTTGTCACCAGAAATATCGTTGGCAGCTGCCGGTGACAACTTATTTCATTACATTCTAATGATGTAAACTGCTCCCTCAGGATGATTTAGCTTGCTGCAGACAAAATGCTTATTGCTTCTTTACTCATGTAGAACACAAATGATTGCTGAGAATTTCAAACCCAATATTCAGGATTTTAAGCTAACCTAACAGATCCGCAGCATTCTATGAATACAGGTGATTTAACAAGAACACATTTTACAGCCTGAATTACTGCCATGTTGCATTCTATGTGTGCATCTATTAATCCAGGTTTTATTCTGAAGCCTGGAATTTGGGAAGCCAAGGGAATTTCTTGGCATAGTTTCAACCCTTCCCCTGCCAGAACTGGGTAATCAACAGATTCTTTAGCTAGGGCAACCATTGCTAACTTGTCGGAATGCTGCATAAAGACCACATATTGCCTCCAGCTCTGGGTGGCTTTAATGGAATACTTTCTAAATATCAGCCAGGAGACCAGGTGATTCAAAATTATCTGCGGTGATTGTTAAAAATATGGATTTGGTGCACCTATCTGAGACCTACTGCATAAGCATATGCGCGAGTGTGGTTTGGGAATCTGTACATTGACAAGCTCCCAGGGAAATGTGATATGCAGCCAGGTTTGTCAGCTTCCTTAAGGGATCACCTGAGCAGGAGCAGGCACATAAACCCATCAGTAAAACCCACAGGAACAATGGTGTCTTCTGTAGGGGTATTCAGCAGAGCATCATGTTCAAGCATGCTTATTACCTCTAGTTCCAACTCTGTCCATGCACTCCTGATATGCTCTCCTTTTGATTCCATCTGTGAGATTTTGGGCAAGTTACTTACCCTTTCTAAGCCTCAGTTTCTTCAAATACGAAACAGGAATAATATCACAATTGACTAGGTTGTTATAAAGAAATAATTTAATGTACATAAGCACCTGACACATACTAACCAATCAATCACTATAACCTATCTAAAAGTTTTATTGGCATCATTTAGTTTTACTTCTCCTTCCTTACTGGAGAATCCTACTTCTTTTTCCCCGTTTAAGCACAACATATCTTCCTCCACTCCTTCTCCAATCTGCATCTCCAGATTCTGATCAGGAACTCGCCCACAGGCTCCAATGCTACCCAGTCCGGCCTCTTCAGAACCACACTAACACTCTCTAAGGCTGGATTCTTCGCTCAAATATAGTCATGCAGGAGGGAGCCTGAGGGGTCTGGAACTCTAGACCTGTCTGCACAAGTTAATCAACAATAGCAACTTCCAAGATGACGTTCGTTACTTGCCACCAGGAAACAAGAACCCCTGAGTCTGTCATGTGTCCTTCATATTAGTGTACTGACTGATGGCACAAGGATGAAGATGATCATAATAATATCTACTGCTGATTAATCACCAAATCTGTGCCAAGCTCTACATTAAGGGCTTTCTTTGAAGGCATCTGCGATAGGTACTACTGTTCTCATTTTCCCTTTGAGAAAACCAAGGCCTAGAGAAGTTATAAAACTTGCCCAAGCTCACAAGAGGTAACATACAGAGTTCTAATATATGCAGCCTGATTCTAGTGCTAGCATTTCTTTACTTTTCTTTTCTTCTTTTTTTTTACCATTACACGAAAGAATCTTCCAGAGAAGATTCATTGTCAGATAGATAATACTTGGAAGCATGAAACAGTATCAAGAAATAATATGATTAAAATCAAAATCACTTTATGCAGACATTGCAGCCTCAAGTCAGTGAAAGCCCAAGACAAATTTCCTTGGAAAGACAACATGCTATGAGATAAATACCAAAAAAGTGAGATTTCCCACTCTGCCACTTACGGGTGCATGATTTGGATAAAGTCACTTAAACTTTTTGAGCCCCATTTTTCTTCATCAGTAAAATAGAAAACATAATAGCAACATGTTCACAGTTGTATATGAAGATTAAATAAGATAATAAATGTGGAAATGCCCTAAAGTGGTATACAAATATTATAAATTATAATTATTCATTCCACTAATATTTATTCAACATTTGCTATGTTCCAGGCACTGGAATGAAACTGTGAAGTAGACACAGTCCCTGCCTATCGACATAGAGTTCAGAGTCTAGTAAAAAGGCAATACAAAATAAAGTAATAAATGCTAAAAGAGAGGAAAAACACCTAGCCTGAAAAACACTTAGCTCTGACTTGTGGGCTAGGAGGGGATAAGGAGGCTTCCTAGAGAAGAGGGAAGTCTAAGTTAAGACCTGGAATTAACCAAGGAAAGAAAGTAGGAGGAAATAAGGAAAGGTGAAGGAGAGTCAGAGATCTCTACTAACATTCCGGTTGCCTAATAGTTGCCTCCTGGTACATGAAACATAGGGGGGGGAAAGCATATTTGGAAGAAACAATAATTGTCTCTGTTTTGAATGTGATGTGCCTGAGGTGCCTGTAGACAGCCAGTGAGTACTGTCCAACAGGCAGCTAGATAAAAAGGTCTGGAGCTCAAGCGATTGCTTTTACATAATGGTCTAGATTTGGAAGTCATTGTCAGGTAGGTAATACTTGGAAGCATGAAAGAGTTATACCGAGTAAAAAGAAGAATCTAGTACAGGTAGAAAAAGAGGAGCCTACAAGAAGTTTTTTATTTTCTTCTTTCCTGCTTTCACGCAGACCTTATTCCATCAAATATTTATCCTTTTCCATGGGCATTTAATATTTTATCCTTTTCCATGGGCATTTAAGTATACTAAGTCTTTATCATCAAAACAATAAATAGCTTTTGCCTACCCCATAACTCTGTCCAGTTACAACCTTGTCTATCTGCGTCCTCCCCATCAGAACTGAACTTCTTTTTTTTTTTTTTTTTTTTTTTGAGACAGAGTATCTCGCTGTCACCATGCTGGAGTGCAGTGGTGTGATCTCAGCTCACTGCAACCTCCGCCTCCCAGGTTCAAGCAAGTCTCGTGTCTCAGCCTCCCAAGTAGCTGGGATTACAGGCACATGCCACCACACCCAGCTATTTTTTTTTTTCTGTATTTTTAGTAGAGATGGGGTTTCACTGTGTTGTCCAGGATGGTCTCGATCTCCTGACTGCGTGATCCGCCCTCATCGGCCTCCCAAAGTACTGGGATTACAGGTGTGAGCCACCACTCCCAGCCAGAGTTGAACTTCTTAAAATAGAAATCTACAACTGGAATCTCCATATCCACACTTGACATTCACTTCTCAAACCACTCCAGTCTGTCTGCCTTCTCTGTCTCTCCACTGAAGTACTCTTATCAAACTCCTCAGTAGCCTATTTGTTATCAAATCCAAAAGATACGTGTTGATTGTCATGTTTTTGTATTTTTTTTTTTTTTTTTTTTTTTTGTCCAAAGTTTTAGAGATCGGTAATGTCAATTCTCCCTCTGGCTTGAAATATATTCTACCTTTGCCCCCTTAATTTCATGCTTTCTGATGTTACATCCCCTCTCTCTGAATGCTCCTTCCGAGTCCCCGTGGTGCTCTCTTCCTTCTGCATCTACCTCTTTAATATTGCTGTTCCTCAGGATTCTTTCTTAGGCCTTTTTCTTACTGAATAAGCATATTTTCTCTCCTTCTCCTATCCTGATATTTTAATACATACCCAAATTGTTTGCCTAGGATAGACAGAAGCCCAACTCTGGTTTTAACAGGATAGAAGGAGAAATACTATAGCCACCAGTAATTTTTTAGGTTTGATTGCAGAAAGTTAAAGAATTACCCATCTGATGGTTTCCATTTTCTCTAAAATGTAGCAAGCAAGATTATCTGCTAAACACGTTAGTAGGAGATGGTAGAATATCCAAGAATATTGGGAAAGAAAAGAATATTGAAATAGCCATCATGGAGGATTTGGCAAGAACATTAAGTAGGAAAACATAAAAGGATTACTGAGAGATGTTAAGATCCTAGTTGAAGTTGGGAATGATGGTTTTTAAATGTCCCCAATCTGCCTGTGATTTTTCCCTACTAGTCTAAACATGAGCACGGAGAAGGCCACAGGTAGTTTGATCTAAGGTAAGATTTTCCCAATAAAACCAATACAGGACAATAAAGGAGTCAAGAAATTAAGAACAACAGCAAGAGAGTGGCCAAAGTCCTGGTTTATGGAGGTCTGTGCTACGAGGAGAGCAAAGTGTAAATAGGAGGGGTCTGAGAGTGAAAGTCTTGTTAAGTTCCAAGGAAGGGCTGTCTCTGAAACTGAATAAGCAAACTGGGAAGACCAGTTGGTTTGGTCAGAGTGTGGGATCATGGATTTTGTTGTATGAGAGTTTATATAGTCTGGATGATGAGAAAGCCCAGAATATGGCCATGGTAGTCGTTGAAGATAAACATAGCTGATGGTCATTGGAAATAAAAGGTGAGTTTATACAGTGGAGGGGACCAATTAAAAAGTCACTTCTGTGAATTCATCATCCCCGAACTCAAAAGTAATATAACCTTTTTCTATGCTCTTTCCCAAGAGCATGTCTGTTATTGTCCTTATTCCACTGTATTCTAATTAGCCTGGTCTCTGTTTATTTCTACTCAACTGTGAGCTCTTCTTCCCACCTGCTATAGTACACACAAGGTCAGTGAGTATCCAACGCTGAATGAATGAATGAATGAATGAATGAATGAATAGCAATAGTTGTTTTCATGTGACTTCATATTACAGGCCTTTTACTCCAGTTCCTGGAATATTTCACTGTTGTTACTTATCCACGATTAAAAGATAAGTATGCATTTTATTTCTTGTCCATAGCTAATTATCTTTCAATCATAGAACGTTTTCTTTTCTAAAGAAATTATTTTCTAAAGTTTAGATATGGAACCATTATCATTATTTTTCACCTCAAATAATATTTCTTTATCACTTTATCTCACATCAGAGTCATGTCAAGGGTTCTACTACTGTGGAAATTAAATCTTCAGATAGATCCTTCCTTGATATAGAATCATTATTTCGTTGCATGAATGATTTATCAGTTGCCTTCCATATGTCAGACAGTCCCATAACAAGGCTCTGGGGATAGAATGATGAACAAGACAATTGCTTTCTTCAGTCACACCTATAGACAGATAAGGAAGCAAGCCCAACAACCCCAAAAATCTCACTAGCTAAAAGGCAGCAAAGCCATGTATCTCGCACATGCAAAGTCTGTTGTGTGTTTCAGTAACTCTCCATGGCAGCTGCCTTCCATACATTGATTCACCATTACGCCTCCGTATCAACACAAGCTTTCAGAATTGCCAAGGCGAAGGAAGAGAGAGAGGGACTTGAACACCGAAATTACATACATCCATTCTGCTCACAAATTATCAGCCACATCAAACCATGGCCACACCTAAATTCAAGAAGATGTGGAGGTGCAATCCTCTCATATGCTCAGAAATAAAGAAACAGATACAGGGCCAGGCGCAGTGGCTCACGACTGTAATCTCAGCATTTTTGGAGGCCGAGGCGGGTGGATTGCTTGAGCTCAGGAGTTCAAGGCCAGCCTAGGCAAACACAGCAAAACCTGGTCTCTGCTAAAAATACAAAAACTAGCTGGGCATGATGTTACACGCCTGTAGTCCCAGACACTTGGGAGGCTGAGGTGGGAGGATGGCTTGAGTATAGGAGGCCAAGGTTGCAGTGAGCCAAGATCATGCCACTGCACTCCAGCCTGGGTGACAGAGTCAGAGCCTGGCTCAAAAAAAAAAGGAGAAAGAAAGGAAAAAAGAGAGAGAGAAAGAGAGAAAGAAAGAAAAAGAGAGAAAGAGAGAAAAAAAGAAAAAGAAAGAAAGAAAGAAAGAAAAAGAAAGAAAGAAAGAAAGAGAAAGAAAGAAAGAAAGAGAAAGAAAGAAAGAGAGAGAAAGGAAGGAAGGAGAGAGGGGAAAGAAAGAGAAATGAAAGAAAGAAAGAAAGAAAGAAAGA
>NW_012117488.1:1447750-1531017 GCF_000951035.1 Colobus angolensis palliatus
AAAAGAAAGAAAGAAAGAAAGAAAGAAAGAAAGAAAGAAAGAAAAGAAAGAAAGAAGAGAGAGAAAGAAAGGAAGGGAAGGGGAGGGGAAGGGAAGGGAGAGATACTGGTAAACAGTAAAAATGACTATTACAATGACATTGTAAATTGCTGGAGGATGTAATACTTAACCTGAGACCCAAAAGATGAATGGAATTTAATAAATTAAATAGATGGTTACGGATGACAGTCCTAGTCAGAAGGAGTACTATATATATGGAAAGCATGGAAAGTTTATCCTCTTGCCTGGCTCTGCTAGTGTTACGGAAGTTGCAGCCAGCAACATGAATGCAAGTGGTGAGGTAAAGAACCAGGGCTGTAGGAATCAGTAATATGCCCATACACACACAGAAATGTATGTGTATTGCATATGTACATATATGCTACATAAATATTAAAATGGAGAAATGACAACAGCTCTCACTGGAGATCTGATGGTCGTGCCTGTGCCACTATCACCCTAGGGGACGTGAACACCCAGATGTGCTGAGGATTTCCAAAGTTTCAGCAGCAAGCTTTGTGGGTTCCACTGACAAGGACAAAGTTACTTCCCTAGCAATTAAGTCCCGGGGACATAAGTAACGAGTACCTGGCATGGTGGCTTCATGCCTGTAACCTAAGCACTTTGGGAGGCTAAGGTAGGAGGATCGCTTGAGCCCAGGAGTTTAAAAAATAACAGGTTATATATTTTGACCTATTTCTCCTAATATTCCCCAACCTCAGAGCATTCTCTGTACTATACTGTTGAAGCTACATTATATGGTTACTGTGAGGATCTAGCAGTTTAAAGCCCTTAGCATAGCTGCTTAGCACTACTATGTGCTAAGACCTCATTTAAATCAGCTGTTACTCTTTGGCCCACATTGAATTAAACGTTTCTCCTGAGCTACATACTGCCAAACCTCCGCAGTCCATAGGAACTTCATCCTCTTTTTACAGACGAGATGGCTGTGAATAATGGCTGTGAATAATAGCATAACATTCCCAAGGATGGGGTGTGCCACCACAGCTAGTCGTGGTGGGAACAGAGATTTAAACCTAGGACTATCTTAATGTAAACCCTGCTTAAACCGTTTCACTAACTTACCACCAACAGAAGATAAACAGCCAAGCTCATTTAGAATGAGGATGATTTTATGTTTGTCTGGAAATTTCTTCACCCAGGTCCATACATATGAGGCAAGTACAAACCATGAGCCAACGGTAAAGCATCATCAACAGTCTGTAGCAATGGCGGCCCTCTGGCACAGACCTCAAAGAGATGCAGCTAAAGTCATCCAGTTTAATTTTAAAGTTTCTTTCTCATACTTTTAAGACTCCCCCAAATTTTCTTAGTTGGCTGGAAGCAACTCAACTCTCAGAATCACATATCTCTTTCACTCATCTTGAACACACTTGTTAGTGCAGATTAGAACTTGTTAAAGATTAATTCTTAAAGCATCCTCAAGCTTCCTTTTCCAACAAAGGAAACATCAATTATAGGCTCACACATAAACTTTGCCCCTTTCTTGAATACTTGCTGCCCTTTATAAATCTTAGATTTCTTCCCCTTGAGTATTCGTTCAAAGGAGAGATTTTATTGCCTCCAGGGGTTGTTAAACTGATTGCAATACTGCCTATTTAGAGCAGTTCAGTGGGAATTAAGCTGGTTCAATGCTGTCAGACCTAGAATATAGCTGTCAAATAGCATTACAAGTAAAACACCCTTGATAAGAAATAATGACCAAATGTCAATCTGTTTTTCACTACCCTTACTACAGACTTCTCCTGACACACACAAAAAAGCAATGCTTTACACTTTATAGTAATAGGACATTCTGATATTTCCATTAAAATTCTAGCAGTGTTTTCAATAATAAAAAACATGGTTCTAAAAGCAATATGGGCTCAGCGATGGAAACATTCTTTTCCCTTTCATAAAGTATTTGGCAATCTGTTTCAAAACTAACAAATTTTATTAATGCAAGTAAGTGTAGAATTGTCTTTAAACCATTTTTAAGTTTTATCATTCATTCATTCCACTAATATTCATTGACCCTCTATGAATTTGATACTGTGCTAGATATGAGGGTTCAAACATATGGTTACTTCTGAGCAATTTTAAATAGTCTAGATTTAGTCCTGCAGGCAATTGGAAATAAATGCAAGATTTAAAGCATAGTCAGATTTATCTTTAGAAAGATTGATGTGGCTACAGTGCACTCCCCCTCATCCCTGTCTTTTCCTAGCACTGATTACATTTCATAATCATTTTTAAGTTTATAACCATATTCCCACTAAATTATAAATCTATGAAAGCAGGGATGCTGTCTACTTTTTTTATTATGGTATACCCAGAACCCAATACAGTACCTGTTATAGAAGCCATTTGTTAATTTTGTGCATGATTAAATGAATTAACCAAAAAATATCAAAGGGTATTGAGATGGTATTTTAAAAGATCAATTAGAAAGCTGTTACAGTTTATATGCAATTTATGATTACCTAAAATAAGGCAATAATAGTGTGGCAAAATAGGACTTTATTATATATTGAATGTGGATGGCATAGAAAAGTAAAGTGTTTAGAATAACTCAGAAGTTTCTAATTTGACCAAGTCAATGTTGATGCCCTCAGAAAGAAAAAAAAAATTCAGGGCAAAAGGCCACTCAACTAGCCACTAATAAAACATTATTTCTAAATTTTAGGCATTATAGAAAATACACCAAGATGCAAACAAGATAAAATATGTAGCCCCCTTTAAAAGGTGTTGTGCACCATTTTAAAAGGATTTTTAAAGTATTAATTACTGAATAATTTAACTGGTGATTTAATCAATTAATGGCCCACAATCACACTGATTATCAACAGTTAATCCTTCTTCTTTTCCCCTCTCCCACTTCTGTCCTCTCCCTCAAGGGAAATTTTTTCTACCCTGAAAGGATAGAATAGCAGTTTACTAACAAATCATACCAACCCATTTCCTTTTCCTGACAAGAGTTATTATGTCAGTACATTATAAGCAAATCATAATATCCTAGATCTCAGAAAGACATTTGAATTGGTTTTTCACACCCCATTCACTTCCCCTACTTTCATTATTATATATGTCATTCCACTGCCCAAAAACCTTTAATTAATCTCCCATTGCATTTAAAATTACATTCAAAGTCACTTGCTTTGCAATGCAAACCTCTATAATTTGAATTCTACCTGCCTTTCTAATTTGTCTCACATACAAAACCAACATAACCGTCACAGGCAGTTTTGGTTTATTTCCAATGTAAGAAAATTCCCCTCATTGCACTGTGGTCATGCTTCCTATCTTTGACCAAGAATAGTTTGTTTGCTGTTTCAATGGACCTGTTTCTGAAGGACTTTTACTATTTCTAAAAATCAAACTCATTCCTCCACAGAGAAAGATTTTTTTCCATTACTGAAAACATTACCAAAACACAAAAGTCAATAGGACCCAGGAGAAATTCTAAAACAAGTGTTTTATAAATAATGTGAGTAAGGATAACATCATTACAACAAGTGCTTTCCTTTCCAAGGTGACCATTTTGAAGGGACTCTTTCTCATTTGAAGCGAAAGTGCACTATCAATGTATGTAAGTTTATCTTGTATCAAATAACACTGTTGAACTCTCATATAAGCTCTAATTGACTGCTAAACTCTGCTAGATTTTCCATGTTGATAATTATATCACCTGTAATATATGACTGTTATGTCTCTTCCCTTCCAATTTCTGTATCTTATTCAGTAATTTCTTATTACACTGGCTAGAATCCCCAGTACAATGTTGAGTCATTATTAAAACAAAGATAAAGGACATCCTCAAATTTTCCTGAATTTCAAAAGGAATTCATCATTGTTAAGTACTGTGTTTCTTGAAGATTATTGAATGTGGTCTATATTCTATTACACCCTTTCTATTGCCAGTTTTCTGGCTTTGTTTTTCAAGATATGTGTGCTAAACTACATCAAAATTTTTCATATAGATTAAAATCATTGCATAATTTTTCTCCTTTAGTCTGTTAATGTGGTGAATTACTCTGATAGATTTTCAGATACTAAACCAGCTTTGCATTCAATAGATAAATCCTACTTGATTGTAATGTATCATTTCATAGTATAACATCAGAGTTTTATTAGCTTATATTTCATTTAGCATTTTTTCATAGTTTTTAAATGGGCTCATAAGTAAAGTGCATCACTAATTTTCTTTCTCCCCTGTACTATCTTGATCCAGTTTTTAAATCATTGACAATTTAACTCTATAAAATGAATTGAGCACTTTAAAATGTTTAATTTTATGTTATGTAAATTTCATCTTAATTTTTAAAAATATTTTGGGCAGTTGCCTTTAATCTTCTATTTTGTTGTACAACTTGATTAAGATAGAGATGTCCTCTTTCTTGAAAAACTGATAGAAGTCATCTATAAAACCACCCAGGCCTGGGGCTTTTTGACGGGAGGGATATCTTTATAACATCAGACTCTTTATTGGTCTTTGACTTATTCAAATTTTCTTTCTTCTTAAAACAAGTTTGACATTTTGTATTATTCCAGAAATTTATTCATTTATTTCTTGTTTTCAACATTTTGGTCAACATTTGGTCATGATAGTCTTCAAAAGTTTCATAATATCTTTGCATATGCAACTGTTTCCTTTACACTCTCTAATTTGCAAAATTTAATATGCCTCTTCTGCTTTATTTTCTCATCTGTAAAATGGAGATTATAGTACCTATCTCATAGGGTTGTCATGAGGATAAAATGCATTACTAGATGTAAAGAGTTTAGAGTAATATACAAGTGCTACACAAGTGTAACAATGCAGTAAACACTATATTGGTGTTAGCTATTATAGCCCATCTTAAAATTTTCAGACAATGAGCTTTTCAACTTACTAGTCTTCTCTAATTTGAAGTAATTCTACAGTTTATTATTTTGTCTTGGTTTTCTTTTGTTTTGTTTCTTTTTCCTTCCTCCTGGTTACTTTTTCTTAGTGTATTCAACTTATCTTTTTCCAGCTTTCTGAATTGAAATATTAGTTTATTTGATTATATTCTCTTATATTCTCTCAGAGCTATACATTTATTTCTAAGCTTTATTTTGGCTACATGAAGATACTACATAGTCTTTTCATTGTCTTTCTCTTCTATGTACTTCCCAATTTCCCTTACAACTTTTCTCCGTGGCATTTTTATTCAAAAAATGATATCTTATTTTTTTGCCCTTTGGTCAGAGAACATGGTCTGAGTAGTGCTGATTACCTTTACCGAGACTTCTTCATGCTTGGTATGTAGTAAAGTTTTTGAATGTTCTACCTGTGCTAGAAAATAATTTATACTGTCTGTTGAGAGTGAGATTATATTGCTTACATGTGTATGTGTTTCAAGCCTATTAATTATATTATTTATACCAATATTTATTTGCTTTTTGCTTGCTCAATTAGTTCTCGAAAGCAATACAACAATATCTCCAACTATAATTTTTAATTTATCCATTTTTTTCTCCATGGTTTGTCAGTTTTGTCTTTTATTATTACATCTTCTTGATTTGTTGTTCCTTTTACCAGTATACCATGTCCTCCACCTTAAATTCTATTATTTAAATAGTGCTTTAATTAAGGTCTCTTTAAAATTCCAGCTTAATGTGTTCTCTCTTGCCTACAGGGTCCCTGACTGATACACCAATGTAGAAAGCTCTAAGCCAATCCTGCAAATCTCTTAACATTCACTTTATACTTTCTATCTCTTTATCCTTAATGCCTTCCAAAAGAGTTCCTTGTCCTCATCTTCCAATTCACTAATTCATTCTGTGGCTATATTCACTCGCTATTTAATCGATTTATTGAATTCTTATTTTCAACAATTACAATTTCATACCCAATATTTGCACTGTGTTCTTCCTGACTTATTGTTACTGCTTCATATCTCCAGCTTGTTTCCTATCTGTCTATTAGATGATAGTATGCTTATTTTAAATTCTTATTCTTTGGTTTCATTAACTCTGCATTAAACCTGGTATAGGTTGTTCCATTTATTTTCTTTCTGTAACAGTGATTTTACTCCCCTGGTATTTCTTTCCTTCCAGTATGCAGGTTCTTCTAGTAAACCAACCCCCTAGAGAACACTGATCAGTTATGCACCTAAAAGTGAGGCACAAAAACCCAGTCCCTTATTCTCCTTCATGTGAGCTTAGGGAGTATAAAACGGGAGATGTGCCTTCTAGTGGACAGTGTCTGGCATTAAAACCTAGGTTTGACCACTTCCCACTGGCATTTCCTGCACCAGAGAACCATGCTTCATGGAGAATCCCCATCCTGGTCTTTTTTATGGCCTACCCCTTGTGGTATGGGTATATGTGGGCCAGGATGAAGACCTCTGTCTTTCATCTGCTCCCATCCCCAGCCTGACTCAAGTAGAAGCCTGATGTTACTCCTCTACTGCCACCAGTTGCTGGGCTAGTGCTACCAATTTTCTTTGTTGACACTTCAGGTCATGACCTACTCAGAACTGTGGGGAGGAGGAAAAGAAATGGCACAACTGAAAAGTTATCCATTGCCTACTCCTGTCCTAGGCACATGGCCTTCTTCTGCTCTGGGCAACCACTGATTTCCAATAAAGGGGCTCATCAAATTTTTCTCTCTTCAAGGACTTGTCACAATTTTTTGTCCTTCTTTCAGAGTCAATGACCTTCTTCGTGCTCTGTCACAGCTTCTGTGTTGAGTTCAGGGGAGGGATCCATAACTCATGTTACCTCACAACTACTTAACTGTAAAGAATAATCATCTCTAAAAAGGTGGTGGGGCATCTTACAGAAAAGCAAGGACTATCTGGATAATCTTAACCGGCATACTCAATGCATACCCGAGGTTCAGAGCATAGCTGAACACCAGCCCAAGGTAATTTCCACTTAGGACAATTCATGGGAAGTACAGTTACCAAGACTGTCATTCCCTTATGTGTAAGAAAGCTACTGAGTGAATTCTCAAGTATTCAAAAGATGTAGACTGGAGAAAATAAGAAGAGCCAAAGAAATCCCCATCTATCTGGAGCACCTTCTGTCAAAATTCCTACTTTCAAGATCTGATTCTACCTTTTGACCTTGCATAAGTTATGTAACTCTGTATGCTTTAGTTTCTGCATTTGTAAAATAGGATAATAATAGTACCTACTTCGTAGGGCTGTTGTGAGAGTAAAATGATTAATAAATGTAAAGAGTTATTAATAACATCTGGAATGTAATATCTAGTCAATAAATGTTGGACATTATTAAAATATTTTCAAATATAATAGCTAGAACAGCAAAAGAGCCCCAGATTAAGAGTCAGAAGATCTGAGTTCTGACTCACTCTATGAACTTAGGCAAGTCACTTCCTTTGGCTCAATTTCCTTATGCATAAAATGATGTGTTTGGACTACAATTTCTCTAAGTTCCTTCAATTGTATAATTTCAGTTGTAACACGTTCTTAATTCTTCACTAAATGAACATATATGAACATATAAATATATATTAAGTGGGAATCAGGCTTTTTGTTCTGTGAACATTTACCAAGGCATTGTGCAAAAATAAATAAAAGGCCCATGTTTCCATATGGGAATTCAGTAAACAACTTAAATTTTATGAGTATCTTTGTACCTCGGGGTTGGCCACAAAAGAACAAAAGGTGTGAGTATATTCTGTGGGTGGGAGAAGTTGTTTCATAGCTTCTGCTTCCAAATGTAACTACAATGCGTACTGCACCACCCTCAGTGAAATAAGAAAAATGACAATTAGATAATTAACCCATTTAGAAAACAAATGTGCCGCTCACTGCCAGCAGTCATTTAATTTTACATAAGCACACTCTTTGAGGCTGAAGCAAATCTGACTGATTTTCAACGTGAAAACAGAAGATAAAAACTATTTGCATTCATCCATTCTCACACTTCTAAGAACTTCCCTAAGACTGGATAATTTTATAAAGAAAATAGGCTTAACTGACTCACTTCTGCATGGCTGGAGAGGCCTCAAGAAACTTGTAATTATGGTGGAAGGGGAAGCAGGCACCTTCCTCACAAGGTGGTCAGAGAGGGAGGAGCAGGGAAACTACTACTTCCTATCTACTAAACTGCTACTCGCTATCATGAGAAGAGCATGGGGGAACCATCCACACGATCCAATCACCTCCCTCCCTCGACACGTGGGGATTGCAATTTAAAATGAGATTTTGGCGGGGACACAGAATCAAACCATACCGCCGTTCTTGGAGTTATTTCTAAACAGCGCTAATATCAGAATTGTCTATTTCAGAAAAATTGGATTCATCAAATCAATCTTCAGGCAACAGTTGTTCAAAGACAATGTTAACATCACACATGGGAATGCTATGTTTTCTAGGATCTGACATTTTCAGCAATAGAGAATTACTATATTTTGTAAGCCAGAATACCACTACTAAAAGCAGAATGCTATAAATAGAATGACGGTTTTCGTTTTCAAAGTCAATATACTAGAGCAATGCAAAAATAATAATAAAAGTGAGATATTTTGTGGCAAGGTTATCTCGGGGTCTTGCAGCCACTAACGCCACTGGTGAGTATTCTCAAGGCAAATCAGAAAAGGGTTAACATACATTTCCCCTGGCCAGAGGTATGAATGGCCATGGAGACACAATGCACAACTGTAACAGAAATAACAACATATTTCAAAGTATGCAGAGGAGGGATGAAGGAGGATTTATGACATGTTTTTTGGATAGGACAAATCAGTCATCTTACCCAACTTCCAAAATTAGAGCTTTCTTCCTTTGGCTAGAGCATTAAATCTCTATTAAAATGCAGTTGACCCTGAGAGGGGCAGCAGGCATTTATGCCTTAGTATAAATGAATTTAGTCAGTTCTTTGTCCTAAACAAAGGGAAGCAAGCATGAGGAAAGAGTGCCCTCGTTAGAGAGAAAAGACAAGGCAAGGAGATAACTGTAAAAGTCCTCCAGTCTCTTCATATTCATACTCTGTTTAAATGATATTTAACTGAATTATGTAATTACAATGACAAACAGATTGAGGAACAAGCACAGGGACGCACTACAAACACACACCTTACAAGGTGGGCTGATGCACAGGGGAGCAGTGAGTGGTTAACTAGCAGCAGCACCCAGCCAGCAGGCGCATCCGAAGGCATGACTGCTGCGGGAATGGAGCATGTGGGCTTGGTCAAGCACTTCAACTGTACTTCACAATTTTTCTCAGGGTTAAGTCTGACTGTATACTATGATCAAACTCTACTGCTGATAATTCAGAAATACAAAATAACACATAACCCAAATAAGTAACTGTCATCCCATTTTTGAGTCACAGGGTATGACAAGTACATCTACCAAGTGCCGAATGCTAGGCAGTGCTAGGTGCTTTATGTTTATTATCTTATTTGGTCCTCACCATAACACTATGATATAGGTACTATTTTTCTATTTTATAAATGAGGAAACTGGGGCATGGACAGGTTAAGTCATTTTCCCAAAGACAGAACAGCGATCGAGAGGTTTGGAACCAGTATTCAAACCCATGTCCGCTGACTCTAAAGTCTGCATTCCTTGTTACTACATTTCGCTGAATTTTATATGTGTTACTGTAAAATATTGCCAACAACATATATTAAAAATTAAAAATTTTGTTTAGGCCAAGCGTGATAACTCATGCCTGTAATCCCAGCACTTTGGGAGGCCAAGATGGGCAGATCACTTGAGCCCAAGAGCTCAAGACCAGACTGAACAGCATGGTGAAACCCTGCCTCTACAAAAAAAACATGAAAATTAGCTGTGCATGGTGGCACACACCTGTAGTCCCAGCTATTCAGAAGGCTGAGATGGGAGGATTGATCGAGCCTGGAATCAAGGCTACAGTGAGCCGTGATCACACACACTGTACTCCAGCCTGGGCAAAAGAGCAAGACCCTGTTCAGCACAAGATGCCAGACCCTGTGCTGTACACAGGGAATATGAACACAAGGCCAGGCACAGTGGCTCACGCCTGTAATCCTAGCACTTTGGGAGGCTGAGGCAGGAGGATCACCTAAGGTCAGGAGTTTGAGACCAGCCTGGGCAACATGATAAAACTCCGTATCTATTTTTAAAAAATACAAAAACTAACCAGGTGAGATGGTGGGCACCTGTAATCCCAGCTACTCAGGAGGCTGAGGCAAAAGATTCATTTGAACCTGGGAGGCGGAGGTTGCAGTGAGCTGAGATCGCACCACTGCACTCCAGCCTGGGTGACAGAGCAAGATAGATTCTGTCTCAAAAAAAAAAAAAAAGAATATGAACACAAATTCCTAAGGAAATCTGAATCTGTTGAATAAAATATGGTAAGACCACCTGGGTTCAAACACTGACTCTATTTCTAACTGGTTGGAAACCTCAGGAAAATTATCTAATGTCTTTGAACTTGAGTTTTCCTATGTGCAAAATGGGATGAGAAGAGTTCCTACCACATAGGGTTGTTGGGCACAGGCAAATATATTAATATTTAGCAGAGTGCCCGAAAAACAGTGGATGCGCAATAAACATTAGCAAACACGATTATTGTCACTGACACTGTGAGTGCTCATGGGAGGTAATCATACAGCATGACTATTTCTGACTCCCTCTGTCCCTTTTAAAATGTATGACCCTGGACAAAATTTCAGGCATCATCACAACCTTTCTGATTATTCCTAGGCAATAATAATTTTTTTTTTAAAAAAAAGCATTCAGGTCACTTTAGGCCATAAAAACTCTTAATTCAGAAATCAGAAAGTCCAGTCTCTCATAAGAAGTATAACTTGTAACCTGATTTAATGTTAAATTGTCTCCCAGGAGGGTTTTGCTGCAGGATGGCAGCATTTAGTAAGAAAGAGAGGCCCCTTCCTTGCCCCATCCCCACAGGCCTTTCCAGCCCTCAGCATTTCTTCTCTCCCCCAGCTTGTTGTCTAGTTTCTGACCCTGCCAGAGGCAAAGAAAGTGGGATGGAGGAGAGGGAAAGGTGGGCAGAAAGTTCTTATTTTAACTGATTCTCTTTGGGCCAGCTTCTTGCTCTGAGGGCCTGATAGGTGTTTAAAGATGACTTTTTCTAACAATTCCCTGGGTTCTTCAGGGCCCTCTCCGAACCAAAAAAAGAAATTTGAAATATTCGAATACTCTTCATCTGACAGAAATAATGTATCTTACCCTGGCTAGCCACCTCCTTTCTCTGCGGTCCCCTGTCTCTCCTCCAGGCAGCAATCTTGGGAAGGATTTTAAATGACTCCTGCCTGACTCAGGCTCCCACGTGGCTCACATTTGCTCCAGGTGAAACTCTCCCCTAGTTAACTCTGGGCGTGTCTCCTTGCTCCTGCCGTTAGAGCAGCTGGCCAGCATGTCTCTTTGCCTTTTAAATTTTCCAAGTAGGATTCAGAAAGCAGCTGTGTCTTCCTCACTGCCAGAGACACACATCTCCATGAGGTCCCTTCAGAAGCTCTCCCTGGACTTCATCTGAAGGGAAAAGCAGTCTCTGTGCTCTTCCTGGCAGGGGCAGGGTACTCACAACCACGCTTTCTCAGAAGAAATCCTGTCAGACTTCTCCTTATCTCCACTCTCTTGATCCTTCGATATCTTTAATGTGGGTGGGGTTTTTTTAAGAGTCAAGAAACTCATGAAAATTTGCATTTTTGGTTGGCAATCCACTTTGAAATTTCACACTTATTGCAACTTGGCACCTCAGTTAAAATGTCCAATTTAGGCCGGGCGCGGTGGCTCAAGCCTGTAATCCCAGCACTTTGGGAGGCCGAGACGGGCGGATCACGAGGTCAGGAGATCGAGACCATCCTGGCTAACACTGTGAAACCCCGTCTCTACTAAAAAATACAAAAAACGAGCCGGGCGAGGTGGCGGGCGCCTGTAGTCCCAGCTACCCGGGAGGCTGAGGCAGGAGAATGGCGTAAACCCGGGAGGCGGAGCTTGCAGTGAGCTGAGATCCGGCCACCGCACTCCAGCCCGGGCGACAGAGCAAGACTCCGTCTCAAAAAAAAAAAAAAATGTCCAATTTAATATTTTATTACATTATCATTTTTATTGAAACATGAATTCACTCTTTATGATAGACTAACTGCTGTGATATAAATATAAACAAAGTACAATGATAATATAGAAGAATAAACAAATTTTATCCAGGTTTGAGAGTAGAGGTTGGACATGGAACGCTTCGCTGAGGCAATAACATTTGAGTTGTGCCTTCAAGGATCCGCTCGCTCATTTAACAAACATTTATTGAATACCGATTATATTCAAAGCAGTACTCTAGGTGCTTGAGATAGATCAATGAACAAAACAAAGATCCCTGCACTCATGGAGTGTATATGCTAGCAGGAGGATGGGAGAACAGACAATAAACATAATAAATTATATAATGTGTTCAAAAGTGGTAAGTGCTATGGGGGAAAAAGAAAACTAGGTCAGGAAAGAAAAGCTCATGAAACAGAAAAGAGGAAAAAGATGACCAGGGGAAAAACACTATGAACAAAGGCCTGAAAGTTTAAGGGGAACGCCATAATCAAAGAACTGAAGATAGAGATAGCGTAGTGTGGCCAGAGTCAAAAGCAATATTAAAGACACACGTGTGTGTGCAGCCCCCACCTCACACCTCATCTCAACTCAACAATTTGCACTAAACACCGTTATTTGCACATTGCTCCAACCTTTTTTCTGGAACTCATGAGAGTTTGCTTTCTGTTCTTATCCCTATGGATATATGTCTGAAACCTAGAAAGAAAAAGTACAAGAACTAATTTAATAATTTTTAATTTGAAATTCCATAAGATGGAGCTGAAAAGTCTGTGGTGCCTATTCAACAACAATCAAAAAGAATCGTCAAACACCTATACATCGTAGGCAATCAGATGTGAAAATGCACAGTAGATAGGGTCCTTGTCCACCAAACAAAGCATGGCAGAAAAGGCAGAAGCAAGCCCCCACCTCTGCACAATCCAGCATGGCTCTGCAACAGTAGGACCCACTGCTCAGGGCTCAGCAGTACGTCACCTGGTGGAAGACACCACAGCCAAGCACTAGAAACAGAAAGAAGCCTCGTGCCACTTGTTTCACAGGCAGTCTAGACAGCAGGCAAAGACCGAGAGGTAAATCAACAGAGATGAGAAAGAACTAAAAGTTCTGCAACAGTGAGTTTGGTTTAAAAAAAAAAAAAAAGTGGCCGGGCACGGTGACTCACGCCTGTAATCCCAGCACTTTGGGAGGCTGAGGCAGGTGGATCACAAGGTCAGGAGATCGAGACCATCCTGGCTAACACGGGGAAACCCCATCTCTACAAAAATACAAAAAATTAGCCGGGCGCGGTGGCGGGCGCCTGTAGTCCCAGCTGCTCGGGAGACTGAGGCAGGAGAATGGCGTGAACCCCGGAGGAGGCGGAGCTTGCAGTGAGCCGAGATCGCCCCACTGCACCCCAGCCTGGGAGATAGCGCAAGACTCCGTCTCAAAAAAAAAAAAAAAGCAATGAGTTATTATTGTAACCATGGCTTCATTTCCTACTCTTATCCCAGGTCAACCTGTCTTAAGGAAACCCTGCCAATAGCAGCAAGGACTGTGGACTGTATTCACCACTACTGTAACTATAATAGCAAATGTATCTTAAAAGTGCTACTGCGATGAATCTAATTCTCTTTTCTTTAAATGCAAACCAAAGTCTTCAGGACAGAGTTAGCCTTCAGGCTAAAAATTCCCCATTGAAATTCTAATCCCAGCTCTTTCATTGAAATAGCATCAATCAGACCATCATCAGTAAATAAGTTCTTTCAGGTCTTAACTCCCTTCTTTAAAAGAGGTTTTTATAATCAGCTTGGAGATAGGCTCCCCAAGAGTTAAGCTCCAGATTCATATGCTGTGCCCAACGACAGCAACTTAGAAATTATTTTCTCCAACTTTAAGAAGGGGATATGGTTTCACTGACAACAACAAAAAGATACAGAAAAATGTGATGTTATGGTCTGAATCCCTTTGAAAGGTGGGACTCTGCTGCCCCCTGCTTCCCACTATAAAAACTGCTCAGGGCAGAACTGGCAATCACTAAATCATTGAAGAACCAGTCTCTCTCTCTCTCTCTCTCTCTCTCTCTCTCTCTCTCTCTCTCTTTCTCTCTCCCCCATCTCTCTGTCTCTCTCTGTCTCTCTCTCTCTGACACACACACACACATATGCACGAACACACATACACACATGCACACATACCCCCAAACCAAAATTACTGACAATACTTTAGGGTATCCAAAGACATCCTCTGTTACCCAAACTCCTTTATTGTGTAAACACTGGTTACCTAGACGCAGTGATAAGGACCCAGGATGGCTTCAGCACGCTGAAGGGCACCATGGATCTGTCTTTAGAATCTGTTCCTGTCTGTGCTCTTCCTGGAATACTCCTTGGATTTTGACCATCACTTCCTTGCTGACAGAGAATCTGTTAACACTTAACACCCAAACTTTATTCATACTTGAATATCCAAAAAGGCCTTCAAACTCAAAATGACCAAAACGAAGCTTAGCATTTCTCCTCACAAACCAGCCAATATGAGGCTTTCCTTCAGTGAGCTTGATTTATTTTCATGGTACTACTATTCTTCAGTCACTATAGTTAAAAAATCGTATTCCATCTTTGATATTTTTCCATCTCACTGGCCTCCTGCTTCAAATGAATGGCAGGTACTGCCTTCTTTTATGCACGTCTTTTAAACCTATTGCCTCCTCTCCAGTTACCCAGGTTTAGGCCTTCCTTGGGCTGGCACTGTTTCCATCTGGAATGTTACACTAGCGTTCTAAGTGCAACCTCCACCTCATACCAGCTTGTCTTCATTCCAATACATCTTAAAATTGCTGGCAGGTTCATCCTCCTGAAGTACAGCTCTGCTCATGTCACCCCATTGTCTCCCTCATGCCTCAGAAAAAAATTCAAACCCTCTAGTGTAGTATCCAAGGCTCTCCACGACCTGTCACCCACTGATTTTTCTACTGCATTCAAGTGACCTGTGTATAAGGCACATATTGTTCCCTAGAGACAGTGCATGATTTTCTTCTGTGCCTTGCTCCTGCTGATACTTCTTCTGTGAATGCTTTTCTTCTACCACTCCTATTGTTTTCAGTTCTTTAGGCCCAAATCATTTGCGTCATTCAAGTCCTAGGTTATATACTACTTCCATTGCAAAGCCTTGCCTAATTCCTTCCATTGGAATATATCTTTCCTTCTCTGAAGTCTAATCACATTCTATCTGTTCCTTTCTTTTGTTGAAATGAGCAAATATGTATTCAATTTCTGCTGTGTACAGGAATATGCCTGGTAAGGACACAATTGGGGCAAACCAAAACAGACATGATTCCTACCCTTGTGGATCTAACAGTCTAGTATTTGCCATTTTCCAATTTGTATTCTCTTTCTGTGCAAGTCTTACTTTTCCTTCTAGACTGAAAATTTCATAAATGCAGTATGAAATTTTACATTTATGTATATTTCATTCATTTTATGTCCCTTCATACATAATATGTAGCAGAATACACTGCATGTGTTTTAATACATATTTGAATGAATTACTACATGTGTTAAATGTTACTAGATAGATGAGCTTCAGGGTCATTACTCAGTTTCCAAGCAAAAGTAACTGATTAACTTTTTTTTTTTCTTTTTCGAGACAGAGTCTCACTCTGTTGCCCAGGCTGGAGTGCAGTGGTGTGATCTCAGTTCACTGCAACCTGCGCCTCCCGGGTTCAAGCAATTCTCACACCTCAGCCTCTCGAATAGCTGGGATTACAGGCACGGCCATCACACCTGGCTAATTTTTGTATTTTTCAGAGAGATGGGGTTTCACCATGTTGACCAGACTGGTCTCAAACTCCTGACCTCAAGTGATCTGCCTGCCTTGGTCTCTCAAAGTGCTGGGATCACAGGTGTGAGCCACCACGCCTGGCAACTGATTAACTTTTGAGTCTAATTTTATGGATTCCCTGGTTTTAATAATTCTTTGTCATTTTCAGTGTACTCAGAAAAGAGTTAAGTGCTCAATCACTGGAATCAGAACCAGGCATGAATTCCGCCACTGCTCCTTACCAACTGTGTGAGCTGGGGTGGGACTGGAAGTTACTTCACCTCTCTGAGCCTCAGTTTCCTTATCTGAGTTTGGGTGAGCACTAAGTAACATACTAAATGCAAGGCAACTAATGCAATCATGATACATTAATGTTCAACAGTTTGAAGCTATCATTATTTATTCGTGTTGTCTTCCTTTGAATCTTAGCATGTTGATGCTGTTTCCCAGAGCGTGTTGTTGTTTCAATGGTATGCTTGCTTCTTCAGCTTCTCTGACAGATTCCGTTGGTAAACTGATACAACAGTCATTCCCAACCCCTTTCTTCCTTCCCATCTTTTACTATAGACAGACAGCAATATCCATGTGACCCAGATCTAATCAAAGAGACAGAGGCAAAGGTCTGTTAGAGAATTCCCAGGAAAATATTTGCTTTCCTGATAAGAGAGACAGATAGGTCTGGGGACAACTTTCCCTACCATCCCTTCCTTCTGTCTTTAATGTAGATACATTACTTGGAGTCACAACTGCATCTTGAGATTTTGTGGGGAAGGCCAAAAAAATTGAGATGCTGACTCAGACAACACTGAGCAGCTGATCCAATACAAATAGTCATCTAACTCCAGACTTTTTGTTATGTGAGAAAAGTAAACCCTGTTTCTTTAAGCAAACATGCATAGATTTTTGTTGCTTGCAGCCAAATACAACCAAGACTGATTCTCAAGCTCTCAAGGCAGTTTAGGGTATATGTAAGAGAACATTTTTAAAAGATAATGTAGCTCTGTTATTCAAAGACTCTTCAGGGCATAAAAGGCAAATACCTTATCAAAACATCATATAGGACGAGTCTTACACGTCTAAAAGGGATTCAAATTAAACTAAGAATCATCATGAAACTAATTCTGAGGGAAAAAGCTGTAACAACCCATTGAGAAAACCCTGGTTGTGTTCATTGAGTGCCTGCCATTCTAGGTGCTGAGGTACCAGTGCTGAATTAAAAGACAAAATTCTTGTTCTCACGGGGCTTACATTCCAGTGAAGGAGACATGTGATAAGCAAATAAATAAAATAATTTTAGATAGTGCTGAGTGGTAACAGAGTGATGGGATAGAGAATGACTACATGAGAAATCCTCTCTGAGGAAGCTGCAATTTAACATAGCTGAATGATGAAAGGGAACCAGTCATGCAAAGGTTTGGGAAAAGAGCATTCTGGGCAAAGAAAACAATAATCACAATGGCTAAAAGACAGAAACAAGTGTCGTATATCAGAGGAGTAGAAAGCACAGTGTACCTGTGACATAATGGATAAGGGGAAGAGTGGCAAGAGACTAGAAAGACAGGGGCAGGATCATATATGATATTGCTGGCATAGTACTAAATTTAGATTCACAGGAAGCTTTTAGAGAGGGCACGCAGAGAGACTCAGTGTTTGGCAGTGGCCACATGTAGTGTGGGCAAATATTCATGTGGACACTCGTTGGAGTATATACAAAGCTGGTATAAGGAGTGGTAACTTCAGGGAAATTAAAGAAAGTAAGCAAGCAGGTAGAGGTAAGGACAAGAGAGTTTGACCTATTTTTGTTACTGGACTAGAGAGCTTGACCTGTTTTCCTTACTAGACTCTACGCGTACTCAGATAGCTGAGGGATCTGAATGAAACTTAGGGATACATTTGTAACTAGAGGAGAAAGAAAGCTATTCAATGCCTTTTCTCCCTCTCTCAAAATCTTCCTTGGAATATTGCCTCTCTTGCTTCCTGGGAGGCCCCTTCGTGGGAAGCAACCAACTGAAGAACAGGGCACTGTCTCTATGTTACATACAATTAAGTCCTCACTTAACATCAGAGGATGGTTTCTTGGAAACTGTAACTTTAAGTGAAACGACTATAAGGAAATTAATTTTACCACAGGTTAATTAATATAAAAAGATTAAGTTCCTATGGCATATATCTACTCACAAAACACCACCAAATACCTAAATAAAGACAAAAAACACTAAATAAAGACACTAAGCACAAAATACATATGAGTATACATATGTTTAGGAAAGATTAATAAAAACAAGTAAGATAATTATTTACCCAATTTTTGGTGAATCAGTGAGTGACCCATAGTGTTGGTGGATTAAACCAAGGAACATGTTTGCAGAGCAAAAATTGTAAGGACCACCTCCTCCCACCGTGCAGTTCAAAACCAATCACAAACACGGCGGGCTCGCTGAGCACTTCCATACCACATCATTTATTGTTGTGCGTTTGTATGATGATCGTCTACTTTACAAATTTTGATTTTGATAGAAATTTGTATTTGTTCATTTACTCATTCGTTTGTCCAACCCACTTATTCCAATTCACGGTGGTGGGTGAATGGAGTCCATTGGGCAGCTCAGGACACAAGGCAGGAACCCATCCTGGACAGGACGCCATTCCCTTACAAGGGACGCTCACACATATGCATTCATTCACTCAGACTGGGACCATTTAGACACTCCAATTCATCTAGCATGCACAGCTTTGGGATGCTAGAGGGAACTGGAGTGCCCAGAGAAAACCAACACATGCAAACTCCACACAAACAGTGGCCCAGCCAGGAATCAGTGTTTGCTCACTCATCAACATTATAACAAAACAGTATTATTTGAAGATGCGCTGTACTTCCTAACAATCATACCACCACCGTTGACTACAAATTTTCTGCTGTGGGGTTTTGATCATAGATGAAGTTAGAAGAAATAATTTGGGATCTCTGAAGCAGGAGGGAAACCCATGAAGTCTACAGGGCATGTTTCTTATTACAGTGTATCGACAGGCAGTTTCTAGGTTTTATACAATTTTGTGTGGAAATCAGTGTTGTCAGATAGACTTGGGTAAGTAGGTCATTCCTGAAGTGTAGTTGCCTCCTAATTGTCTTTAAGATTCCTAAGCACAAGGATTATATCTGTTTCCTTCATAACCACATACTTAGCTCCAAGCATCAGTATCTGGCAGATAGTAAGCACCCAATATACGTAAGATGAATAAATAATGCTTCAAGAAAACAAAGTCATACAGGTTAAAGAGATACCAGAAAGCAAAATAAAAATCCCTACACACATTTTTTTAAAGTCTGTATGTTTATAGATGAAACATCTGAAAGAAAAAAAAATAGCTGTAGCATTCATTCATCCAACAAATTCCTTTCTGAGGCATCTATTATGTGGCAGGCACAGTGCTAGAAGCTGGAGATAGAAAAAAGAGTGACACAAGACCTTTCTGGGAAGCAGAGGCCCACAGTGTAGAGTGGAGAAAGAAACATCTCCACATTTTTGTGCCTGTTCTGATGAAGTAAGCAGGGGATCAGGGGGCTCAGAGTTATTGGCGAATATAGAGAAAGAAGGCTGAGAAAACCCAGGAATACTTCCTAGAACAGCTGAATCTAAACTGCATTGTTTCGTTTTAGGGAAATCTTAATACCTTTAACAGAACATTTAGAATTCTGCTCTAAGTTAGTTCAAATTCCATACCTAACTTCCTTTAATGTATCTAGACCAGTGGTTCTCAACTAGGAGTGATTTTGCCTCCCATTTGACACTGTCTGGGAACATTTCTGATGGTCTCACTGCTGTATGCTACTGGAATCTATTAAGTAGAAACCAAGGATGTTGCTAAACATCCTACAATGCATAGGACAGCCTCCCACAACAAAGAATTACCCAGTTTTGGCCACATAGTGCCAAGACTGAGAATCCCTGATTTAGAATGAGAGAAGAATTAGGAAGTGCCATGCAAATAAAAACAAATATATGGTTTGGTCAAAGTTTCTCCAATGTAATTAATGTAACCACAGAAATCATTTAATTAGATGCCTCAACTGTAAGTCAATAAAGTACAAATAACAAAACAATCAAATTTTTTGTGATGACTACGAATAAGATACTTAAATATCATAAGTACAATTCATATATTTATATTAATCAGTTATATTCCTAACATTATGTATGAAGCCCAGGGTCTCAGGAAAACATTGCTTAATTAGAATTCCAAATTGAAGAATGTCATACTTAGGATTTTTTATGTATAGCTTTCAGTTTCTAGGATGGAAAAGGCTTAGCCCACTCCTTTTGAGTTTAAAATTACATTACATAGTCATATGTTCAGCATCTTTTAGCTGGATACGTTTGCTCCCCATAGGAAGTTTATGACTTGTAAAACGAGTTTTATGCAGAATACAAATTGGGAGTATTACATGACTACCTCTTGAGGGCACTGAGTTGTGCAAACAACATCATTTTATCTGACGTAGTGGCTTTGGATTGGTTTATCTGTTCACCCTAGGGCTGTCTGGAATTATAGATCAGGGACATCACTGTCATACCCCAGCTGCTGCAGAAAGCTACTGGAAGAAAAGGAGATTTATGAGTATTCTGGTTATACTGAACTAAGGACACAGGAGTTACACAACAAGGAGCCTGGTGGCTCTAAATTGCAGGCATTATGCAAAAAGAAAATGCAGAGTTGGGTGTCAAGGGACTTCTCTAGGAGCAATAGGACATCTTTGTAAAGTCTCTAAAGAGTAAATTTAACAGTTATTAAAAAACACCACCCTGTTGTTGCCGACATTGAACTTTATATCACCAGAAAGGATACAAGGGATTTTCAGGAAAACATCTGTCATTTAACCGTGGCAGTGACCCTCAGCACTGACAAGCAATTCAAATCCCACTTGAGTAGAGTGATTTAACCCTTTAGGGGTGGCCAAGTTTGAAACACTATTAGCAGGTTATTAATGTCCTTGTCAGTTGAGGATCTTTGATGCCAAATGAAAAAAAAAATCGAGAATAAGTGTAATTAATTATTTTATGAGATCTTCATAAATTATTTCCTTTCAATTATATCAAATTATCAGGTCATAATTTTGATAATTTTGACCAAAGGTCTGTGCAAACCTTAAAGAGAAACAAATAGATATAATGTAATCTTCAAAACATGTTATGAAAGATCAAAACAAGGTCAAAATGAACTTAAAAAATTGTTTTGGAGGCCGGGCGCGGTGGCTCAAGCCTGTAATCCCAGCACTTTGGGAGGCCGAGACGGGCGGATCACGAGGTCAGGAGATCGAGACCATCCTGGCTAACACGGTGAAACCCCGTCTCTACTAAAAATACAAAAACTAGCCGGGCGAGGTGGCGGGCGCCTGTAGTCCCAGCTACCCCGGAGGCTGAGGCAGGAGAATGGCGTAAACCCGGGAGGCGGAGCTTGCAGTGAGCCAAGATTAAGCCTCTTTCTGCCGGCCTGGGCAACAAGCAAAACCCCGTCTCAGAAAAAAAAAAATTGTTTTGGGCCGGGCGTGGTGGCTCAAGCCTGTAATCCCAGCACTTTGGGAGGCCAAGACGGGTGGATCACGAGGTCAGGAGATCGAGACCATCCTGGCTAACACGGTGAAACCCCGTCTCTACTAAAAATACAAAAAACTAGCCGGGGGAGGTGGCGGGCGCCTGTAGTCCCAGCTACTCGGGAGGCTGAGGCAGGAGAATGGCGTAAACTCGGGCGGCGGAGCTTGCAGTGAGCTGAAATCCGGCCACTGCACTCCAGCCTGGGCAATAGAGCGAGACTCCGTCTCAGAAAAAAAAAAAATTGTTTTGCCTTAACTTCATATAAGAATTTACCGGGCCAATACTTCTTTTTCTCTCTTATCTCTAATTAAAAATGAACAAACAAATAAGCTCTGTTTTTTTGTTGTTGTTGTTTTTGTTGGTTTTTCTTTTTCTTTTACTTTTTGTAGGTAACAATAGGAAAACTAAAATATTAAGGGGCCAACCAGGCACCTTAGACAGTGCTAGGTGTTTATTCATTTAATCTTTGTAACAACCTAGCAAGGAAAGTAACATTATCTTCATTTGATAGATGAGAAAACAGAGGCTTTTCTTAAACATTTTTCCCAAGATGGACAGAACTAAAAGATGGTACAGCTGGGGTAGGAGTGGGGAACAGCAGGTAAGGAAGGTTTGTTAAAGCCCAAGGCTAATAAGCTGTGTTACACTACGCTGCCCCAAGGAATTACATTTTTATTTGTGTCAGACACATGAATATTAAAATTCTTTACTTGAAAGAGAAAGCATTAATACTCTAAGTTGATCATGAGCTCCCCTAAGCGCCATACCCATATATTGAATTGCTTACTTGATAACACAATTTCACTGTCCCACAGGCAATGCCAATTTAACATGTCCCAAAATTGATTTATCATCTTCCTCATGTAAACCTGCTTTTCCTGTTTCTCTTAAGAAACAGTATCAGTATGTATCTCCTTGAAAAGGAAAATGGATCATAAGGAAATGTACAAAAACTATTAATAGTGCTATTTATCTTGGTGGTTAAATTCTAGGTATTTTTATTTTATTCTTTATACTTCTCTATATTTTCTAGATTTAACATTTACATTATAATGTATCACATCATTATAACCTACTGTTTTAAAAATTCAAAAAAATAACAAATTGGTACAGTAAAAAAAAAAAGTCCACTCTCCCAGTTCAGCTTCCCTCTTCATATGTAAACACTATTTATATATCCTTTCAGACATTTTTTCTAGGCAAATATATTTTTATTTCTATGCATCCTGTAGAAACAGTTTGGAATTTGTATACTTGCATATATACATATATATCATTTTTCCTAAGTGAAACTCTAATATATACTATATATTATACTGTAACTTGCTTTTTTCCTCTTAACAATATATCTTAGAGATTTTTCCAAGTCAAAACATACAGATCTCTCTCATTCCTCCTAATGGCTAGAGTATTCAGTTGTGGTGCCCATACCATAATTTAATTATTCCCTTTATTGTTAAATGTTTCCTATTTCTCATTATTACAAATAATGCTGCAAACTCCATTCTTATAGCTATATCCTGTTTCATCAATTTTTTTTTTTTTTTTTTGAGGCAGAGTCTCGCTCTGTCGCCCAGGCTGGAGTGCAGTGGCCTGATCTCAGCTCACTGATCTCACCTCCGCCTCTTAAGTTCAAGTGATTCTCCTGCCTCAGCCTCCCAAGTAGCTGGGATTACAGGCTCGCACCACCACGCCCAACTAATTTTTGCATCTTCAGTAAAGAGGGCATTTCACCATGTTGGCCAGCCTGGTCTCAAACTCTTGACCTCGAGCAATCCGCCTGCCTTGGCCTCCCAAAGTGCTGGGATTACAGGCGTGAGACACTGTGCCTGGACTTTCACCCATGATTTCAGCATGTAACTATATATCTACATATTACTTGAGTTTGTTTCTTTAATGTTTCATTGATGTATTAATCTTTGATATACTTATTGTTTTGTTGTATGTTTGTAGTAAGAAATGTAAGTCAAATGTTCCTCATGCAAAAGAAATTTCTTGGTTATTGACTTTGCATATGAGTTTCTGAATAAAAAGTGGTACACACTGCTAGTAATACACTAATATATGCTAACATCCATTCTCCCCTTTTTCTCTAATAGAAGCCCTTCTTTTTCACCTAGGAACATGGCCATATAGAATAAACACAATTCCCATCCTGAAAGCTAGCTGTATTCATGTGGTTGCTTTAAGCAATGAGATTCATGTAGAAAAGTAAGTACAATTTCTGGGAACAGTCCTTTTCTCCCTCCCCACTGGCTGGAATATACACAGGACAACTGAACATAAGGTTTGTTTGTTTGTTTGTTTGTAGAGGGAGTCCCACTCTGTCACCGAGGCTGGAGTGCAGTGGCGCGATCTCAGCTCACTGCAAGTTGCGCTTTCCGGGTTCACACCATTCTCCTGCCTCAGTCTCCCAAGTAGCTGGGACTACAGGCGCCTGCCACCACGCGCAGGTAATTTTTTGTATTTTTAGTAGATATGGGGTTTCACCATGTTAGCCAGGATGGTCTCGATCTCCTGACCTCATGATCTGCCTGCTTTGGCCTCCCAAAGTGCTGGGATTACAGGCTTGAGCCACCACGCCCAGTCAAAGATAAGGTTTTAAAGACAGCAAAGTAACAAAATAGAGGGAGCCTCAGTCTCTGACATCTTGAAGGGTGACACCAGCCCTGCCTCGTCTACCTGAACTTATATATATGAGAAAGACACTTCAATGTTCCCAAGGCTGGTATCTTTAACTTTTCTCTCACCGCCACCACTAACCCTAAGTAACAACTGGAATGGTAATTAATTTATGAATTATCTGAAGATAACTGGCATATAGACAATATTTTTCAGACAGAAATATAGTGCTTATCTATTCAGGCATTTTATTTCCTTCATTAAAATGCATCATTTTCCTCATATGGATTTTGCATTTTTCCTATTGTTTATTCTTAGACAGTATACAGTTCCAAGTTTTGTTGCAAATGGGATTTTCAAATTACATTTCCGATCGGCCAATGCTATATTCTATATACAGACTTTCTATGTAGTACAGATTTTCATGATGAACTATTAAACAAAACTACCTTTTATCATTTCTAATAGTTTCTCAGTTGATTCTCTTGGATGTTTGTCTCTACAATCACACTGCTCAAAATAAGGACTATGTTGTCTCTTCCTAATACTTCTATTTCCTAGGGTTAAATGATTGTTGCATAGGCAACGGTCATTACTGTCTTAATCCTGACTTGAATGCAGATGTTTGATGAAGCTTTCTGGAAGACCTCCCTACTCCTTAGCCAAGTTAAAAGGTTTATTCTATTCTCAGCCTGACAAATTTAAATCTGGAATGTGTTAAATCTTAGGAAATGTTTTTCCAGCATCTATCAAGCTTATTGTGTTATTTTTTTAAGTTAAAGTAATAAATTTCCTAAAGGATTGAGTTACATAATATGTTATGTTGCACTTTTCAGATAAACCCTACTCTACCATGACACATTATTTCGGGGTATTTAATTGGTCTTGTTTTTTCAATGATTACATTTGTTCATAAGTGAGACTGGTCCATAGTTATCTCTGATGAACAATTTTCTAGAATAAGGATTAGGCTAGCCTCAGAGACCAAATTGAGATGTTTCAACATTTTGTTTAATCTAGAACTGCTTAAATAAAATAGGGATTCTCTTTCCTAAGTTTTCATTTCCCTTTAAATGCAAGCATTACAAGGAGTGTTTTCTTTTGTCTTATTGTTTAAAATTGTTTTATTGCTATCCACTTGCTAATTTCTAGTTTCATAGCATTGTGATGACAGGATGGACCCTGAATTCCTACCTATCAACAAACAAAAAAAAAATTGTGGTTTGCTTCATGGTCATCTTTTCATGGCATTTGAAAAGAAATATTCTATAGCTATTAAAATTTGTGCACTATATAATTCAAAATGTTTCCTCTACTTTGAACTCCTTATCTGACAATTTCTAAGAGCTGTGTTCAAATAGGTAGCTATATCAATTTCTTGTTTATCAAAGTTTTTCTTTACATAATTTGATATCATGGTGTGCATAGTGTGTTTCATGACAGTTAATTTCTGAAATCTTTGCATGTTCTAAAATTGCTAAGAGTGTCCTTACTGTGCCCTTACTCTTGATAGTTTCACTCAAGACAGAAGTCTAAATTCAAAATAGTTCTCCCTCAGAACTTCAAAAATAGCAGTATCTTGTAGTACTCCAATGTAGAGATGACAAGTCTGAGACCAATGTGATTATTTTCCCCTTATACGTACACTGTTTCTCTTTAGACATTTTGAGATTTTTCTCTTAAGCTTGAGATTACACATATTTTGTCAGTATTCATCCAGTATGACTTTTTCATTGTTTTTGCTCAGCACTGGAGACTTCTAATATGAATCTTTCATCAGAAGATTTTTTTTTCTGATCCTTCACTTCTTTTTTCACTTTCTGGAACTCCTCTATATATTTATACTTACATACATATTTTTATACATTCAAAAATATTTATTGCATAGTATTTACCTGGCACTGTGATACATGCAGGGTATTCAATGGTGAATTCTCTATACATATGGCTCTTAATCTCATGAAGCTTAATTTAACAGATGGTGTTCTGGGTTTTCTATGTCTTTAAGAGATACATCTTCTATTGTCTTTTACTTCCATATTTTTTATCTTTTCTTGTAAGCCTCTGGAAATATCTTCAGCTCAAAATTCTAGCTCAGTAATTTGATTCTCAGCCATGTTTATTCAACCAATCAGCCTAAAACAGAGTATTTTCACAACTGTTTTTTATTTCCAGGATACTTCTTTATAGCAACTTGCATTTTTTAAATTAGTACAATAACGTCTAAAATACTTGAAGATTATAATGACATATAATATGATGAGGATTACATATAAAACTATTATAAGTAGTGCCAATTATTATTCCATATAATACTAATTATACTTGGTCATTTTTTTCCCCCTGAATTGTTTCCCCAGGAATTCTTTCGGCTTGTTAAATTTGCTGTACATATTTCACGTTGCTCTTTTCCGTAAGTTTTTGCTGTTTCTCATTTGTTTGTCTATTTGCAAATTAGAGCCTAGGAGTCAACAAACTTTTTATATAAATGTTAGGCTTTGAGGCGCACACACAGTATCTGTCGTATATTGTTTTGGTGTTCTACAACCCTTTAAAAATGTAAAATCTACTAAGAAATAGGGAGGCCGCAGATAGTTTTCCAACCAATAAATTTCTCAGTATCATTATCTGGAGTTTATTTTCTGGGCTTGAGTGAAAAATTCCCTGAAGATTGTGATTACAGGAAACCTAGCATTTTAATTGTGTGAGAAAGGAGAAAGGAACAGTCAGAAGGAAAACTGGGAAATAGACAGCTGGCAGATTTTTCTTTGTTTGCTTGTTTTCTAAGTATGAGGAACAAAGCTCCTTGCGGTAATCACAATATACCTAGGGCACTGCCACAATTCGACGACCCCTATTTATATGCTCTGCATATATACTCTGTGAGTCTCACCTTATTTGGCAAACATCAAGTTGTGTTATAGCTTTAGCTTAGAGGAATTCTGTGGACCAGTAGCTCTGAGTCAGAGACAAGAATAACTATCTAGTCCTTTAAAAATCTGGCTTAGCACACTACAGACACCCCATCTCAGAGCTGTCTCTACAACTGGAGGTAATTCTTTAATTATCATCTGTATGTGGCTGTCAGTTCCTTGGCTCTCTTGGTTTCACCAACATCTAATTCCTTGTTTTCTAGAAATCTTCTAGAAATATTTCACAGCACGCTTGTCTTTCTAGTGTGATTATAAAGCTATCCTTATTACTGAAATTTGTATTACTGTACCTCCTCTATAATTTTAATAGAACTTTAGAATATAACGACTTGAATCAAGCATGCCATTTTAATCTAACTCTTTTAAATCTATACTTTATACTGATCTAATAAATAAACTACTCATAGTACCCTTCCACACTCCATGCTATTTCATACCTCCCTGTCACCAAGGGGGCCATCTGTCAACATCAACATCACCTCACCCTAACCCCTAATATAGTTATTTTTAAACTTTGTTTTAAAACAAAAACTGGGAAAATTTCTCATTGTGGGATTCTCCGTAGTATGTTCTGAAAGCATTAGAATTCATAACAGACCTCTGGGATTTAGAGGTCTGGGGAAAAAGAAGGGAAAGTCAAGCAGAGATTAGACTAGTATGGCTGTCTCCAAGGAGGCCTCAAATGGTGGCAGGACCTACTGAATTTACCATTGCCAAGAATCTGCCTTTCAGCCTTGCAGATTCCCTGGATTTGTTCAAATACCAAATAGAGATCCAGCACTCTCAGGATAGGAACCATAACTAACAAATAAAGTCAAACGGTTTATTTATAAAATGAACCATAACTATCACGCAGACTAGAACATTTCTGCCTGTGTGATTACTCCATTTTCTGTCCATCAACAGGTATCAAACTGTAATCAAAAGTTTGTATGCCAGACACAGTGGCTCATGCCTATAATCCCAGAACTTTGGGAGGCCAAGGCAGGCGGATCACTTGAGGTCAGGAGTTCAAGACCAACCTAACCAATATGATGAAACCCCATCTCTATTAAAAATACAAAAAAATTAGCTAGGCATGGTGGTGCGCGCCTGTAATCCTAGTTACTCGGGAGGCTGAGGCATGAGAATCGCTTAAACCCAGGAAGCAGAGGTTGCAGTGAGCTGAAATAGCGCCACTGAACTCCAGCCTGGGTCACAGAGTGAGACTATGTCTCAAAAAAAAAGTTTGCTTGTAATTAATACCACTAAATGGTGCATTAAAAAATGATTAGAACGGTAATTTTATGCTATGCATACTTTACCACAATAAAAAAGTCTGCTTATATTCAAAGTAAGGACAATTTGGTAAATAAATCAAATGTTAAATAACATCTAAAATAATCTGATAATATCCACTTCTACATAAGAACAATCTCGTCAACAAAAACAGAGTTCTTAAATACATTTCAACATGCACTAACATTTACCTTTGTAGTTCTTTTCTCTGTGTCTACATGTACAAGAATAAGCTTATTATATGGGAAAAGTACTACTCCTACTAACTTCACAATACAGTTGTAAGTATTAAATGAGGGGGGGAAGGCCCCATTTTCTGACTCCCACAGGTCTATTACAGATTCCAGTGCTTTCAGAAAATATTATGAAGAATTCCCCAAACCTATGTTTATATTCAAAAGGGCAGAAACTCCTGTCTTGATAGGGGAGAGTTACAGGCACCAGAAATTTGTTTGAGGGCCCTATGAATGTTCCCAAAGTGCAATCACTGACCACCTTCAAAATCATGTGAGATATTTGTTAAAAATATATCACCTCCAGGCCAGGCGTGGTGGCTCATGCCTATAATCCTAGCACTTTGGGAGGCTGAGGTGGGAGGACTGCCTGTGTCCAGGAGTTCAAGACTAGCCTGGGCGACAAAGCAAGACGCCATCTCTACAAAAAAAATATTAGCTGAGTGTGACAGTGCACGCCTGTGGTCCCAGCTACTTGGGAGGCTAAAGTGGGACGACCACTTGAGCCCAGGAGGTCAAGGGTGCAGTGAGCCATGATCGTGCCACTGAATTCCAGCCTGCATGACAAAGAGAGATCCTATCTAAAAAAAATAAATAAATAAAAAGTGGAAAAAAAAGAACACCTCCAAAGAATATGCTCTAGTAAAATCTAGGTTGGTACCCCCAAATCCTCGCCTCTACAAACATTTTAGAACTACTCCCGTTTTCTAACATTTAAGATGACCTGAAGGATGAAGAATCAGCCAAGGGAAGCTGATGGATATAGGCTATAGAAACAGAAAATGCAAAGGTCTTTGTAGGAAAGAACTTCATCAAAAAAGTAACAGAAGGCCATTATGGCTGGTGAGAAGAATGGTATATGCTATAAAGTTGGAAAGCTAGGCCAGTCTGATCAACATGATAAGAAGTTCTAACTGTATAGGTACAAAAAAAAAAAAGCATGAGATTAACATTATCTGAACTACATTTTTAAAAGCTTATACTTGTGTAGAAAACTGAATCTATCACAGTAAGGGTGGAATCAAGATTACTTAATAAGAAACGATCATGACTTGAACTGGGTTGGTTGCCGTGGAGGTAGAAGAGTGGGCAGATAAATTTTGGAAATAGAACAGACAGACTTTTTGATAGACTGGAGGTAGGAAGTGATAAAAAGGGAAGAATACAGGATAGTCCCTACATGTAGCTGAAACAACTGTGTAGGTTATAAATAAATTTCTTTGGTTATTTAGAACTACGCATCTCACTTTGTAATAGAGAAAACAAGTGATACTTGGAAAACAGAAGTTGAAAGATGTTTAAGATCTTATATAAATCCTTATTACAAAAGCAATGAAAATATAAACACTAAGGATCAAAAAAACTAACCTGCCTATAAACTGACCATCTACAAATTACCCAATAGGAAATACAAGAATTTGAATTTCTGAAAAAAGCACAGTAATAAAATACACTTTTATCATTACCTTGCAAATTAGCTAGTCTGTATAAAGGCTCATGTGTCCCACAAAAAACACTACTTAGATGTTCTTTCCTATCTCTCATTCTAAAACATTTTTCCAGTTGTTACATAGAATTTTTGTTACACAGTCTTCTTTCCAAAAGTTTCATATCTCAATCAGATTACCAGAGACATTGTTTTTTAAACAAATCACTCAGCTTAGTATCAAAAGAACCAAATACTAATAAACTAGAGGAATTTATTACTATTTTACCTTAGCCCTTCCACAAATATTTTTAAATAAAGGAGAAACAAGCGGGTAACAAGTCCTATTATCCCTAAAATTTGAACTAAGCAAAAAGGCTTTCAAAAGCCTGCTAAGTAAATACAGACTCCTAGAGAGTATCCAAATTTCTCTAGTCTTCAACTAACCTTCTCTTATTTGGCACCAAATCCCTAAAATTAGATGCAAGTATCTATTGGATATTCCTAGCTTTAAGGTAGGCAAACTTAGTTCACCTCAAAAAAAAAAACTGTATTGGTCCAGAAAGTCTAGTTTTAAAAGCCTTATTTTATACAAAAAGATAAATTATCTGTGGGATTCTACAAATGTCCATATATTCACCCACTTAATGCCTTACAATCTGATATAATACATTTATCCATACAATGCCTCAAAACTTTAAGAATTTAATTTCACTGAAATGCAGCCCCCTACGCCAGGCATGGTGGCTCACACCTGTAATCTCAGCACTTTGGGAGGCCAAGACAGGCAGGTCACTTGAGCCCAGGAGTTTGAGACCAGCCTGGATAACATGGTAACACCCTGTCTCCACGAAAACTACAAAATTTAGCTAGGCATGGTGGCTCACACTTAACAGTACCAGCTACGTGGGAGGCTAAGTTAGAGGATCACTTGAGCCCAGGAGGTTGAGGCTACACTGCACTCCAGTTTGGGCGACAGAGTGAGACCCTGTCCCAAAAAAGAAAAAAAAAAAAAGGACCATACTCTCAAAAGAGGCCACAATAAAGATTGAAAAAAACAAGAGCACTACTTATTAGTGACATAGATAGATGGTTGTTTGAAAACAAATGACTTAAGAATAGATCCTCTATCAAGCTCAAGTTCTCTTTTTATATATGTAGGTATATAAGCCATGAAAAGTAATTTTTAAAAAAGGAGAGAAGTATTTGAAAGAGAAATGATTCTTTTTTTTTTTTTTTTTTTTTTTTTGAGACGGAGTCTTGCTCTGTCGCCCGGGCTGGAGTGCAGTGGCCAGATCTCAGCTCACTGCAAGCTCCGCCTCCCGGGTTTACGCCATTCTCCTGCCTCAGCCTCCGGAGTGAGAAATAATTCTTTTAAAAGAAAAGTCTGCTTCTTGGTTCTTCAGCCAAAAATAGACATGACAAAAGAACTAACACAACTACAGAAAACTTTGTATCAAATGTATTTTCAGGAAGACTTCAAGATTTGACACAGGCACAGGGAAAAGGAACAAACTAAAAAGAGTATAAATAAGGTCAGTTACAGACTCACTTCTATTTGAAATGTGTTTTTAAAAAAAATTTTAGTTTTACTTTTTAAAAATATGATTGAGAATTTTTTTTTCTTTAATTCAAGTCTTCTCAATCCTCTTAAAATACTTGTGAGCTGAACTGATACATTAAGGCAAATTTTGATTTTAAATACTCATTTCATTGATGAACTCTGTTTCATTTAAACTGCTAATCCAGGGAGAATATTTTTTGTAAAAAACATTTTATTGCTACAAAGGGAAACATGGTCACAAAGAGCCTTTAAGCGTATCTTAACGCAAATTACTATTCAATGTCCAATGCAGTAAAAAAATACACAGAGCACAAAATACTTGCCCAGTTTATATCTTCTAGGGTAAGTATTCAAAAATTGATACACACTTGAATATTCACTCCCAAGAGCAGCATTTAAGATAAAATTATTAGAATAGCTATACTAACAATACACATTTGTTATCCTTAACACCAATAAAGTAATAAAAATTAAGCTTAAAAATTATACAAACAATTTATCAGATCTAAGTTTGGTAGCTATAAAAACTAAACTAAAATAGTTTTACCTTCATTTTATTAAACAAATGTTAAACATTTAGAAATTATATAAAACAAATTTTAATATGTGGAATGCATGCAACATGGGTGTTAATTCATGTTTTAAGCTATTAAATGTCTTACCCTTTTTTACATTAGAACCGAAATGTAAAGCTCCTTTTAAAGTTAATACCTTATATTTAATTTTCTTCAGGTTGCTCAACAGGGAAATCAGCCGGTTCTTCCTTTGCTGTTTCTTCCTCTACTTCCTCTACTTCCCCCACTCCCTCTACTTCTCCCATTGCCCCTATTTCCCCTCCTTCCCCCACTCCCTCTATATTTCCCTCACCCTCTATTCCTCCTTCTCTCACTTCCTCTACTTCTTCCACCTCCTCTACTTCCCCCACTTCCTCTGCTTCTTCTTCCTCCTCTTCATCCTCCTCTTCTTCAATAGGTTCATCAATCTTCTCTTCATCCTCCTCATCTCCTTCTATTTGCTGATCCTGAGAATGGTCTTGAATTTCAAAAGGATTCTCACCCTAAAAACATAAGAAATGGGTTTTAAAATCAGCACATGCATTATTACATGCTATGGCAAGTGAAATTTTTACTTGCCATATCATGAGGAGTAAATGCCATTTTGAAACTTTTCATTATAAATCGTAACAAATTCATTAAGTATTTGCTGAGTGTCCAGTTCATACCAATGTGAGCATATAATTTACTGAAGCCATTACTTTATACTCCATAACTGGAATCTTCTAGGGTAAATATTCAAAAAATTGATGCACACTTGAATATTCACTCCCAAGAGCAGCATATTTTCCCCTTAACTGTATTTCTAAAATCATATACATATATATATGACAAAGGAAAGTGTTGTTTTTGGTAGAAACAAAAGAGATGACACAAAGATTTACATTTTACTTAATTATATGAGTATTTAATGTTACAGAATCTCTTTAAAACTCAAATGAAAATCAGGTACCTTGCCTAATCTATTGGATACCATGCCTTACTTCTACTTGTAAAAAGTAGACAAACCTCTCAGTAAACATTCACAGGTACAACTTTATTTTAATATTTGAATTATATATCTGGATCAAATCTCACACAAATTTGACCATTATCAGAAGGCTATATTAATGTAGTAAGAAATGAAGTAACAGTGAAGGTTATTAAGCAGGAAAACATTAAGACTGGCACTACCCTCTAAGATGAATGACACAGGAATGTGAAGGATGAAGTAGAGAACCAAAAGAAGAAATACTAGTGAGGAAGCTACTCTAATACCCCAGACCAGAAATGTAAAAGATGTGGTGACATTATTCACAGAACAGGTAAGTTACATCACTATTCTAATGGAAAGGAAAAGGGGAGGAAGTATGTATACATTATTAATATATATAATTAAAACTTCAGATATCTAGATGTCTAATAGGCAGCTATAAATCTGCAACTCAAAAAAGACAGGAGAGTTCAAAGTAAGATATTTACATTAATGAATTGCCTGCTTGCATAGAGTGCATGGTGAAGCCAGACTCTTAAATGGGAAGACCCTGGGATGGGACTGCTGGATTAAGTAGAAAAAAGGGCTGGAATAAAAACCCCAGGAAGATGCCTACTCTATACGTGGGGGCAGCAGAAGTTAGAAGTGAAGGAATACGACCGGGCGTGGTGGCTCACACCTGTAAGGCTGAGGCGGGCGGATCACGAGGTCAGGAGATCGAGACCATCCTGGCTAACACAGTGAAACCCCGTCTCCACTACACATACAAAAAATTAGCCAGGCTTGGTAGTGGGCACCTGTAGTCCCAGCTACTCGGGAGACTGAGACAGGAGAATGGGGTGAACCCAGGAGGCAAAGCTTGCTTGCAGTGAGCCGAGATCGTGCCACTTCACTCCAGCCTGGGCGACACAGCGAGACTCCATCACAAAAAAAAAAAAAAAGAAAAGAAAAAAGAAAAAACAGAAGTGAAAGAACACTTGGTGTAGGAGAAAACCCAGGACAGTAAAAGACTACCTGATGAAAGAGTTTCAAGAATAAGTGATAGATCAACAGTGTCAAATGATATGTATAAAAAAGCAGAAAGCAATTGAAAAAGGTCACTAGAGTTGATCATCATTATAGAATGGAGGTTCTTGAGGATTTATTGTACTATCCCCTTACTTTCATACATTTTAAATAGTATGTTATAATTTTTTAAAGGTCACTAGATTTGATAATGACATCATTAGCAATCTTAGGCAGAGCAGTTTCAAAAGTATGATGTGACAGTTAAGACAGCAGCAGTTGTCCAAGAATGTATCTTTAAAATTTCCTATGAAGCTGTCAAAAACCACAGGCCCTGGTTCCAACACCCTGAGATTTTCATTGAGTCTGTACTGGAGCTCTTGCTGAAAACACCAATTCCTGGATCAATCTCAGACAGCCTAAATCAAAATTTCCAGGAGAAGCTTGGTAACTTGCACATTTAAGAAGCATTTCAGGGCAAAAATGAGCTTGGCGTGGTAGTGCGCGCCCACAGATCCAGCTACTCAGGAGGCTGAGGCAGGAGAATCGTTTGAACCTGGGAGGTGGAGTTTGCAGTAAGCCAAGATCGCACCACTGTCCTCCAGCCTGGGCAACAGAGTGAGGCTCTGTCTCAAAATAAGAGAAGCATTTTAGGAGATATTTATCAGTGAGGTTTGGGAAACCCTAATTCAGAAAGCCTAAAAAAAGGGCTTAGGCAGCTTTTCATTTATCTTAGCCTCACGGGTGACTGAACACATTCCTCTGGTTGAGAACTACTAGTTTAAAGAGTGAATAATAGAGAGGAAGCAAAGAGCATGTGCAAAGTAAACTACCATTTCAAGTATTCTGGGAAGAGAAAAGATGATAAAATAGGGTGGGCCAAAGTCTAGGAAAAGTTAAGTCATTTTTAGTTTAGGGAACTCATAAGCATGTCTATTTGAGGAAGATTAGAAAAAAAAAAATTGGAAAAAAATCAGATGCAAGTAAGGGAAGAAATAATGATGAAATTAGGACACATATGAAAGGCAATGATTTTTCCTCACAGATAATAAAGGTGAAGGAAAGATATATCTAAGGCAGAAATGCGAACACTTACTGAATTTACATCTAATGGTCTCAATCTCCCTAATGCAGGAGAATAAGAATATGGGAAGTAGCTGAAGGCGGTGGCGTGTGCCTGTAATCCCAGCTACTAGAGAGGCTGAGGGGGGAGAATGGCTTTAAACCCAGGAGTTCAAGGCTGCAGTGAGCTATTATCACACCATGCACTCTGGCCTGGGCAACACAAAGAGATTGTCTTAAAATATATATACATATAAGAAAAACAATATGGGAAGCAAAGAGAGCAAGAATGCAATCTGAGATGTGAAGTTATTAAAGGTTGGAAAAGTCACTACAGGGAACACATTACACTGGTAGTTAATAAGTAAAATTATTGTGAATTGAGTAAAAATCTCGGAAACACAGGACTGGCATGCATGATTCTACAATTTTTAGAAAGACAAACATTAAAGCTAACCATAGAGCTACAACGAATAAGGAATTTTAGAACAGCACCATTCCCTACTGAAAGGGTGATTATCAGTGCCCACAGCAAGGACTGAAGGCAGAACAAGATGATACAGTTGGAGAATTAGGAGAAACTGATGCAATGATATGATCATCTCGATGGGGACAAACTTGTTTTGTTTTGTTTTGTTTCTGTCTTCTCTGCTGTGTCTCTAAGGGACAAAGATTTACAAGGGCATTTTGTCAGACAGAGAGTACTTGACAGTGGAGGAGTTTTAAGCCATGACCAGAGCTGACCATGAGCAGAAGATGTTCTGGGGAACAACAACAGGGAACAGAGCAGACAGGCCTGCCGAATAAAGGGCCATCATTGAGTAATGTGATCCCAGTGCTTCCTGAATTTTCACATGCATATAAATCAACAGGAATCTCATTAAAATGAAGATTCTTATTCAGTAGTCCTGGGTATGACCTGAAATTCTGCATTTCTAATGAGCTCCCAAGTGATGCCAATACTGCTGATCCACAGATCACATTCTGAGTAACAAAGTTCTAGAGGAGTTCTCAGTTCAGGTGCGTTCTCTACAATACGTGCATGAGCAGCATACTCCCATCAGTGACATCTCCCATTCCATGAAGTGACTCAATTGTGTAACCTGAAAACACTATATAGAAATTCTATGTGTAACCTGAAAACACTATATAGAAATTCTAATTTTGCATTCTTCCCTCATTAAAAATTATCTTCACATATCAATAGAAACCATTGACTCTCAGAAGTTTGTGACAATGCAAAAATAAAAATCTAATCTTTCCTTCTTTACCTATGACGCTTCTTTTTGATGTCATACCTCCCATAAACTTGGATTTCAATTCAGGGCTGCATTCCTTTTTTTTAAAGTAGTGTCAAGAATGTAGGCCGGGCGCGGTGGCTCAAGCCTGTAATCCCAGCACTCTGGGAGGCCGAGACGGGCGGATCACGAGGTCAGGAGATCGAGACCATCCTGGCTAACACTGTGAAACCCCGTCTCTACTAAAAAAATACAAAAAAACTAGCAGGGCGAGGTGGCGGGCGCCTGTAGTCCCAGCTACTCGGGAGGCTGAGGCAGGAGAATGGCGTAAACCCGGGAGGCGGAGCTTGCAGCGAGCTGAGATCCGGCCACTGCACTCCAGCCCGAGCGACAGAGCAAGACTCCGTCTCAAAAAAAAAAAAAAAAAAAAAAAGAATGTACTAAACGGCGACAAATATTAACAAATATTAAATTAACAAATTAGAAAATAGGTCCCTAAGGAACAAGCTGAAAGAACTGATATTATTTAACTTGGAAAGAACTGGTAGAGGTACAATTTAGTGGTCATTAAATATGTATCAGGTTTTCTTCAGAGTAGCTGTTAACAGTCACAACAGACAAAATAAACAAAACTTCTTTAATCTATACTTACTAATGCAAATAACACACTTGTAAATCTTCAACACAACAGCTCTGTTCAGTGTAGAATAATGATTTTAAGGTAGGTATTATTTTGTAAAGACTGAAAAATAACTTCTATCAGACCAGTCTGGGTATTATAAGAAAAGTAAAAACAGAACAAAACTAAAAGACTAACCTCTAAAATTGATCTCTATTAATTTCCTGAATCATAGTAAGCTCTTATTTGTATAGTGTTTATAATAAATTTTATGTAAAGATGGATTCAAGCCATAACATACGGCAAAAACCCTGAGGAGTAAAGAGTTCACATCTGAGTTTCTTAACATTAGAAGCAAACCTCTCTTCTCCTGCCCTCCAAATTCCATGAGATTCCTTCTTCTGGAGCAACATATCTGACCTTCCTGCTACCCTCCAACTTTTACCCAAAGAAAAGAAATGACATATGCAATTAGTATGCTTGGAAGAAAAAACTAGGTGTACACAACACAATCCCTTCTGGGTCCCCTCTTTTGGGTCCTCCTAGTGACAGAAAAGGTACATCCTAGTCTGTTCTATGCCCTGTGGTAAACGAGGAGAAGCCTGTTGCTCTCCATCAGGGCTGGTAACAGAAGTTGGGAGGATCTAAGTCTACCTAATTCAGAAGTGAAATACTAAAAGTTCACAGCAACTACATACCTAAGATATATTCTCCAAGTCAATTTTTTCTTAAATCAAGAATAAAGCTGACATTTTGATTTTCTATCTAATTCTTGTGTATTTCTCAATTGATTCAGAGCTATAAAGATGATCAGTGGAATCACTGCTCCCATCTTGACCAACCCAACAATAAGGAAAAAAGATGTTTTACCTATATACAAGATTCTGAGTAAAATTCTTAATATGTTAAACTATATTCAAGTATCACAAAAGGTTACTATGTCACCAGTTAATTACTGCAAAACCACAATATTATCAGAAAGGTTTTTGCCCTAATATCTTACCTTAACAAAACGTTCATATCGCGCCTTCACTATTGGATTATTTAAAATGCTTGTAGCAGTCAAGACACTCTCTCTTTTTATTTGTTCCTTATAAGCCTACAAAAAACAGAACACACTGAGGGTTCTTGAAAACCATGCTATGAAAAATATTTCCATAATTAAAACACCATTTCATGCTCAAACCCTCAGATTTGAATGACTTATCTTCTTACAAACTATAGAGCAACAGTACCTACTGTAACCACAATCTAAATCTATGAATTAAAACAGTGAAGATTCAAGCCAATCAGCTTCAACAGAAAACACTCAGTCCCACAAATCTACAAGTCTAGATTCTACTAGATAGCTGCCTTCTCTTCTTTCCACTCCCCATCTGCCTACCCAGGCCCCAACTATTAATTTTCATGCTATCAAAAAATGAAGAATAATTTTTCATACTACAAGAGTATCTAGTCTTCCCCTAGGCTGTGGTTATTTCAAGACTATTACACAAAGGAAGAAAGATAACAATATAGAATGTCTAATTGCCAAAATGGTGTCAAGGGAATATCAAGAGAAGAAAAAGACATAGATTAAGAAAAGACTGTATGTGTTCAAAAACGCTTGAAGAAATCTGAATTAAATGAGGTTCACTTTAATACAAAATACAAGTTTAACACTGGGTATGTTCTACTTAAAACTTAAGGCTTTAATATTTGAATCTTTAAATATGCTTTTCAAAGAAACCGATTTTCCACAATATAAACATTTGTATTGCCTGAAGTAAATCTGACTAAATAAAACCAGCCATGCCAATAGAGAAGCAGAAACACACTAACCAAAAAGACAGTAAATTTTTCAGGGATATTCTACTAAAAAATGTAACAATAGATGCTAGCTGGTAATGCTGTTTTTAAATGTATTTTTCCCAACCATCAGAAATATTTATCAGCAATAATCAAATCTTTACTTTTTTATTCTAAAACACACACACACACAATACACACACTCTCTCACAAAACTGTTTCGTACTGACTTTTTAAAAAGCTAACAGTTCAATAAAAGCTACAATTTCCTGAATGCTTACCATTACCAGACACTATTTTAATTGCCTTATACATTTTGGTTAATCTAATTCTTTAAAAAAATCAGGTAAGAGTAGAATGATCATCTACCCTCATTTTACAGATAAGGAAACTTAGACAAAGAAAGGCTAACTTGCTTGCTTAACACATGTTATAGATTGAACAACTCAGGGAATCTTACTCGAGAGTTCACTCTTACCCACTGTATACTGCCTCTCTCAGTATACTCATAGTTATTTCCATATGAGATTGATAAATTGATAAAATTGCAGAAAGGTGTGAAGCTATGGCCAAAGAACAATAAAATATTGATGGATAATCCAGCAACTTTATTAAGACAGATCAAAATTTTACCTGCTTCCCTTTGATATGATCAGGAGACTTTAAGTGCTGCTGAACTGAACTATGTAAAGCAGGGATATACACACTGCAAGCACTGCAATGAACTGTCTCTACTTTCATCATGTGATCATCTGCTGTAACACCTACAAAAGACATCCAATTATGAAATCAATGATTCATGTATTATTTCTGACCAATGAAGTTTTTACTACTTAGTTTCCATATCCCTTCTTCCAAAATAAAGATCAGAGTGTACAGGTTTATGTTGAATATTTCTACCACATCTCATAAATCTACATATGTAGATTTAATATATCGCTAACTAATTAAAATTATTAAGGTATAATTACATTATAGTTCCTAATCAGGTTAAACAACCATGCTCTGAGGCCTGTACATTCACCCTCCCAAAACTATAATATAAAGGAAAACAAATGTTGATTTTGTAGTAAAATAAGAATTTCCATGATTATGAATGTGGATGCGTAAGAAAAGGGGAAATGATGTCAAAACTGGATTCATAAGGAACAAAGATATTCTGGATCTTGCAAATGGTGACTAGGGTTTACTACAGATGAAGGTATAAACATATGCAAGGGAAGGATGAAAGAAAATGGTACTTTCTGCAAGTTAGTACGACTGGAACAGAGAAGAAGGGACTAAAGATGAAAATAGAAAAAAAGGGCCTAAATAATAAAGAGCTTTATGTGCCATGCCTAGGAATTTGCAACTTGATCCTGGAGAGGAAGAGGAGCCACTGAAAGTTCCTGAAATAACGAGATCATGTGGTAAAATCATAGATAAGAAAAACTGGAAGTAAGGAAACTACTTCGGAAATACTACAATTGTCAAGACAATAGACAAGGATTTGAACAAATACAGTATTTAAAGGAGACGTCGAGAAACAGATTTGACAAATATTTAAAAGATAGAATTGACGTTATCAATTGATCAGTACTCAAGATACAGTAAGGAAAAAGTACCTCGTATAACTCTCTACTTCCGGCTTTGATAGATGGTGCAGGCCCTTTTCAAGATAAATGAAGGAAAAAACTGTGAGGTTTTGTTTTGCTTTCTATGTAAGGTAGGATATTGCTCAAGGAGATGATAAATTTTTTGGATATGTTGATTTTGTGTGACTACTGTAGAGAGATGTCAGTAGGCAGATGTGTAAGACTGAGTTCAGAAGAAAGATCTGTGCTAGAAATATAGATGTATAAGTAATGAACATCTAGATACTAACTTAAGCTCTGTAAGTAAGTGAATTTATTAGGAAGGAATATAAAAGGAGATGGTAATGGAGCTAATGACAAGGTACTGAGAAACATCAAATTCTAAAAGACTAGCAGAGAAAGCATAAAGACTAAAAAATGACAAAAGGATAAAGAAAACATTAGGCCAGTGAAGTGCCACAGAAACAAAGCAAGAAAAATGATTCATGAATAATGTAGTTAGTAAAAAATATTATGGAAGATAATGATTCAAAAGAACCTAGAGGAGTTGGCGTTGGTAGCTTCTGTCACAGCAGTTTCAGTAGACTACCAGTAGTCAAAAGTTGTTTAATGTAATACATGGGAGATGAAGAAGCAGAGACTAGTGTGGATTATGCTTAAAGAAGCCTGGTTATTTGGTTATTTAAAATGAAAAAGAAGATAGGTTATTTAGGAGAACTAGTGTCTATTTTTCTTTCCTTTTTTTTATTCCTTTTGTTGGCTGTTTTTTGTTTGGTTGGTTTTTGTTTTTGTTTTGTTTTGTTTTTTTAAGTAAAAGTGTATTTACAGACTCCAGAGATGGAATCAAAAGAGAAGGAAAGACTAAAAAACAGAAGAGTTCATAACTTGAATTTTGGGAGAAAGAATAACAGAAACAGAAAACAGAGAGAAGTATCTTTCATCCAGAGGAAAAGGTAATTTTCCCTCTCAAACTGTAGTGAAGAAAGTAATGGCAGGTAATGATAAATTTGTAAGCATGAGAACAGGAAGAGAAAGAAGTTCATTTCTGGTAACTCACTCAGAGCTACTGTATATATGACTGTAGTATATCACTCTAGTGGCTATCATTTACATTTAAACAGGTTATGATATATAAAAATACATGTAGAATTTTAAAATAATTTGTTTTAAATACTTACCTTCCATAACATCTTTTTCAATTATTTTAACTACTTCTGTTTGATTATTTGTCTGTTGCTTACGAATAGATGTTTTCTTGAATTTATTCACCATACACTCCTAGAAAACAAAACAGAAAGAATCCAAACAGTTTTTCAATGACTACTCAATATAATGCTTAGCACCATGTTCATCCTACGGAAGATACAATATCTGCTATATAAGAATTAACATCTTTTCTCAAGGAGTTTACAATTTAGTTGAAAAGATAATCATAAAATATTAGGAACCTACAAAAATTATTCACTTTTCAAAGCATATTTTAAGCATATAGAGAAAGGGATCAAAGGGAGCTAGAATATTTCAAGAGGTCTTCCAGAGTAGGGGGGTATTTAAGTTATAAAGGACACACAGAAACCCATTAAGGAAGTAAATTACAGAAGAAAATTAAGGGTCACAGTTAGTTCTATGAGGATTATGGTGGTATGAATGTTCACTTTTTTTTTTTTTTTGAGATGGAGTGTCACTCTGTCACCCAGGCTGGAGTGCAGTGGCACGATCTCTGCTCACTGCAACCTCTGCCTCCCGGGTTTAAGTGATTCTCCTGCCTCAGCCTCCTGAGTAGCTGGGATTACAGGCACGCGCCACCACATCTGGCTAATTTTTGTATTTTTATTAAAGATGGGGTTTCACCATGTTTTTCAGGCTGGTCTTTAACCCCTGACCTCGTGATCCACCCGCCTCAGCCTCCCAAAGTGCTGGGATTACAGGTGTGAGCCACCACGCCCAGCCTGATCATTGTATTTTTTTGTTGTTGTTGTTAGCCAGTGTCTTTATTTTTTTATTTTACTTTTAGTTGCAGGATGCATGTGCAAAATGTGCAGGTTTGTTACATAAGTATACATGTGCCATGGCGGTTTGTCACCCCTATTGACTAGTCCTATAAATTCCCTCTCCTTTCCTCCAACCCCACAACAGGCCCAGGGTGTGGTGTTCCACTGCCTGTGCCCATGTGTTCTCATTGTTTGACTCCCACTTACGAGTGAGAAGATGTAGTGTTTGGTTTTATGTTCCTATGTTAGTTTGCTGAGGATGATGGCTTCCAGCTTCATCCATGTCCCTGCAAAGAACATAATCTCATTCCTTTTTGTGGCTGCATAATATTCCCTGGTGTATATGTACCACATTTTCTTTATCCAGTTTATCAGTGATGGACATTTGGGTTGATTCCATTAGTTCGCTATTGTAAATAGTGCTCCAATAAACATATGTGTGCATGTGTCTTTATAGTAGAATGATTTATATTCCTTTGGATATATACTCAGTAATGAGATTGCTCTGTCAAATGGTATTTCTGATTCTAGATCCTTGAGGAATCTCCATGCTGTCTTCCCCAATCATTTAACTAATTTACATTCCCACCAACAGTGTGAAAGTGTTACTATTTCTTCACGGCCTCTTCAGCACTTATTGTTTCTTGACCTTTTTTTTTTTTTTAAATTATACTTTAAGTCCTAGGGTACATGTGCACAATGTGCAGGTTTGTTACATATGTATACTTGATGATCATTGTATTTTTAACTTTCTAATAATTCCATCTCTTCTGTCCAAATTAATTCTATGTATGTACAATTAGCAGTCTAGCTCAAGCCCTTTCTTTAAGCATTCCTTAACATTCCCAATCGTCTTTCCCTTTGCCAAACCCCTACGGTACTTCTGAATTCCTGGCATTGGCACTTGACAATCATTTAACTGCTCTGAGCATAATCTTTCATGATAAAAATTGAGTTGTTATAGGACTCAACTGAAATAACGAATGAATGTAACCAGCACAACTCCAGTTAATGGATGATAGCTGACTCTACATCAATAAAGTTGTTAAAGGACACCTCCTCCAGAAACAACTGTGAAAAATGTAATCATTTCTGAAATAACGAATACAAATTCTATTATAGAGGAATTCACAAGTAATTCTGAGTTAATTTTAAAGCAACTCTTTCTTTAAATAGTAAATTAAAATTTTAGAAACATAAATGCAAGAGATGGGGAAAGTGAAAAATGAAATCATAAGAAATTCATATCAATAAAATGCTTCTCACTTCAAAAACAGCTACTTACATGCAAAAACTCCATAACTACTTTATCAAATTTTGTTTGTTTCTGTATATGATCTAATGTTTCCTGATGTGAAGAACTTTCCAGATGCAGTTCAATATCTTTTTCTTCAAATGTTCGAAATTTACAAAATGAACACGTAAATGCCATTCTGTAAGAGAAAAAAAAGTTTTCCTTTAAATATTACTTTATTCACTTATAAAGAGTTCATAAGAATATACCATTGAAACTAATTTTACCAACATAAATGATTTCCTTTCTTCCATTTTATGACTGAATTAAACTTAGCTTAAATCCAAAAAAACTATTTCTTTAAGTACTTCTTCGGACCGCACCCATACACCACTTTGCATTTCTGGCCCACTTTGGAGCTTCCGGGTAGGAAAAATGGAACCAGTGGATCTATAAATTATGCACTTCAAGCCTGGACCAATTAAAAAGCCAAAGCAAACCTCAAGAAGTATCAAGTTCCGAAGTTCTGCAACTTATTTTACATGTTGTTCCATCCTCAAGCTTCTAAACCAATGGTAGTGTCAACAAAGCAAAGTGGCACACCACTAGACAATCATGACTCACTCCTATGGAATTCTTGGGTGATAAAAGTCTTGCCTTCTAAAGACTACTTCACTTTGGGATAATTAATAGGCCTGGACTGGACAAATGCATACATCTGTAAGCTCAAGAGCCACTCCATAATGAACAGTCCCACCTAATTGTTTCTTTTGTTTGTTTGTTTGTTTGAGATGGAGCCTCGCTCTGTTGCCCAGACTGCAGTGCAGTGGTGCAATCTCAGCTCACTGCAACCTCCACCCGCTGGGTTCAAGCGGTTCTCCCACATCAGCCTCCCAAGTACCTGGGACTACAGGCATGCACCATCATACCTGGCTAACTGTTTATTTTTAGTAGAGATGGGGTTTCTGCCACCTTGGCCAGGCTGGTCTTGAACTCCTGACCTCAGGTGATCTGCCTGCCTCGGCCTCCCAAAGTGCTGGGATTACAGGTGTGAGCCACTGTGCCCAGCGTAACTGTTTCTATCTTACGTTATTTGCTTTTCCTTGAATTATGCTAGCAGTCACGTAACTGGTTTCTGTCTCCAGTCTCCATTTTCCAATTAATTCTTTGCAATGCTACTAGATTTATTTTCCTGGTTGAGAGTATGAGCTCTGGAGCCAACTGCTGAGTTCATATCCTAATTCCATTCTGTGATCTTGGGCAAGTTACTTGACTTCTCTAGGCCTTGGTTTTCTTACATTGAGATGAGAACGCTCACAGAGGTGTCTGAGGATTTTTAAAAATTAATGCATACAAAGCCCTTAGAACATTTCCCAACACACAATTACTCAATTAATTATTGTTACTTCCTATAGCAGGTAAGAGCACATTACTGCTCAAAGGGCTTCATTAGCTCTGTAAGCTCAAAAAACAAAGACAAAAATGTTTTTGCTGCCATCTAGGAAATTTCCTAATCTCTCCTTTTTGGCTTACTCACCAATACCTTTAATAATATCCAGCACAGCATGTCTCCATTAAATGTTTAAATTAGATTATACCTTTCACCTCATTAGAGTCACTTCAATCTACACTGCTTTCAATTTTCTAAATAACAATAACACATTCCTATTTATTTGCTTTGATGGCAAGCCATGGCCTCTACCTGGGCTGCCTCTCACAACTCCTCCTGTAATCCTACCATTCCCAGATCAATTCAAATACCACGTCCATTATGGTCACCTCCCATGATTTCCCTGCACCCTTATTTACTTATTTTTTGAGACAGGGAGTCTTGCTCTGTTGCCGAGGCCATAGAGTGTAGTGGTGCGAACTCAACTCACTGCAACCTCCACCTCCCAAGCTCAAGCTATCCTCTAACCTCAGCCTCCCAAGTGGCTGGGACCACAGCCACGTGCCACCACACCTGGCTCAATTTTTGTATTTTTTGTAGAAATAAGGTTTCACCATGTTGCCCAAGCTAGTTTTGAACTCCTAGGCTCAAGCAATCCACCCACCTTGGCCTCCAAAAGTGCTGGAATTACAGGCATGAGCTACCACGCTTGGCCTCCTACACTCTTATTTAGAAGTTATTTCTCATGAGACTACATTGTACTTCTCTTCTGGTATCCTTCGTCATACACTATTATTTATGTACATCTCTCACACATCCATCTCTTTCTCCCTAGGTTCCCTTAAGGGTAGGTATAAATCTTTCCATGCTCTTTATTATGGTGAAAGCATTCAAATATCCAAGGGAAGGAACCTATCACAAGAATAGTGATTTACTCAATCTCGAATCCTCATAACTCAAAGTAAAACTGCTCTGATAAGTGAAAATAATTTAGACTACTTTAAAGAAATTATATCCTACAATGATAATTTATGAGTTGACATTTTTTTGGTTATATCATCAGATTTATATTTAGAGTTAGAGAACATAGCTAAATGAAAGTTCAGTTCTTTCATTTTCTCCAAATCACAATTTTATATATTATATTAACATTAACATAATCCAGATTATGTCAACATGAATGTAATTCAGATCTGAAATTTTTAATGAGAAAAGTATTCATAGGGCAATTTTAAAAATTGCATCTTACAATGTAAAATGACTTTTACACTCCAAGAGGCTGATAATTTAAAATTCATTTCTACACCAAAATATAACTATGACTGTTGCTTCTACCAAAAGAAGGAATCACAAGAGATAATGAGTGGGACAGAGAACTCACAAGGACTAAAAATAGCAGTAGTTCTTAAAACTAGAACTACTCTTCTTTTTATGGATTGTTTTGTTTTGTTTAGAGATGAGGTCTTGCCATGTTGCCCAGGCTGGCCTCAAACTTCAGGGCTCAAGGCTTTAAGAAAAATTAAGACATTTTTTAAAAAACTGCTAAATTGCTTTCTAGTAGTTATAATATTATAACGTCACCAAGAAATTGTAAGTGTCCTTTGATCATTCCTTAATCAGCAAATCAAATTTCTCCTTAGTAATAAAATGGCATACTATTATTTAAATTTTTAGTTTAAATTACTGTTAAGTTTAAACAATTTCCTTAAAATTATTACTAGCTGCTGTTTCCTCATCATATTAAATATTAAACATCTTAGTTTTCTTACTTTTTAAAATAATTTGGGTGATGTTTTAATCTAATTTGGACATTAATCATTTCTCAAGTTTATATTTTCCAAGTCTGTTTGCTTTCCTTTCCTTTCAAATTTTAAGTTTTTATTTAGCCAAATCTGCTCATCATTTCCTTTGTAATTTATTCTATAACTTTTAAGCCTGGGAAAAAAATCTCCTTGCAGAACATTTTGTTTTTCTGTAATTTCATTTTTTTTTAACTACATTCGTTCCAGGTGTCATATGAGGAAGCTCTAAACTTATTTTTATTATTTCATTGTTCAACCAATTCCCCTCTTATTTCTAATATCCTCTTTATTAAATATTACATTCTTCCTGACAGTCTGCTCACAGGCTAATAATTCTGGTATAGTAATTAGTTTTGTGTATTACCATGTATTTTTAACTATTACAGCTTTTTAATGAATGAGATTATCTTAAAAGTCAGTACCGGCCGGGCGCAGTGGCTCAAGCCTGTAATCCCAGCACTTTGGGAGGCCAAGACGGGCGGATCACGAGGTCAGGAGATTGAGACCATCCTGGCTAACACCGTGAAACCCCGTCTCTACTAAAAAATACAAAAAACTAGCCAGGTGTGGTGGCGGGCACCTGTAGTCCCAGCTACTCAGAAGGCTGAGGCAGGAGAATGGCATAAACCCGGGAGGCGGAGCTTGCAGTGGGCTGACATCCTGCCACTGCACTCCAGCCTGGGTGACAGAACAAGACTCTGTCTCAAAAAAAAAAAAAAAAAAAAAGTCAGTACCTACCCATTTACTCTTCTTCAGAATTTCCTTTGGGATCTGGACTGGAAAGAACTTACATATTTGTAATATTTAGTTCCTGACCATGAAAATCACTATGTCTGCATATAGTCAAACCTCAATGACAAGTACGTCTTTTTAAGAATGCTGCTATTTCTGGATATTTTATATTTCTGAATTGCCATTATAAATAGAATGCCTTTTTTCTTATGTTTTCTAAGTAGTGATTACATATAAATATCAAAAATCAAAAGCATTCCTCTATATCTTTGAACAAGTCTTTTCATTTGAATCTTAAGAACTTTTTCATATTACAATTGATGTGTTTGCCTTTTCTAGGAAATCATTTTTTAATGAGCCTAATTTTCTGACTCTAAGCACAAACCTGTATCCATCTCCGTATTTCTCACTGTTTTTTTCTCTTCTGCGCCTTTGTTTCTCTCGCCGAGCCTCAATTCGTCGCTTTTCTTCCTCTTCATTTTTAGGATCAGTTTTTGCTACGATATCACACAAAAAAGTAAAAGCTAAAATTCATTTTTCCATTCTCTCTTTCCAATCATCAGTTCATAAAGTACATACTTATGAGGTTTACTTAGTGATTGTAATCTAAAATTGAACTCACTGAAAAAATCGGAGTTGGAGACTATCCAGTATTTCTTAAACTTCACTAAATTAACTTCATTCATTTGAATACCATCATCACGAATTCCGTCACATCTGCTTGTCATCTATGTGATTATTTGCTACATATTTTTCTTTAAATCTGCTCATTTGTCCTATCCTTATTCTAAGCAATAATATCCTTATCACCTAAAATCATCTTGGGCACCGCATACTTTGGGAAACACTAAAGCAACCTGCCCCAGAATGAAAATGGAAGTCCAGTAAACACTGCAGAGACCTGGATGCAAGAACTCATGTTCATATTGTAGGAGCTCTCGGAAAGTTTCTTAAAATTTATAATCTCCAAAATGAAAGCACATTTGTTCTCTTTGTTTAAAAAAATTCTCTATTGTAGGCCAGGCGCGGTGGCTCAAGCCTGTAATCTCAGCACTTTGGGAGGCCGAGACGGGCGGATCACAAGGTCAGGAGATCGAGACCATCCTGGCTAACATGGTGAAACCCTGTCTCTACTAAAAAATACAAAAAACTAGCCGGGTGAGGTGGCGGGCGCCTGTAGTCCCAGCTACTCGGGAGGCTGAGGCAGGAGAATGGCGTAAACCTAGGAGGCGGAGCTTGCAGTGAGCTGAGATCTGGCCACTGCACTCTAGCCTGGGGGACAGAGCGAGCCTCCGTTTCAAAAAAAAATTCTCTATTGTGATAAAATACACAAAACATAAGATTTACTAGTTTAACCATTTTAAAATGTGCGATTCAATGGCATTAAGTACATTCACAAAGTTATGCAACCATCTCCACTATCTAGTTGCAGAACTTTTCATCAACCCATAAAGCAGTCACTCCCCATTTCAACCCTACCCTAAGGCCCTGGTAACCACTAATCTGCTTTCTGATCTACGGATTTGCCTACTCCAGGTATTTCATATACCTGAATCATCCTGCCTGTTGCCTTTTTGGTCTGACTTTTATTTAGCATGTTTTCACAGCTCACTCATGTTGTACCATGTATTAGTAAGTACTACCTTCTTTTTTATGGTTTAATAATATTCCATTATATGAATATTCCACATTTTTAAAACCATTCATCTGTTGATGTATATTTCAATAGTTTCTACCTTTTGGCTACTATGAATAATGCTACTATAAACATTCATATACAAATTTTTGTTTGGGCCAGGCACAGTGGCTCATGCCTGTAATCTTAGCACTTTGGGAGGCTGAGGTGGATGGATCACTTGAGGCCAGGAGTTCGAGACCAGCCTGGACAACATGGCAAAACCATCTCTACTCAAGATGCAACAATTAACTGGGCGTGGTGGTGCACATCTGTAGTCCTAGTTACTCAGGAGGCTGAGGAATGAGAATTGCTTGAACCCAGGGGCAGAGGTTGCAGCGAGCCAAGACTGCGCCACTGCATTCCAGCCTGGGCAACACAGTGAGATCCTGTCTCAAAAATAAAAATAAATAAATAAATAAATTTTTGTTTGAATACTATTTTAAATTCTTTGGAGTAGAACACCACCTAGAAGTAGAATTGCTGGATTATATGGGCAGTTTATGTTTCATTGTTTCAGGAAGCACCAATCTGCTTCCCACAGTGGCTTCACTGCTTTACATTCCCATCAGTAATGTGTGAAGGTTCCAATTTCCCCATATCCTTGTCAACACCTGTTATTTTCCTTTTATTATTATGACTATCCTAGTGGGTATGGAGTGGTATCTCATTGTGAGCAGGTTCTTTCTTGTAATACATTTAACTTTATACTTAAAAAAAAAAAACTATTTGCCCTTAAATTTTTCCTTTTATGCCCTGCTTATCCTTTTGGATGGCCTTTGAAAAATCTACTTATTTATATATTACCTCAAATAAGTAATTTAATCTTCCTTTCATATGCTAAAACTATGACATGTTGTACTTCTAGCCAAGTGACAGAATAGGGTTCCTTTCCTACTAATTTTCTATAAAGTCATATAGTCTATACTATAGCATAGCAAGACCTTGTATTGAGGAAAATTCAGCAATCATCTTTTTAAATGCCCATTTTACACCTGGCAGAGAAGTCATAATTTAACTAAAGAATCTGAGTTTCATTCTTAGCTATATAACACTATTCTCAAGTTTTGTTATATAAAAAAGAGGGTATGGGGGAGGGATACATATTATCTGCTGTAATGGCAAATCAGTTTCTTTATCAAACTTTTGCAATATTTAACCATACACAGAAAATATATCTTTGAAATAGGTCCCAAGAGAATCAACTGAATTTTCTATTATAGTAACGTCTAATAAAATTTCAAATTTGATACATAACAGTCTATCAACTGACACACTGTTAAAGGTATCCCGACAACACATACTCGGCTTAGTATCAGGTTTCCAGAATTCCAGGAATTCCAGAAATTCCAGAATATTGTTTCTTATTAAACAATAAGGCATGATGAGAAAGTAATTTAAGTACAATTTTTAAACTTTTCTCAAATTTTATATTATAGAAAATATATGTTGAGGAAAGAATCTAACATTGCAATTTCAGTTTTTTCAAATATTACATAATAAAATGTCTATAATGTTATAATCAGGGAAAAAAGTTATTTTAAAATAAAAGGGAAAAATGAATACAAAGCAAATTTCTGTTACAATCATAGGGAGGTTTAAGAACAGGATTTCTAGAGCATTACTTGCTCTGGAATATATCCTGGCATTACCACTTACTGGTTGTTTGACCTAGGCAGCAAATTATTTATCTATTCTATGCCTGTTTTCTCGGCTGTAGAGGGTTTGATACACAACCACACAGGATTCAGGAAAAAGGAACGGACCAGGGTATGTGCATTTTTAAAGGATCTTTGGGTATTCATGACCAATTATTAACTGCAATAGGGAATTTACAGATCTAATTTCTACAATCACAAACAACTGTTAAGTAGTTTTGGTATATAAACATGAAAAAATTACCTAAAAGTATGGAATTAAAAAAAATAAAAAGTATCCTGAATCATAGCAATTATGTTTTCTTACTTACTGGGTGATTTGCTGAGGCTTATCTTCTCCATAGGTTTTGCTAGTTTGGGTTTCTTGATAAAGGTTCCACTGGGCTTATTAAATGGCTGCATCATTTTTCTCTTTATTCCTCTTGCAGCAGCAACTGTCACATTGGTGGATTTGTTTTGATAGTCAACAACAATTCCAGGTCTATGAATGCTTCCAAAATCACCCATATGCTGTAAATTTGTGAAATCAATAAGTATTAGCATATTGTCCAAGAAAAACTATGAATTCATATAAAATTTTCATGTTAACTATCTACTAATTTTCACCTGAAAATTCCCTGGAATGTAACTAAATTTTACATGTCCATTCTGAAAAAACACACTGAAAAACTCTGTAAATTATTACATAAACTCAAATCCATTGAATTAGTATTTTTATTTCCAGTAGAACAAATAATGAATATTTGCTACCTATGTTTTTACTTTTACATTTCAAAATTACTTGAGATTATAGACAACATATGTGCCTGTCCAAATGTTACCACTTGTACAACTCTCTGACAACTCCTCTTCAGAGTTCCTAATTGATGTTTTCCCATGAAAAGACCCTAAAAGAAATCTTTATTTTACTAAAACCTGGCTTAAAACTAAGATACACAAAGAAGACCATATTTGTAGTTTGAAGTAAAAAAGATCCAGAAATCATTTAGTATTCTCCCTGTTGAAAAAGGGAATGAGAAGGCGAGATGGAACATTAGTATGAAATAGGAGAGTTAAAGCATAACCATGCATCAACTTCCAAGACACACTTCAGATAAAGAATTGCATCTGACGTTCCATTCACATTCTTACCTAGAGAAACATTTTCTGACCCCGAAGCCCAAGAAACAAAAGTTTACAGATGAAGAGTCATGCAACCAAACGACTCTTTGTGTCCCTTCCTCTTCTCTTGTCATTATCCAAATCTACACCAAGAGGCCACATGTCCACAGAAATTTACTCTGCTACTCTTACTTTTAGAAGATAAAGATGGAGGAGTAATCTGAAGAGAAGGACCCAAGGGAAATTGTACAAGTGAAGATTTAAAATGTAGGTCCTATTGGCTCATCTACTTCACTAACAGGAGAAAGAAAGAAAAGTCCATTCAGACTAGAATGGTAAATACAAAGTACAAGAATACTTGCTTTACTATTAGGAAAACGAAATTTACTTTTGAAGCCTCATTAAGAAAACACACTTTGCCTAAAATAATATACAGCATGGAAAATATTAAGTGTTTTCCAAATTTTCAAACTAGAATGGATTTTCAATTCAAAACCCAAAGCCTGTCATCCCAACTATTTTCAATTAACCTATGATCATGAAGTATATAGTGGGACTGTAATGTATAAGGTGTTTACATTTGTATACTATGCTTAGGAATGCCTATCTAACCTAGTTGTGTTTCCAGGTAATTTAAAAAGTCATATCAGGAAAATCTCCCTTAATTACACATTAAAGGTGCAATGCATTTTTACATAAGTAAAGAGCAACTGTTAAAAATGCAAAATTTCTACACAAGTATAACAAGCTACACTGACATACCAAAGGTTAATAACCAGTCAAAAACGTGTATGTACCCTACTACATTTTTTACTAGAAATACTTTCCTCTGCAAAGAAAATATTAAGAGCAGCTGACTTAAAAGGATTCTTACATTATAACAAAAATACAACACTCTTTAAATGATCAGACTATATAACAACCCCACAATCTACACACACTAGGTAAAATTTCATGTCAATCAAGTGACCTAAGAACATAAAGCATAATGTTTACACTATGCACCCTAACGTTAAACAATTGTGGACTAGTATATTTACTCATTTAAGCAATAATTTACAAAATATTACTTCCTAAGAAGAAATCATAAACGTATCTGTACAGGTGGAAATTATTTCTCAAGAGTAAAACTAGTAACACGAGGGAAAATTAAACAACCAGCAACTGGACATATTGTAAGAGTGAGTTAGCAAAATTACACTGACCACAAATCATAGTACAATCTATTATACACATCAACTTCTTCACCACATAAACATGGCTAAGCTATCCTGATCTATCATCAACTTTTAGTCTCTTGTGTTTAATGTGAAACATGGAGCTTTGAAGAAATTCTACTTGCTAGAGTTTAGCAACAAAGTATAAACATTTTATCATACATTGCACCTTTAACCTACTCAAAAACTCAAAAAGGGTTCAGTGACCTTTCACAATAATCCACAAACTATTCCACCAGCAAAACTGCTAGTGTTTACAAGGAAAAATGCAACTCCTTTTAACCCCTTTTAGACCAAACCTAACAGCCTCACCTTTTTAATAAAGGGAGATTTGGCACAACTTTAAGATCATCTCAAACTGCCACTTATTTTCTGAGGTGCTGGAAAAACTTTTACAGTCAACCTAAAAATTATGTTTATGACTCAGCTTTTGCTTCAAAATACACTGGGATGAACAGTGTTTATTCTAGTTGAAAGCGATGGTCTTGAAAGGGTTTAAAAGAGTGACTAGTGAAAAGAATCTGAAAAGATTCTGTTGTACTTACTCCTCGGCCTCGGCCTCTGCCTGTTGATGGTCCTCCAAAAGCATCATAGTTTCTGCTTCCAAACGTACTTTCAGGATAAGCAGGCGTTCCTCTCCCCCGAGAGCCTACAGGTGCAGGCTTCATATGGGGTGAAGAAAAACTGCTGTAGGAAGAGTAATTCTCTCTTCCTCTGTCCTCCATAAACCCAGGCCTCAATTTTGAACGGGAGTAAGGTGCTTCCCAGCTAGACCCGCCCTGGTTTCTACCTCCGAAAGAGTCAAGGCTATTCCGGTAGGAGCTCTCAAATCGACCACCATAACTACCTCCGAAGCGGCTTTGTTCGGGTTCATTAAAACCATAGCCAGATCTGTACAGATCTCGCCCACCCAGAGAAGACCTGGAGTCGTAAGACTCATAAGGTCCAAACCTGGAAAAGTTGCACAGTGAGGGAAAAAACAAAAGTAAGCTTACTAATGTTAGACAATTCAAAAGACAAATTATCAGATGACATTTATCAACTAAAATTCATTTATATCATACTGGTTTGCACAGTTCTACTTTTGTTCACACTTGATTAGGGCTGGGCAGTTCAACGTGAGACCAGATAGAAAGCTATCTGAGTCAGATTCTAAACATGAATTGAGTTTAGTAAAACTTAGCTTAAAAATCTGCTTCTTAGCAGCTTTTCTATTTTATGAAGAAGAAAAGATTTGTCTGTCATTATTTAAGCCCAGCCCTAGTCTTGGAAAAGGTCATTTGCTAAAGTTCACAAACTATTCAAACTTTTTTGAATCTATCTCTATTATTAAAAATTACAAAACATTTACAATATTTTGGCTTTCAATAGGGACACAAATTGAAGTCTACTTAGATGTAGGTTATTTGTGACACAGAGAGATCCTTTTGCACTCCCAATAATCTATATCACAAACTGCTTCATTGTGTCTGTAGGAGTCAAAATTTGGGGAATTATCTCTGGTTATAAAAATTTGACAATCTGCCAAACTTCAGCCAAGGTCAATTAATCAATCCTCAATCACTTTTTACTTATAGACTAGAAAATCTAACAAATCTAGAAGGATAAACAGATAAAACATAAAAGTAAAAGATCACCAACATATACCCTCTGCACATGAATTTTCAAGGCAGATGAAAAAGAATACATCTTATAATATACTCAATTATTTGAAAAATTATATCCTTCAGGAAATTATCACATAAAACTATCCTTAAAAAGGGAGCACACAGTCTCCTCGAGGTTTTAAGAGAGTTAACAGAAGAAATAAATCATCTTCCTTCTCACAAACCCAAAGCATGGATTACAAAAGTTGCTTGATATCTTACAACACAATTTTATAAAGACCCACAATTACACATGAGATAAAACAATAACATCTACAGAAATAGCTTATGCACATTACATTCACAATATAAAAGGGCAATAACTGACATATTAAAACATTGTTACATTACTTCAATTATTTACAGATCACTAAATAGAAGGTACTATTTACTTCTGAATCCTAGTAACCATATAAAAATTATTCCTATTTCCAACTACATTTTTCAGAACATCTATCACATAAGCAAAACAGTTGCAACTGTTCACTTTCTTAATTTTTCTTTACTATAAATCATAGTGGCACACTGGAAGCAGAAAGGAGGAAAGTAAGCATCATTCAGTCCATCATTAAGGAATCCGGATCCTCCAATTTATGAAGAAGGATGACTGTTTCACATGTCTACTAACTAGTTTTACTTATATTCAGCAGGAACCTTTGTGCCTCAAAAAGTAGACACCCCTTCTCCTGAAATATGGTCAACCTTAAAGCTTTAAACCTACTTAAAGTTAAGTAGGTTTAAGCTTTATACAGTAGTAACAGTAAAATATAAATACAATCTAGACTAGTCAAAGGTATAGTATTCATGGCTTTAATACAACGCTCCTAGCCTAGAGCACAAGTGCTTTGGTGTAAGTAGTACCTGCCAATAAATAACCTGAACATAATTTTAAAAATAGTTATATTATTGCAATATGCTCTTCCTTTAAAATTAGAATTAAAGGAATATGTCTTGAATGTTTCTTAGAAAGCAAATGTTAGACTGTTTCAGTAAAATCCATTCTAGTTAGACTGCTTTGCTAATTTACACAGCACCCCACATTAGAAAATATTTTTTTAATTATTAAGAAAAAGCTTCATAAATAATATTTTCAATAACATTTTTATATCATTTTTCAGGATATTTTGATTGACAAGAAGTTAGAAGTAAAAGAATTTTTAAAAAGTTCACTGCTAAAAACAGAGTATCTTACTCTATTGTATTGACATGATATAGTTATCTGGTGTTTTCCTAAAATAATGTCTGCCAGTAATCCTGATTTAAATTTTATCCCATTAATTAACACCTTTAAACATTTAAGGTGATGATTCAATAGCAAACAGTGAAGTTCAAGTATCATAACATGCCTAAAGAATACTTAATATATCCAGAATCTTATAGTTGTCTAATTATTTGGCCAAATGATTAAGCAATTTACCTGCTACCCCCACCACCACCACTGTGATTGTCCATGCCATATGACTGGTTTAGGTAGGACTCCATGGATCTCTGACCCCCATAGGATCCATGGCCATAGTCACGATCCATCCCTATAAGAGTTTAAAAAGAAAAAAGTTATATGATGCTCACCTTTACTGGCACTCAAAAGAAGAATTTTTAGATAAATATCCTTGAATGCCAGACCTCCGTAAGATCCAGGGCCATAATCACGATCCATTCCTAAAAGAGAGTCAATAAGAAATTGTCAGTAAAATACACCATTTTCTTCAGGGATCTTTGCACAAAACACAAGATATTCTTATCTATCTCCTGAGATAATAATTTACCATTAACATTTAAACTAAATTCACACTAAATGCTGAAAGGAAAAACACAAAGATGAGAAGCTACTAAATCAAATTTGCTTAAAAAAAAAAAAAGCCTGATATTTCAAAGAAAAACATATTTTCAACTAAAAGTTCTACATTAGGATTATTTTCTTTTTTGATTTTCTTTTGAGACTGGTTATGAGACTGGCTAAGTTCTGTGTTTTTGATAGAGATGGGCTTTCACCGTGTTGCCCAGGCTGGTTTTGAGCTTCTGGGCTCAAGCAATCCACCCGCCTTGGCCTCCGAAAGTGCTGGGATTACAGGCATGAGTCACTGCACCTGGCCACAGAATTATTTTCAATTTAACCAATATTTATTTGACTAGGGGACTACTATAAGGCCTTGTATTAAGCACTATAGCATATATAATTAATGATACATCATTCCTATTCTTAAGAAAAGTCAGCATTTAATAATGTCAAAGGGGAAATTTTTGTCCTATATGACAGCAGTAGACTATACTTGTTTTATGCATCTAACTCCTCTCTAAATGTCTGAAAACTCAGAAGCAGCCACGTTTCCAATTAGCCTTGTTCACAGTAATTGAAATAGACATTTTTAAACAGTAAAATCACAGAGTGAGACCAATCTATGGCACGGTGCCTATAAATGATGACTCAACAAATGAATGCAAATTCTAGCAATGTGAACACTAAAAAAAAAAAAAAATAACTAATACACAATAAGCATATTGTCTATTTTATTACACTGCAATTCTGCCTATATACCAACCTCTGATATGAAAAATAAATACAACAAAAGAGGTAACAAAATCAATTCAGGATGACTATAAAAATCATAAAGTAAAACAAACATTTACAATTTGTTTTCTATAAAGTACTTTAAAAATCCCTCATTACTATCCTCCCCAAATGCGATACACAAATAAATACAATGGTACACACAGAGTAAATACCTTAATTTTATATTTTTAAAACATTAAATTTTATATAATCATTTAAATATCTCTAGTCCTAACAATAATGACAACAATAACAACTTTATAAAAATAGTACTCAAAGTCATCCAACTTTAAACCTGGCAGCAACCTAAATGTTCAAAATGAATCCTCTAATTTTATAGATATGGGGAACTGAAGTCCAAAGAGATGAAATGATTTTCCCAAAATTCCATAGATATCCCTCTTGTCTAGTCTCATGCTATGGCTTCTACATGAAATATTTTCCTCTACTACCCTAAATAGTGGCCTATTGAAACTTTCTAATCTTTTAAAGTCCATTTCAAATACTAATACATTCAAGAAAACTTTTACTGATACTCTCTCAGCTGAGTGTCATCTTTCTTCTGAATATTCACAAAAGCCTATAACTCTCACGTGGTGCTTGTGATACTCTGCCTTACTCTGCCATTTGTGGTCTCATCTTAAATTTACTGGTCCTGTGGTAAAGTCCAATTTTTATCTTAGAACAGCAGTTGTCAAGGCAGCTGCTGACCACTGGGAGTTGCTGAGAACCTTTCTGGGGATCCACAAGGTCAAAATATTTTTATAAATAACACCTGAACATTATTTGCCTTTTTCACAGAGTTGACACTTGCACAGAAGGTGCAAAAGCACTGGTGGATAAAACTGCTGGTGACCTAGCACAGATCAAGGCAGTGGCAACAGATTGTACTGGTAGTCATTACATTCTTTAACATTACATGCTCACAGTAAAAATATTAAAATACAAATGCCAATTTCTCCTCAGAATGTCCTTGATGAAGCAGTAAGAATTATCAATTTTATTAAAACATGACCTTTAAGTACACCTTTTTTTATATTCTCTGTAATGAAAGGGAAGAACATATCAAGCAATTTGGCTGCCTACCAAAGTACCATAGCTCTCCCAGGAAAAGCTACTGTGCAAGTGTTTGGTTTGTGAATTAGCCACTTTTTACAAGGAACACTCTTTTTACTAGAAAGACTGACAGACAAATACGATGGTTTTCAGATTTGGGCATTTGGCAGATATTTTCTTAAAAATGAACTAAGTGTGACCTGGCATGGTGGCCCACGCCTGTAATCCCAGCACTTTGGGAGGCCGAAGCGGGTGGATCACGAGGTCAGGAGATCGAGACCATCCTGGCTAACACAGTGAAACCTCGTCTCTACTAAAAATACAAAAAATTAGCCGGGCGTGGTGGTGGGCGCCTGTAGTCCCAGCTACTTGGGAGGCTGAGGCAGGAGAATGGCGTGAACACGGGAGGCGGAGCTTGCAGGGAGCCAAGATCATGCCACTGCACTCCAGACTGGGCAACAGAGCAAGACTCGTCTCAAAGGAAAAAAAAAAAATGAACTAAGTGAAACCATTGTTTTAACGAAAACAGCTGACATTATTTGTTGTCAATGATAAAATTCATGCTTTTAAGTGAACATGAGAATTTTTTAAAAGTTGTATCTACCACCTTGAGCTTGACAGCTTCCCAATACTTAAAGACTTTCTGATAAGGTTGGTGGTGGTATTACTGAATATGATTTTTTAAATATTGTGCCATAAAACTTATCAATATTTGGAAAATCTGCATTCCAAATAATGTCGATATTACAAAATAATATATGCTAAAAAAGATCCATTCAAAGTACAAGACATACTAATGGGTTTTAATATAACAGTACAAAAAGTGCATCAATACACAAAACATATGGAGATATTTTACTGCTTTTTTCATTTGAAGACTTCAAATCTGGTGTGTAATTTACACTTACAGAGCATCTCAATTCAGACGATCCATGTTTTAAGTGCTAAATAGTAACGTGGCTAGCAGCTACCAAACTGGACAACACAGTTCCAGATTAATAAAATCGTTAATTTTTTGTGATAAAGTTGGTAAGTATATAGTAAAATATATGCTCATACATTAGAGGATAATTCTAAGATTAAAATAAAGTTTTAAAAATGGAAAGTTTTCCTCTAAGGCCTCATATTTAAAAATAAGATTATGTTTAGTCAGGTACACAGAGAAAAAAATCTTATGTTTTATTTCTGCTAGTTTCTATTTTGAGTTAGCATTGGCTGCCTTTGAACACTAAAACCTTCAGTTTTTTATTCTATTTTTATTTCACTATAATCAAAATTATTAACATTTATTGCACACTAACCATGCATGTGTTAGATACTCTGAAATGTACAAAAATTAATAAAGGTACCTTTATATAGCAATGATTCTGGTTGATTGCTCATAGAACTGTTACTACTCATTTAAACAGGAGGAAAAGTCTTTATATTGTATACAGTGTAGTTATACAGCTATAGATTCTGTAAGATGACTGCTTTTATATAAATTTTTCTTCCAGTCACCAAAATGAATTTTAAAATCACTTTTAAAAATAAAACTGTGGGCCGGGCGCGGTGGCTCAAGCCTGTAATCCCAGCACTTTGGGAGGCCGAGACGGGTGGATCACGAGGTCAGGAGATCGAGACCATCCTGAGCTACACGGTGAAACCCTATCTCTACTAAAAAATACAAAAAACTAGCCGGGCGAGAGGGCGGGCGCCTGTAGTCCCAGCTACTCAGGAGGCTGAGGCAGGAGAATGGCGTAAACCCGGGAGGCGGAGCTTGCAGTGAGCCGAGATCGCGCCACTGCACTCCAGCCTGGGCGACAGAGCTAGACTCCGTCTCCAAAAAATAAATAAATAAATAAAACTGTGAGAACATAGTAGTAGCTCTTAAATGAAAATAATTCACCAACAAAAATAAAACTGACCTAATAATTTAAATCAAACACATGCTCAAAAATGCTAAAACTCATTTTTAATTTAAACACAAAGAAGCAGCTGCAAAATACTGGGGGGAAAAAACTGACCTATGGGCTGGGCAAGGTGGCTCACACCTGTAATCCCAACCCTTTGGGAGGCCAAGGTGGGTGGATCAGCTGAAGTCAGGAGTTCAAGACCAGTCTGACCAACATAGTAAAACTCCGTCTCTACTAAAAAATACAAAAAAAATTAGCCAGGCGTGGTGGTGGGAGCCTGTAATCCCAGCTACTCAGGAGGCTGAGTCAGGAGAATCGCCTGAACCCAGGAGGCGGAGGTTGCAGTCAGCTGAGATGGCGCCACTACACTCTAGCCTGGGCCACAAGAGAGAAACTCCGTCTCAAAAAAAAAAAAAAAAAAATTAAAAACTGACCTATGACCAAAATAACTAGCTATGTGACATTAAGTCTTGAGTGGGACTACTTTTTAGCAAGTCTACACTACCAGCACCCTACATACAAGATACCAGCATCTACCACCTAGGTTATTGCAAAAGTCTCCTAACTGGTTTTCCTGCTCCACTTTTGCTCCTTTGCTGTTTATTCTGAAGACAATAGCCAGAATAATTCTGATAAAATGTAAGTTTAATCATGTTCAATGCTCAGTAACCTCCAATGGCTTCCTCTTATTCCAAGTAAAAGCCAAAGCTTAAAATAACATATAAGAACCTATACCAGTGGTTTTAACTAGGGGAGATTTTGCACCCCCTGGGGACATTGGCAATGTCTGAAACATTTTTGGATGTCACAACTAGGGGGCAGATGCTACTGACATCTAGCATATAGAGGCCAAGGAGGCTGTCAAAAGTTCTACAATGCACAGGACATCCCCCTACAACAAAAAATTACCCAGTCCAAAATGTAAGAAATTTGAGAAACCCTGCCCTACATGATCTGCCTCATCACCTCTTAACTTCATTATCAATTTTATACACCCCTGTTTACTCCACTCCTACAACACCAGGTCCCTTGATGTTTCTAGAACACAAGGTGTATACCCATTTTGGCAGCTGCTGTTCCCTCTGCCTGGAATGCTCATTCCCCTGAACCTGCACTGTTTACTCCCTCAACTTTTTCAGGTCTTCACTTGCTATTGCTTCTGATATATAAGCAAATTATCTTTGATTTTCAATGCTTTCTGGCTACACCTCAACACTCTAACCTTGTCTTAAGATTGCTCAGCAAAAAATCATCTGTTCTAGTCAAGCCAGTGTTAAGGTCTTGCTCTGTCACCCAGGCTGGACTGCAGTGGCACAATCATAGCTCACTGCAGCCTTCACCTCCTGGGCTCAATCAATCCTCCCATCTCAGCCTCTGGAGTAACTGGAACTATAGGGGGGGCACCACCATGCCTGGCTAATTTTTTTAAAAAATTTTTTTGTAGAGACAGGGTCTCACTATGTTGCCCAGGCTGGTTTCAATCACCTGGCCTCAAGCAGTGCTCCTACCTCAGGCTCCCAAAGCACTAGGATTACAGGCATGAGCTAGCGCACCCTTTTCTCTCCCCTTTTTCTATATGCTATTTATATAAAAAGTATTATGAAGCAAGAAGGAAAATATGGAGACACTGGAAACACATATTCCTTCCAAGAAATAGTGTGGGGAAAACCTGTATCGTGCCATGTTTTCCAATGCCTTCTACTTCATTTCACTTCCTAGAAAATACAGTGCTAACAATAAAATATATTTTTGGCTTTTTGGTACCTACGCATTGTTTATTTCTTAAAGCCTGTAAGTCTTCCTCTAAATAGCTTCATGGCTTACGGCCGGGTGCGGTGGCTCAAGCCTGTAATCCCAGCACTTTGGGAGGCCGAGACGGGTGGATCACGAGGTCAGGAGATCGAGACCATCCTGGCTAACACAGTGAAACCCCATCTCTACTAAAAAATACAAAAGACTAGCCGGGCGAGGTGGCGGGCGCCTGTAGTCCCAGCTACTCGGGAGGCTGAGGCAGGAGAATGGCGTAAGCCCGGGAGGCGGAGCTTGCAGTGAGCTGAGATCCAGCCACTGCACTCCAGCCCGGGAGACAGAGCAAGACTCCGTCTCAAAAAAAAAAAAAAAAAAAAAAATAGCTTCATGGCTTACATACTCACCTATCTTAAATCTATGCTCAAATGTCATCTTTTTGGTGAGTCCTTCCCCAGAGACTTTAAAATTGCAACACATACAAGTACACACACACATTTATCCTCCTTCTCTGTTATTCTCCCTAGCAATGATCATCATCTAACATACAATATATATTACTCCTTTTTTCCCCTGTGGACTAAATTATGACATATATATTATTTCTTATCTTGTTTACTATTTCATCCCACTAGACTGAAAGCCTCACAAAGGCAGGAATATTTGTCCATTTTGTTCACTGCTATATTCCCACCTCCTAGAACGATATCTGATGCCCAGCAGGCACTAAATAAATATTCGCTGAACAATGTCAAATAAAATCCCTGAAATTAAGTTCCTCATTTGTAAAATATAAATAATCTAGACCTAGAAGTACTGTCAAGCATTGGCCTTTAATCAGAGGTGCCTTCCAAAATCAGAGTGGTTTTACACAACATACACAGCCAAAGACCACTTGCACTGAAATTAAGATTCAAGAGGTATAGGCTATGTCTGAACACAGAGACTTTGAAAAAGCTCCCCAGGAGATTCCAACAATCACCCTCAGATGAGAATCACTATTATAACTAAAATTAGGAGAAAAAAATAAAAGTCATAATATTAGATCTTTTTGCAACACCGTATAATAAATAAATGTCTAGCCCTGCATGAGTCTGCATTTCAAGTCCTATGTTTAGACATTAAATCCAACTGTCCAGTAAATCCTAGATGGCCTTTTATCATTACAAATTATCTCCCACTTCCCCTTCCCCTCCCCCTCTCCCTTGTAAAAGCACTAGTCCTACATTCCAGTTTAAAATTCTGGATTCGTCTTTATTCAACCCTCTCAATTTTCTGCCCATTACTAGTCAGCCTGCAAGTTCTGCTAATTTGCTCTTCATTTTTAAGATTACTACTATCACCTCCCAAGTTCAAGGCCTTAAAATCTTTATATCAAAACTTATGAAACGGCTTTCTCGTTAATTTTCCAGTTTTCAATATAACCTACATGTGGATGCAAATTAAACTTCCTTTGGTAATTTTCAATTTCCAGCTCACAAATATATTCTTCAGTACTAACTCCCTATATGCTAAGCCCTTTTAGCCCACATGAAATCCAAACTTAATCTTCAAAGACGGTAAAATAAAAATCAACTGTTCAGTGATTATTCCCATCAATGGCATAGTCTTTAGTAGTACATTTGCTTCAGTTTTACTTTGCGAATATATTCTATTCTGTACGAAAGTTGGATTTTACATCTCTGGCACTCAGGATATTTAATGCCACTCCCTCAAGTCCTTCATATGTTTTTTAACCTGTATTAATTGTTCTTTGATCTTTTTCGTATTATTATCTTGTGTGGCAGGGCCCTAACTCTAATAACTATCAAAATGACATCCAATTGTATTCTACATACCTCTCATGATTCTATCTAGCTCTATAGTCACAAGTCTAATGTCATGCTCATGTCAATAAACAATCAAGCTTCTTTATGTGCTCCTCTAGACAGCTCTTTATATACTAACACATTTGGACACACTGAAGAAAATGACCTCAAAAACAAGGTCAAAATACATTACAATACAAGCTACATAGAACCAAGCCAATAATCCATTTAGTCTACATTACTCAATATCAAAGCCTCTAATTCAACCAAAATAACTCAACCAGTGTCTTGTGATTCATCACACAGAATGTAGTTAGGCCCTTTGGAACACATTAAAATGATCACAATTCAAACAAAATGGACCAAAAAAAAAAAATATATTAAACTAACGTGAATAACCCCTAACATTTTCTGATAGCAAATTCCCCAATTCAAATACTATATATGGTAAGACAATATTAACACATAAGTGATATATCAAGAACCAAAACAAGGACTGAAATAGGTAGAACTGGCTTTTTACATTGATACTATATTTTTATGGGCATGAAGAGAAAAGCTGAAAGAGGATACTTACCATTAAAACCCTGATAAGTATTCCTGCAGGAGTGTGTGTAATCTATGAAGACACATTTAACAAAAAGGAATTAGTGTGATATTAGCAATAGTTCAAAAGTATATACCCATCTAGTCAAAAACAAGTACAATTTTTAAAATGACATTAACCCAATTATCTGCAAAATTGAGAATAATTAAAACAAATAATTACCAATACTCCATTTGGGAAAAAGTATCTCTATTTTTTTCACTGTCTCCCCAAATGGTAGGTTTATTATCCAAAGTATGGTAAACATTAGTTTACAACACCTGATACATAGTAATAGCCAAAAGAGGGGATTCAGCACTGATTTGTACCAAGTAACAAAAGGAAGAAAGATTAAATTATGTATCAAATAATGCAAAAGCAAAGACATGAGAACTGTACCTAACATGACATTTTTGCTAAGTTAATTTCTTTCACCATTTAATTTGCTCTTTAAAGATTTCAAGATCTTGGCTGAGCAAGGTGGCTCACTCCTGTAATCCCAGCACTTTGGGAAGGCGAGGTGGGCAGATCACGAGGTCAGGAGTTCAAGACCAGCCTATCCATTACGGTGAAACCCTTTCTCTACTGAAAATACAAAAATTAGCCGGGCATAGTGGTGCGCGCCAGTAGTCCCAGCTATGAGCGAGGCTGAGGCAGAAGAATCACTTGAACCCAGGAGGCGGAAGTTGCAGTGAGCCAAGATTGCACCACTGCATTCTAGCCTGGGCGACAGAGTGACTCTGTCTCAAAAAAAAAAAAAAAAAAGATTTCAAGATCTCATCTGAGACATGCATATGCATATACGTATATGACTGTGTTCTATATTCATCCAGAATGTGTCATCACTGAAAACCATATTGCCAATTTCCTCGTCAAAACTAATTTAACAACTGTTAAATTATTTAGTTAATTTTACAAATACATACTTAGTTAATTTTACAAATATATACTGGAAGAACAGAATTTAATATAGCGGTCATCTGGATACAACAGAATCCTGCTACACTACGCCGGAATAGATTCATATATGGCGTTAGTCAAATTCCATCTTCCAAATACAGCAGTGGTGTATTTGGACAGTGAGAGAGGGAATATTTCATCACTAATATTGTTTAGCATTTTTTTCACTGACACTATTTAGAACTGTAGGCATATGGCACTAATAGAAAGCAAACATACTACGTTTCATTATTGTTTTTCAATTCTCTATAGAAAATGGATTCCCTTATTGCCTTGGGTGGGGAGGGGAAAGAACTGTTTGCACTGCCCCATTTCCACTTTGTTAGCTTCTGCTATACCTTGGGTGTTGGCATTATCATCAAACTTTAGCATGAAAATACAATAATATATTCCTTATTTTCACTCCCAACTCTGGCCACTTCAAGTATTCGGAGTTTTTTGTTTTGTTGTTGGGTTTTTTTGTTTTGTTTTGTTTTTTGTGTTTTTTTTTGAGACGGAGTTTGGCTCTTGTTGCCCAGGCTCGTGATCTCGGCTCACTGCAACCTCTGCCTCCCAGGTTCAAGTGATTCTTCTGCCTCGGCCTCCCAAAGTGCTGAGATTACAGGCGTGAGCTACAGCGGCGCCCGGCCCAAAGAGTCACAGTTTAAAGGTATCTACATCAAAATGGGTCAAAGTCCAACTAAAACAAACAAAACCACAAGAGTGTGCTACTCTTAAGAGCTAAATTTACTATTTCAAAGTAACTGAAAAGTATCTACAAGAGGGCGATTCCAGTCCCCTTTCAAAAATCTGTACCTAGATGTGAAAGCTTTAATTCTTTGTTGCATGAAATCTTATGAAAAATCAAAAGCTCATTGAGTAAGACATATGCTGAGATCACACCTCATTTAAAGATCATTTTTTTTGGTGGGGTCAAAGGTTTACAGCCTACTTAGCGAACTGGTTTTACTTAAGCATGCCTGGTTACTCAGGATTAAATCCAGTTTAATCATACAAGTCCTTTCCCATGTCTCCCTAATGCTGTCACTACATACCACTTTATTTTGACACCAATTCCTAGCAAGGTTTGAAAATAAAAGTGAAGACCAAATGAATATTACTTTGTGACCCTGTAAAAGTGGTTTAAAGAATTAGTATCTGAGACAACTGAAAGGTACTGCTAAAATACAGTTTATTTAATTCATAGGTCGAACACTTACAAGGCTGTGTACAGGTCCAAATGTGAAGGACATTTGATGCTTGCTGTGCCAAAATTCTGACTAACTTAAATCCCATCTACACACGATCCAAAGAAAAGTGCTTTGGTTCACATAAATTTTTCAAATTTGGGATTAACAAGCAGCTAATTTTTGATGATAAACACCCCAGTTTGCTAACCAGGAAACATCTTGCTTTCCATTTGCATAAATATTTATCTATACACATCACTTAAAGACACTCATCTTAAACCGGGACAACCAGAAACATCACTGTGAACAAGCCTCTGAAAATTCTATCTGGCAAGAAGTAACCCGAGGCTGAGGATTAACTAAGCGGACGGTCTGGGTCGCTGCCCTGCGGGGCGAACGCGAGACTAGGTGGGTGAGGCCGCACTCGCCCGTCTGGCCGAGACCGGGAAGTTGGAGACGTCGGGGCAATTTCCACTACCAGGGGCCAAGGCGAGTCTGGGGCTCCAGCCCGGAGGTTCTCGCGCTCTAGGCGCGTCCTACCGGGCACCGAGTTCTCCTGTCTCCGTCGGCAGCGGGCGCCGAGCGGGCCGAATCGGGGAGCGCGGGTCCCCAAAGAGGCCGACTCCGGGCGCTGGGCCCGGGGCGGGCGGGCCGGCGGCCTCCGGGCCCGCAGAACAAAGCCCACACGGCCATCTTGAGACGGTAAACAGACCCCCAGCGCAGGCCACCCCGCCTCCCGCCAGCCGCGCCGACCAGCCAGAGGCAGTGCTTACCGTCCTCGAAGTCCATGGCAGAGGCTGGGGACCGTCGGCCTTGGAGGCGCTAGGCTGAGCTATGGCCGGCGGCGAGCGTCCGCGACCCGCGATTCCACACGATCAGTCCGCGCGACCGAGAGAGGCGCTACCAGCCCGGGAGCCGCAGGCCACAGCGAGGCTGGGGAGGCGGGGCCGACCGGCGCTACCAGTGCTCCCGGCGCGGCCTGCTATTGGCTGGCGCGGGCTGGTGGGCGGGCCCTCGCGTGGGGGCGGGAAGCAGGTCCGCTGTCATGATCGGAGGTGCTGACCCTCTGGAGCCGCTGATGGGGACGGAAGGTGAAAAAGGAGCGCAAAAGATTGGCAGGGGTTGTGGGAAAGCAAGCCGAGTGTACGGGAAGGGCCGGCTGCGGCCCGCCATGTTTGAACCTGGCAATAGCGAAAGAAGCCGGTTGGAATGCCTTCTTCCTGCCCTAACTAATAAAACTGCAAGCCTACCTTTTGCTTTGTATTGGCTACAGATGACTAATCATAACATTTGTAAGTACTTGCGGAGTTTCCTCCATGGAGACACAGAAGTCTGAGACGTTTTTAGAACCCTGTGGCAAATTTGAAAAGCAAGATACAAAATTGCATATGGAGTCTGATTATCGCTATGTCAATAAATTTTCTTAAAAGACAAAGCATTGAAATAAATGGAAATAATAATTCTTTTAAAAAAATTTAAATTATTTTTATAGAGATGGGGGTTTTGCCATGTTGCCCAAGCAGGTCTCCAACTCCTGGGCTCAAGCAATCCCCCCACTCCCAGCCCCGTCTCGGCCTCCCAAAGTGTTAGGATCACGGGCGTGAGCCAACGCGACCTGCCTGGAAAGATTTCTAAAATATGGCCTGCTTGGCCACCACGCAGGATCTGCAAGCTGCATGCCCACAAGTTTTGGCACCCATTTGGACTTTAACAATCGGAGATGGCAGCGGTGAAGGCATCAGCATCAAAAGCTACCAGGCCTTGGTATCCTCATCCAGTATATGCAAGATACTGGCAACATTACCATCAAGCAATGGCTTGGATGCAAAGCCACCACAATGCCTACAGGAAGGCGGCGGAATCCTGTTTCAGTCTTCCATGGTACTTCCTTCCTGCACTTCTTCCCCAAAGCTCTTACGATAACCAGGCTGCGTATCGTCAGTCCTTCTGTGACCATCATGTGGCCTAGCGGGACTCCCCCTGCAGTTCTTCACTTTTCAGAGGGTCTGGGCAGCATCCACATGGCAGCAGTAGGATCCAGGCATCCACAAGACAAGACCAAGCTTTGTCCAAAGAGGAAGAGATGGAGATCGAGTCAGATGCAGAGGTAGAATGTGACCTGAGCAACGTGGAAATCGCCGAAGAGCTCCGCCAGTGCTTTGCAGACACCGAGAGGCACAGAGAAGAACGACGGCGGCGGCGGCAGCTGGATGCAAAGCGCCTGGACAGCTTGTGAACGCTGACCACGACCTGTACTGCAACACCCGCCGGTCGGTAGAGGCCCCAACTGAGAGGCCTGGTGAGCGGCGCCAGGCCGAGATGAAGCGTTTGTGCTGGGACAGCGCCGCCAAGATTCAGGCCATGGAGGCTACGGTGCAGCTGAGCTTTGACACGCACTGTGACCCAAAGCAGTGGGCCATCCCCCTGAAGTTCTGAGCTCAGGGCACAGAGCACCCAGCTTCTGCCTCTTCCTTTTGGATACACGCTCTTCATCTCTCCTGTACATTTCTCAGGGAAAGGGGACTTTGTACTGAGGTACAGGCATGTTCACCACAGTCCCAGTGGGCCTGTCATGGGGTGGATATACTATGCCAGCCACTTAGAGGTCGGCAGGACATATTCTGTTGCCAACATGATAAATTTTATCCTGAAATAAAATGATAATTTTTAATATATTATACTGGTTTTTTATGTTGTCGGTAACAGTTCAATTCATTAAAGTTCTTGCCTAGAGAAAAAGAAAGAATTCTAAAGCACCAACGATGATTCTTTTTGTGATGACTTTTTATATACACATGATTATGTATTCTTCTATATTCTCCAAATTCTCGAGCACTTTCATAATGTAAAATATATATTTGGCATAAAACAAGACTTAATATTTATTAATGATTAGTGTTTATTAAAAGTTCTCTTTAGCCAAATATTATGTTTCATTTTCTTTGAAGATATGCTTAGTGATGCGGAGGTGGGGTCTCCCTTGACCATTTAAGTTAGTGGTTGTTGATTGTGACTCTACTCTGGAATCCTCCAGTGCACTTTTAGTAAGTGCCAATACTCAGGTTTCACTTCAGGGTTTCTGATTTGATAATGAATTTGATAAAACTGTCACCAATGTTTATTTTTAAGACATTTACAAGAGATGTTATTGGACTAATTTCTCTTCTGTTTCAGTAACCTGTACTCCTTGAGAAAATGTCAAGTCTAGAAAAAATAACTTTAGAGACAGGCTATGATCTAGTTCTGAATTTTAAGGTGCAAATAAAAGAGCTGTAACATTCACAGATGGGTGAGATTTGTGGCAGAAGAGTCATCCAGAGCTTGAAGGATGACCTCTAGAAACACACACACACATACTGGATTGTATTATTGCCACTTTGGAAACAGTGTTTGCGACATGGACAAAGTTATTTATACATTCAGGAATCTGGAAAAAGACAAACTGACATTGGAGCAGTTTGAACCACAGATCAAAAGACTTTTTTTTTTCATAGAGCAAACAGTGGCAACAATGAGTTGATCACCAGATAGGAAACCATGAATCAAATTATTTACTTTTTTTCAGGGTCCACCCAGTTGCTGGAACCACGAAGGCAACCTCTGGAAATACAACTACAAGAAAAGCTCACAGATACACTACGTGTATTTGTGTTGCCCCAAAAATGGGCAGGGCATTTTTTCCTCCTCCATCCTGATTGATTCACCCTGTTCTCCATCCTTTTCTTGTTTCCTCCTTTTTTCCCTTCTATGCAGATACTCCTCCGCTTACATGGGGTTACATCCCAATAAGCCCTTCATAAATTGAAAATATCACAATTCAAAAATGCATTTAATATGCCTAACCTATTGAACATCATAGCTTCACCTAACCTACCTTAAATGTGTTTAGAACATTTACATTAGCCTACAGTTGGGCAAAGTCATCTGGCAGCACAGTACATTGTAGAGTATCAGTTGTTTACCCTTGTGATTACGTCGGTGACTGGGAGACGCTGCCCAGCCTTTCAAAAGAGTATCCTACTTCATGTCACTAGCCTGGAAAAAGATCAAAATTCAAAATTGGACTATAGTTTCTACTAAATGCATGTCACTTTCACACAGCTATAAAGTCAAACCATAGTAAGTCAGAGACCATCTATACATGTTTTCTATTCACCTGAGCTGAACATTTTGAAAACCGAACTCATAATTTCAAACCTGTTCATCCTCCTGTATCCTTTCATCTCTGTTAGTGGCATCATGAACAGCCATGCACTAATCCCAGCTTACGAGTCATCTAGTCAAGACTCAGCCCTCCCTCATTCTCCCACCTCCAATCCATTCTGAAGCCTTTCATCTGTTTATTAGCTCCTAAAATGTCCTAAACCTGCCCCCTCCTCTTCATCCCCACTGCCACAACCTAAGTTTAGACTCTCATTATCTCTCTCCAAAACTATTGCCTCAGCTTCCTAATTAATCTCTCTGCCTTTCAGCCTCCTCAGGGTTGCAGTGATCTAAATGCAAATCTGAACATGTCATCATGCATCTCTATCAAGGATTAAGTCTAATCAAAGCTCCTTACCCTAGAACACATGCAGCAGGATTTGGCCACTGCCTGAACTGCGTCATCTCTCTGCATTTCCCTCGCCTCCTCTCTCCCACACTCTCTTTTTTGATTAGCAGTTTTAGGCGACAGGTTCCCAAAACGCCCCTGTGCTTTTTCATACCACTGAACTTTTGCTTATGTTGTTTTCCTCTACTTGGAACACCACCTGGTTAACCGTACTCATCTTCAAAACACAGCTCAGGATTTATTTCCTCTAAGAAACAGTCCCAGATCCCATCCCCACCCCCTAGGTCAGTACTTCTCAAATATTAATATGCATATGATTCACTTAGGGACTTGTTACAACAAAATCACATTCAGTCAATCTTGAATGGAACTGGAGAGTCTGCATTTCTTTTTCCATTTTTTTTTTTTTTTTTTTGAGACAGAGTCTCGCTCTGTCGCCCAGGCTGGAGTGCAGTGGTGCAATCTCGGCTCACTGCAAGCTCCGCCTCCTGGGTTCACGCCATTCTCCTGCCTCAACCTCCCCAGTAGCTGGGACTACAGGCCCGCACCACCACACCCGGCTAATTTTTTTGTATTTTTAGTAAAGATGCGGTTTCACTGTGTTAGCCAGGATGGTCTCGATTTCCTGACCGCGTGATCTGCCCGCCTCGGCCTCCCAAAGTGCTGGGATTACAGGCATGAGCCCCTGCACCCAGCTGAGAGACTGCATTTCTAACAAACTTCCAGGAGGTGCTGCCACTCGTGGAGCCACATGTGGAGTAACAAGGCCTTGGGTTCTGTGCCTGCACTATCTCACATGCATTAAATACTCTGGCTTTATGTCTTCCCACATTAAAAGCTCTTTGGGATTAGAATCAAGACTTCTTTGCATCTTAATTGCCATATATATATGTTTACCAAGAAAACTGAGTTCTCACTGAATGTTCTTAGCTTTTTTTTCTTATCATTTTCTCCCAGTTTACCTTCTGGCAAAGAAATGATTTTGTGCACACACACACACACGCCCTTCTTCCCTAAAAGAGAAGACTGCCAGACAAGGGATTCCTAACTCAAGAACAAACCTAACCTTGGCACAAATGCATGGAGAGCCAGAATACACATATATTTTCTCCCCTTCCTTCCTCTTTCCTTCCTCTTTCCCAAATAGGAGGTGCTGTTCCAGAGGCAGATGGCCATACTGCAGAGACACCCCACAATACTTGAGAGTCTATCAAGCTGTCTCCTAATTCATTTATTCAATGAATATTGACTGAACACCAACAATGTACCAAGCATCATTTTCTTACTTCATAGTTATCTCTCTCCCACCCACTGCCCCCCACCCCCCACAGTCTAGCTAGGCTGCCTGACCTGCTCTTACTTTGTTAGGCTCAGATTTTTATCTTAAAGGGCCAATGCTTTGTACAAAGTCTCATGCCATTTCATCTTCCATATATATATTTTACAACAGGTGGCAGGTAAATAATGCCAGACCAGAAAGGTCCGATGTAAAATAAAACATAGGGTTTTTATGTGAAGCTGTAAAAGAACATAGGTCTGAGGTCAAGAGAATACGTCTGGGAGAAGGAGGAAACGTGAGGTTACACCTAGGACCTGATCCTGAGGGAGTTGTCAGAGAAGCCCCACCCTGGAACCTCAGAAGAGCTAGGTGAGTGGACTCCCTGAGGAGCCAGGGACCTTTGTTCCTTATCTCCTAACCTTCCGCCTACATTCCTTCCGCTCTAACAACACAGGCCCATCTGCTGTTCCCCGAACAAGCTGTGTATTTCACATTTCCCGGCCTTCGCTCCTGTTGAACTCTGCCTCTACCATGTTTCCCCTCTTCAAAGCTTTGCCATTCTTCAGGCTCAATGTAAGTGTTGCCTCTTTGTAAACCTCTTCCAAAGTTCTTAATCAGAATCCCCTTCACTCTGTGTAACGTTATAAGTGGTTCTCACAGTTGGATTTTTGCTATAATTAGTGAATGAATTAGTTACATCCTTGCCTTGCTCCTTGTTCACACTCTTTGAGTGTGGCGACCCTTCTTTGCAACCCTTTGTATGGCCTGTACATAGCAAATTGTCACTATGTATGTTGAAGGGGAGGAGCATCAATGAAATGATGAAAAAACTTAGACTGAAATGAGGTCTCAGAACTTCTTCTGCAGAAAATCACTGTGTCATACAATTACTTTGGAGAGAAGGTGACAATAGAGTTGCAAAGGAGAGTCTTGATTACACGATGCTTTCCTAATTTGCCACCAGACCATGTTCTTTTTTTTTTTTTTTTTTCTGAGATGGAGTCTCGCTCTGTCGCCCAGGCTGGAGTGCAGTGGAGATCTTGGCTCACTGCAAGCTCCGCCTCCCGGGTTCACGCCATTCTCCTGCCTCAGCCTCCCGAGTAGCTGGGACTACAGGCTCCCGCCACCACACCCAGCTAATTTTTTGTATTTTTAGTAGAGACGGGGTTTCACCGTGTTAGCCAGGATGGTCTCGATCTACTGACCTCGTGATCCGCCCATCTCGGCCTCCCAAAGTGCTGAGATTAACGCGCCCAGCCATCTTCCTCCGTGTTCTTTAGAGAATCCATAGACGCTCAGAGAGGGAAGTCAAGAGCTAACTATTACTGTTGTATAACCAAACAGCCAAACTTAATTTCTACTGAGGATCTGAGGTCATATCAAAGGAGAGCTAGTTACAGAGTCACAATAGTGGGAAACTGCTGAAAACAGCTGGTGTGACAGCATTGAGTGAAATGTTATTTTATACATGGGAAGATGTCTCTCCCTGGTGTTAATATAGACTACAAAAAGATGCAAGTGTCTCTAAAAGCTGAAAGGAATAGCAATATAAATTATAATTAACTCTTATTAAGCCCTATATGTTCATAAATGTTCCAAAGCACTTTACCGGTGTTAACTCGTTTTATCTGCTCAACAATGCTATGATTGTAGGTATTATTATCACCCTCAATTTATCAACAAGGAAACTGACCCAGAAAGGTAAAGATTTGTTCAAAGTCACAAAGCGAATAAAGCGTAGCACCAAGATTCAAACCCAGTCAGCTTGGCTCCAGAGCTTAAGCTTGCATCTCTGTCATTTTGACGTACCTACTGTGCTCTACTAGGAATTTTGATGGATACTTTACAAGCCTATTTCTTTACAATAAGGTAGGTTATATCCTTTCCCAAACAAGGAAAACTGAAGAGAAGTTAAGTAACTCACCCAAGACCACACAATCAGCAATTCTGGCTTCGTATTTATGATACCGTTTAGTCATGCTTAGGTCTATTGGTGTATGGAGCCAACCTTGTGGAGTCAATACCATCATCAGGGTCCTCAGGTTTAAAAAAAAAAAAAAAAAAAAAAAGAGAGAGAGAGAGAGACCTTGCTAATCTATAGAGGATTTTTATATAATTGTGCATAATGCAGTCAAACAGAACTATTAATACATATCAGGTAACTATGTAAGTGATCATGAATGCTTGGTCCTATGCTCCAGGTCTTCCTCAGATTTGAAAAAAAAAAAAAAAACTGGTTAATTTTATATGAATTTGTTTTCCAAGAAAGCAAGGTAAAGTTCTAAATACAAAGTGCTTTCAAAATGTAATTATACCTTCCTTCATTGGTTACATATTATATAAAGTACACTTTTCTGGAAAATGAAGTCTATTTCCCTATAGGAATTCAATTACAACTCTGACTTATTGCCATTCATTTTATCTTACTCTTGCGTCGCACTCCATCATAAATTTTAATTTACCAAGTATATTGAGAGCAAGCTGGTTGTGACATCTGTCAACCCCACTGATTGCCAGAATTGATTTGCTGGATCTGTCCTGCTAAGACGGTGTCCCATTTCTTCCTGACTCTGCCACGTGTGTTTTTCCAAAAGCTGGACACTTCATTGGAGAGGATGATTTTTCTAGATAAAGACCACTGTCTACAGAGAATCAAGTTCTTCTGCTGGAATACTCAAGGCATGTTGAGTAGGTTCCGCTGCCTGACTGTGTCTCTCCCAGTAGTTAAGATAATGAGCCACTTGAAGGAGGAGATTTCATCTTTGTGTCTCCAGCCTCCTAGCACCATACCTGGCATGTGGTAGATTCTTTAAAAACGTTTCTTGAAAGAAAAAAATGAAACAGACACACAGCCAGCTCCTGTATTCATATAGCTTCAATTCTACATGAAGGCGACACCTATAAATAAAAATACAGCCACAGAACATTCAAACAAGCACGGACATAATCTAAACCCCCTTTCTTTAGAGTCCTTACAACAGTTTACAAACGGAAAAGGCACCATCCTAGAACAGCCAGTAGAGGGCATCACACACCAAATATAGTCAGAATGTGGCTACAGAAATTGAGTTCAAGTTCTAGTTTCTGCTGATCTGAAGGATTCTAAATGGACACCAAAGCAGAGAATATTGTTGGCCTGTGCTCTGCAAGTACCTGTATTTCTATTTTGGTGTAATCACGGATATAATTTTTCCTGTTTGCCTCATTTCATTTTCAGAGATGACTTTTAAAGCATGAAACAGTGAAAAATGCTTATTATAATGGCAAATTTGAAAAGCAAGATACAAAACTGCTTAGGTCTATTGGTGTATGGAGCCAATATGGAATCTGATAACTGCTATGTCAATAAATTTTCTTAAAAGACAAAGCAAGTCTGGCATGATGGTGTGTGCCCAGCTATTCTACTTGGGAAGCTAAGGCGGGAGGATCACTTGAGTCTGTGAGCTCGAGGTGGCAGTGAACTGTGAACACGCAACTGCACTCCAGCCTGGATGACAGAGTGAGATCCTGTCTCAAAAAAAAAAAAAAAGAAAAGAAAGAAAGAAAGAAAAGGCCGGGCGCCGTGGCTCACACCTGTAATCCCAGCACTTTGGGAGGCCAAGGCGGGCAGATCACAAGGTCAGGAGTTTGAGATCAGCCTGGCCAATATGGTGAAACCCCATCTCTACTAAAAATACAAAAAGTAGCCGGGCGTGGTGGCAGATCCCTTTAGTCACAGTTACTCGGGAGGCTGAGGCAGGAGAATTGCTTGAACCCAGGAGGTGGAGGTTGCAGTGAGCCAAGGTCAGGCCACTGCACTCCAACCTGGGAGACAGAGCGAGACTCTGTCTCAAAAAAAAAAAAAAAGACAAAGCATTGAAATAAAATGATGGAAAGAATAATTCCAAAACATGAACAATGATTCTCTTTGTGATGACTTTTTAGATATACATGCATATTTATTTTTCTGTATCCTCCAAATTTCTTGAGCACTTTGATAATGTAAAATATATATATTTGGCATAAAATAAGATTTAATATTTATTAATGATTAGCGTGTATAAAAAGTTCTCTGCAGCCACATATTGTGTTTCATTCTTTTTGGCGATATACTTATTGATGGTGGGTGTGGGGAACCTCTATTGGCCATTTAAGTCCGTGGTTCTTGATAGTGGCTCTTCGCTGGAATCACCCAGGGCACATCTCCAGTGCCAAACTCAGGTCTCACTTCAGGGATTCTGATTTGATGATGAACCTAAAACTATCAACAATGTTTATTTTCAAGACACTTAGGAGCGGTGCTATTAGAATGAGTGCTCTTCTGTTTCAGTAAGTTGTACTTCTTAAGAAGAAAATGTGAAGTCTAGAAAAAGAACTTCAGAGATTGAATATCCACACACTAACTGATTGATCTATGTGTGGGAAATGGTGTAACAACTACACCCTGAATCAGGGCTGCTACAGTTGTATGTGTGTATACAACTTACAGCTCTAAAAACTGGCTTGGTTCCAGCATTTCCTCTAACTACCCTGCAGCCCTTGGGAGATAATTAGCTAATGACAGTAAAGGGCTTTTAAACTTGAAACATGTTATATAAATGCTAAACACAGGAAACACACAGAGGATTTCCACTGATTGCCAATACTTTGCAACCAGAGACAACTGGACACATCTTTCAGCCAATTTCTTTTTTTTTTTTTTTTGCAACTGAAATCTTCCTAATCTTTAATCCCAGGGAAACAAAGGAAGTTCTTTTTTTTAATGCCTTTCCTACAAATCAAAAACCTAAGACGGTTGCTCCTTTCACTATCTCACAAGTGAGGTTCCAACAAAACACCACATTGTAATGTGGATGAAGGGTTAGGCAGTTCGCCGGTTTGCTTGTATAACTGAAGCTGGGTGGGTGCTGCCCAAAAAAGGGGTCATACCAGGTTGTCCAGTAGGAGTCCTGGTACTACCCTATACATCATCTTTTGTTTAAAGCAAATAATTTGTGCATGTGGTAATAAATCACATTGTATAAAAGAATTTCCATTGAAAAGCAATAGCCTTTCCTCCCTCCCCTTCTTGCTCAGCTCCAGTTCTTCTGCAGAGAAAAACTTCCTTGTTTCATCTGGTATGAGATCACGTGGTGTTTACTTCCATTGCACTATATATTGCTCTTCTTAGTTTACCAACTTTAGTCAATAGCAGTTAATTCCACAGTATAAAAATGAGCACGTCTCTCATATTATCCTCCTCTTCCCAATGTTTAATAACAGTAATCATTTATTTTATTTCCTCTTTTGGAACTACTTTTTTATATTTTTCAATAAGTACTCAAATTTCTATTTCTTCTTAATAGCATATCTGTGGGCTTTCTGTTCTATAAATTGTAGTGGCTCCCCTTCCCATTCCTGAACTTTTCTTCTCTCTTCCATTTTTGTCCGCTATCCTTTACAACTAATGAAATGGTTAATATTTGCATTGTGTACTGCCATCATAAAAAACTATTTTCTACTTGTTTTATAGGTTGACTTTAAAAGTTAAAAATCTATATAATTCCTTCCAAAAAGTATAGTAAGGAAAGGGGGAGAGGACAAGTAACCATACATTGGAGAAACCTGGTAAACTCTAGTTCAATCAGGTGATTGAGGTCAGGACCAACAGTCATACTGATAGTATGTACTATCCATACATAGTATGAATGTGCTCTTGATTTCATGTGATAAAAATGGCACCTTACCTTTGCGGTCCTCCTCATAAAACCAATCACGCCAGTCCAATAATAAGAAAAAAATAATAAAAAAATCCCAAGTGAGAGACAGTCTACAAAACCCTAATCAGTACTCCTCAAAACTCAAAATCATCAAAAACAAGAAAAGCCTGAGAAACTGCTGTAGCCTAGAGGAGCCTAAGAAGACATGACAACGAAATGAAATGTGATAACCTGGATGCAATGGGATTCTAGAATAGAAAAAAGACATGAGGGAGAAAATTTAAAAATTTGCATAAGTTATGAACTTTAGTTATTAATAACATATCAGTACTCATTCATTAATTGTAACAAATGGGCTATACTAATGTTAGATGTTAATAATGTTAATAACTACAGGGTATATAGCAACTCTCTGTACTATTGTGCAATTTTTCTGTAAATTTAAAATAGTTCTAAAAAATAAAGTTATTTAAAATATTTTTTTAAAAATAGAAACAGGCTGAGCAAGGTGGCTCACTCCTGTAATCCTAGCACTGTGGGAGGCCAAGGCAGGTGATTACCTGTGCTCAGGAGTTTGAGATCAGCCTGGGCAACATGGTGAAACGCTGCCTCTACTAAAAATACAAAAAAATTAGCTGGGCATGGTGGTGCACGCCTGTAGTCCCAGCTAGTTGGAAGGCTGAGGCAGGAGAACCCTTGAACTTGGGAGATGGAGGTTGCCATGAGCCAATATTGTGCCACTGCACTCCAACCTGGGTGACAGAGAGAGACTCTGTCTCCAAAAGAAAAAGAAAAAAAGAATCCAATATACTACACATACTCAATTATGATTAATATAAACATTGTTCAATGTTAATGTGCTAGGATATTTTCTTTTCCATGGACTTAATGTTATAACCCCTGGGTCTCTCAAATGAGGCTATTTCTAGCATGAAGGTCAAATGAATTGCTTTTTCGTACACTCAGTTAACTGCTTATATTCCTGTCCAATTGTAGTTTGCTTCATGTGTGGTCTGTGACTTTATTGTTCAGAATTGTTTCTCTCAAGTTTCCAATTGTCATTTTATCTTGTGTATTCTAGCCTGTGGCATTTTCTACCCATTTTAACCATTAACTCTCCCCTTTCACTTTATTTTAGGAATTTGTTGAAATTTCCAGTTTATTGCTTTTTACTTCTCCCTACTACATGCTTTTTTTTTTCCCCCCCCCCTGTGCTTATTTACTTTTATTTCTGTGAGGTCATGGGGGAAGGTGAGTGCACATAGGTTCACTCTCCTGTCTCAAAAGAGAAATTTACTTCACCTTTCATACAATTTCATCAATACTTACTAGAGTATACTAGCTGAGATCTGACTCAAAGAAAGAAAAAGTGTATGTAGTGTTATACTGGGCTAGTTCTAGTACTCAAGGAAAAAGAAATAGTACTTTCCATCAGTTAGTGACCTTCCTGCCCCAGATATTTCTAGAAGCAAGTTATTCTGATCAATACAATTCTCTTACTTGTTTTTAAAGAGGCACATGATGGTAGGAAAATGAGTTGTTTTAACAGAAAGGGTGAAAGTACTTGTCCAAGGTCGTTCAGCTAATAAAATAAGTGAAAGCATTATGACTAGAAAACAAACAATGGTAGCCGGGCGCGGTGGCTCATGCCTGTAATCCCAGTACTTTGGGAGGCTGAGGCGGATGGATCATGAGGTCAGGAGTTCAAGACCAGCCTGGCCAAGATGATGAAACCCCGTCCCTACTAAAAATACAAAAAAAATTAGCCAGGCATGGTGGCACGCTCCTGTAATCCCAGCTACTCCGGAGGCTGAGGCAGAGAATTGCTTAAAACCTGGAGGGGTGGAGGTTGCAGTGGGCCGAGATAGCGCCACTGCACTCCAGCCTGGCAGACAGAGCGAGACTCCGTCTCAAAAAAAAAAAAAAAGGGTGACCTGAGGAGTTTTCTGACACACACCCCATACTGAGCCTGGAATCGCTGTTTCCCATTTGTTTCTCTCCAGCCTTCTTCTCTCTGACCATATCCTTTTTTCAGAAATTCTAAAAAGAGGCCTAGAGAGAGGGCGGGGTAGGGTGGGAAGCTAGGAGAACTAGCCGGGAAAGTGTCTCCTGCTTTTTCCAGGGATTTACTTGCTGTGGCTGAGATAAGAGAACTCTGGGGACTTACCTTCCTTCTTCACTCCCTCCCTTATCCCAAACCTGCCTGGGTAGGGCTGATACAGACAGCAGGCCTGGCTCTACTTGTTTTTACAAAATATATGTCCTGGCTTTAGAATTAAATATCTCTCTTCAGGTGGATAGCAGGTGTTCATATTTACATACTAAATCTTTCTCCTCAAAGTTTTCTTATTCCTAAATATTCATGCTGATATGAATTACTAAAAGAAGGAAGGCCATAAGTGTATGATGTTTAGTGCAGTAAATTAATATTAGGCAAAAGGGGCCAGGTATGGTGGCTCACGCCTGTTAATCCTAGCACTTTGGGAGGCCGAGGCGGGTGGATTGCCTGAGCTCAGGAGTTTGAGACCAGCCTGGGCAACATGATGAGTGAAATACAAAAACATTAGCCAGGCATGGCTCCTGTAGTCCAGCTACGCAGGAGGCTGAGGCAGGAGAATTGCTTGAACCCGGGAGGCAGAAGTTGCAGTGAGCTGAGATTGTGCCACTGCACTCCAGCCCGGGAGACAGAGTGAGACTCCGTCCAAAGAAAAAAAAGAAAAAAAATCATATCTACTAAGCAAAATGAATTTTTTCCCGTAATCTTTAATTCGTTATTGTTTTTTGCTTCCAGAAACTGGAGAAGAAAAAGAAACATGCTAACAGTACACGTGACTGTTTATTTAATTTTTAAAGCATAAAGTAATGAGGGAGAGGTCCTTCCTCCTCCATATCCTACAATTGCCTTCTGTAACTCTACTGAGATATTCCCCCAGGGCAACAGTGAGAGTATCCTCTAGAGGATGTAACTGGAGAGTCGAATAACAAAGCCGTATTCAACCTTCAAAAACCATGGCACTAATGTGCTATAAACCATTTCTTTGGATCCTGTGTTGAAAATACACCCCTTCCTAGGAGGCAACCCTGTGCTGCACTGAGAGCTTCCATTGATTCTCATTAATTTATCTGAAAACAAAGGACAGCTGTGACTTAGCAATATTTCTTATTTATGAGGGATACACCTCGTCTCCCTTAAGCAGCTTCTCTCCATCCTCCCAGATTTTTGTCTTGAGAGCTGTACATTGCCAGTGAATTAAAAGGTTCAATACTAGAATTTTCTAATTTTTTACTTGAGAATATTGGCAAAATATGAATTTAAAACTTCAGTCCCTACATTGAGAAAATTCTTATTGAGGCTACAATGAAATATTTTAAAAATCTCAAAATAGTTTGCCCTCAAAATCAGTGAATGCCTAGATAAGGATAATGAGACATCCACATAAAAACTACTTAAAAATAAATGTGGTTGAGATGAAATATCTGGTTACTATACATCTATTAATAGCATAAAACATTGGCATTAAAAAATATTGGAGGCCAGGTGTAATCTTAGCACGTTGGGAGGCTAATATTGGAGGTTCATGCCTATAATCCCAGCACTTTGGGAGGCCAAGGTGGGTGGATCATGAGGTCAGGAGTTCAAGACCAGCCTGGGGCAACATAGTGAAACCCTGTCTCTACTAAAAATACAAAAAAAAAATTAGCCGGGCATGGTGGCAGGCATCTGTAATCCTAGCTACGTTGGAGGCTAAAGCGAGGAGAATTGCTTGAACCTGGGAGGCAGAGGTTGCACTGAGCGGAGATCACACCACTGCACTCTAGCCCAGGCAACAGTGTGAGACTCCATCTTAAAACAAACAAAAAAAGGTTTAAGATACCGTTTAAATTTCAGAGTCATTACATGAGGACACATAAATACGGCAAATTGTGTTATCAAAGGCAATAAGAAAAAGTAAAGTTTTGATTGATCCAACACTTTAATTAATACATAGTTGACAATTTTCAAGGAATTGAAATTTTGTATGTGCTCAATATTAAAACTAGACAGACCACTATTTAACCTATCATGCTCTCTCTCTCTCTCTCTTTTTAGATGTTTCCAAAAATAATTCATGGACCTTATTAAAATTAAAAACGTTGCTCTTTGGAAAACATTGTTAAGAAAATTAAAAGGCAAGCCACAGATTGAGAAAAACATTTGCAATGCACTCATCTGACAAGGTACTTGTATCTAGATTATATAAAGACCTCTTTCCACCTGGAGAAAAACTATAAACGAAAATCATATGGGCTGGTGCAGTAGCTCACACCTGTAATCCTAGCAGTTTGGGAGGCCAAGGATGGTGGATCACCTGAGGTCAGGAGTTCAAGACCAGACTGGCCAACATGGTGAAACCCTGTCTCTACCAAAAATACAAAAATTAGCGAGGCGTGGTGGTAGGCACCTATAATCCCAGCTACTCAGGGGGCTGAGGCAGGAGAATCGCTTGAACCCAGGGGCAGAGGTTGCCATGAGCCAAAATCGTGCCACTTCACTCCAGCATGGGTGAAAGAGTGAAACTCTGTCTCAAAAATAAATAAATAAATAAAATCATATTAATAAAAATCAAACATTAAAATATAAAAAAGAAAAAGAACTCTTACCACTCAGTAATAAGATGACAACAACCTACTGTTTTTAAATGGCAACATATTTGAACAGATACATCATAAAATAAGACATACCAATGGTCAAAAGCTCTTGAAGAGACACTCAACATCATTAGTCATCAATGATATGAAAATTAAAGCCACAATGATATATTACCATGCATCCAATAGAATGACTAAAACTAGAAATATATAATAGCTGGAACTCTAACACACTGCTGATAGGAATGTAAATGGTACAACCACATTGAAAACAATTTGTCAGTTTCTTATAAAGTTCATAGGGAAGACAAATGAACACGTATGTCTACACAAAGTCTTCTGCACAAATGTTCATAGCAACTTTATATGTTATCAAAATGGAAACAATATACATATCCATCAATGAGTGAATGGATAAATAAATAGTGATCCATCTGTACAAGAGAATACTATGCAGCATTAAAAAGAAATGAACCGGCCGGGCGCGGTGGCTCAAGCCTGTAATCCCAGCACTTTGGGAGGCCGAGACGGGCGGATCACGAGGTCAGGAGATCGAGACCATCCT
>NW_012117488.1:1532567-1534955 GCF_000951035.1 Colobus angolensis palliatus
AAAAAAAAAAAAAAAAATACAACCATAAAAGGAATCAGAGAACTGCGATGTCATTAAAGAATGGATTACAGTAGCAAAAATGGAAAGCAAATGAAATATTCATTATCAGATGCTTAGTAAAATCAGCTATGAAGAATCTATACTAGGCAGGGAGTGGTGACTCACACCTGTAATCCCAGCACTTTGGGAAGTCATGGTAAGAGGATCACTTGAGGTCAAGAGTTCAAAACCAGCCTGGATAACATAGCAAGACCCTGTCTCTACAAAAAATAAATTAGCAGGCATGGTGGCATGTGCCTGTAGTCCCAGCTACTCAGGAAGCTGAGACAGGAGAATCACTTGAGCCCAGGAGGTTGAGGCTGCAGTGAGCTATGATAATGCCACTGCACACCAGCCTGGAAACAGAGTGAGACCCTGTCTCAAAAAAAAAAAAAAAAAAATGTGTAACTACTGGAAAGGTTGAGGTATATGTTTGAAATGTACGTTAATAACATATAAAGTGAAAAGGCAGCTTACAGGATGTATATTATCTCATTTGCATATGGTCTACATTATATATACATGTGTGTATTTATGTGCATGAAAATTTCCAAGGGATCTAGTCTATAGAGTGGTTAACTGGAAGGTCAACTACGAGGTGAAATGCTTGCAAAGGGATTTTTCACTACCCCAGTTTTCAATGTTGAATCTTTATAATAAGCTAGTTTTATATCCATCATCAGCAGAAACAACAGTGATAATTCCATTTGGAGAAAATAAAAAGTAATTGGAGATGGCCTGGCACATTCCAGGCATCCTTATAAATACCAATTATTTTGTCTTCTCCTAGTTAATTGGAAACCAATAAGCAAGGATTTACTGTGTGGTGGAAAGGAAAACATTCTGCGCCATACTTCTACTAACCAACTGGAAAAGGCATACAGTTGAATTGCAGGAGAGGAAATATGATGACCGAACTTGGCAAGGTAAGAGATTTCCCCGCCTGATCATTTTTCCTACCTCTCCAAAAGAATCAGCTGGTATCTTTCAGTCTGGGCAAGAAACTCTGAGAGCATCCATCCCTACCACCCTTTACAATGACAGACTCTGAGAGTAAAGCTGATAAACATCAGAGCACCACAACCCCACTTTTTCTGCAGATCCTTGGCATCTTCTGGAGGAAATGGGAATATTGAAAACCCTAAATGCTCAGAGAAAACACCAAAGAGCCCCCTTACGTAACAGGTAATGTCAGAGCAATCCTGTGAAACAGCTCCGTGTGGCATTGTTCTAAGGAGAGACTTTCACAGTCCTGTCATCTTCATGTGTCTTCTCAGCTCTGCAATTAAATATTCTCTTACTACCTCCTGCAGTTCCCCTAGTCTAGACATTATAATTATCATGACAATTCTTCCAATATCCTCATTAACAGAGAATGAAAAACCCTAGAAAAAGCAAGTCAGGACCCCAGGACTTGGAAGTCATATCTGCCAATGCCAATGAGGAAATTAGCCAAATATAGAGGAAAATGATTCATCGACTTCTTCACTTCCCTATCTCCCCTTGCTTGACCTTCCTATACTCTTCTCAAAGGAACATATCGAAAGTTTGCTTCTACTTTTCTTCCTCCTATTTAATCTTCCCACACCACATGGCTCTGCAGAGGCCCATTTAGTCCATCGGAATTTAATAGTTAGTCTGTGCTGCACCAAGACATTCCAGTTTGCAGTGTGTTTTTGAAAATGTGTTTTTATGAATAAATTATAAACTTCTGGAGCACACGGATCATTTTTACATGACAGCCTAGATATGAGCAACTGAAGCCGATTCAAACAGGACGTAGATTTCAGATTTGGGACGGGGATCTTATTAAAGAAGTATCTCTCCAACTTCTTTTCCATCTTGCCCCTTGTGCAATGAGGGACTTTGTAAACTTAATTACAAAGCCATTGTACGCGGTCCGGTGTTCCACCCTCATTTAGCTACCTCAGCAGTGAGTCAGGGGGTTCAGAGGTGCTCAGATGCAGCTCTGCCCAAGGTCAGGGTCACATTTCATACAAAGGGATTGCCATTTACTGGCAGCTGCAGGATGTTTAGTTGTGAGCCAAAATTCCCCAGCAATTCAGTTCTGTGAGCTGAACTGCCCAGCCCTTCTAGGGAACTCACACCCAGTATCTTATTACTTCTGCCTAGTCACCATCACCTCTCTCTTTTCAAATTTCATTTTCTTACTTCTCATCTCCTTTTCTCTCTATCTTTAGAGAAATTTGGGGCCGGGCACGGTGGCTCAAGCCTGTAATCCCAGCACTTTGGGAGGCCGAGGCGGGCGGATCACGAGGTCAGAAGATGGAGACCATCCTGGCTAACACGGTGAAACCCCGTCTCTACTAAAAAATACAAAAAACTAGC
>NW_012117488.1:1535005-1535434 GCF_000951035.1 Colobus angolensis palliatus
CAGACTCCGTCTCAAAAAAAAAAAAGAAAGAAAGAAATTTGGAGGGGTTATCAATGAAAAGGGAGGTGTCACTAGAGGCGAGGAGAAGAGGGGTCCTGTATGCCTCCTCATTTTATACATATACACATCAAGAACCCAGAGCCTTGTGAGACCCTGAGGCCCAGGACTCCCAGCTAGCTGTCCTTGGACATCCCTTAACACAGGGTAACAAGAGATTCCTGGCCCGCTGACACTCCCCACTTGTTCCCTGCCATGTTCCTTTTTAAGATGAATGACTAGCCTGAGAACCCAAAGGGGTCAAAATGACTTAAGAGGTTATCTCTTTTTGATAATAGTATCATTAGTATAATATTTAATAGTTTACAAAGCCCTTTCACTTATATATCACCCTGTTGGAGCCTCACTACAACCTTGTGAAGTTGGTTTCAT
>NW_012117488.1:1535724-1537543 GCF_000951035.1 Colobus angolensis palliatus
AGCCAGGATGGTCTCGATCTCCTGACCTCGTGATCCGCCCGTCTCGGCCTCCCAAAGTGCTGGGATTACAGGCTTGAGCCACCGCGCCCGGCCAGTTGGTTTCATTATTATTCCCTATTAACAGAGGAAGAAATCTGAGTGCTGACTGGTCAAACAAATTAGGCATGTGATCGCATTGGGACTCAGACTAAATGCAGATCCCAGGGACTGTCATCCAACAGTTGCTTTTAGTATAAACTGCCACATCCATAATCCCCAGGAACAGAGAAGTTACCTTAGGCTGGTGTCTATCCACAAGGGACCACTAAGAGGTAGACACCTGGCCTGAGGCAGCCTTTCCATCAGTTGGTTAATGACTCATGAAGATGCCTTGGGCAAAGAGCTCTACCCAAAGGGCAGCCCCATGGAACAAAGGCATTTGGACTAGCTCTCTCAGGCTTTTTTTGGGGGGGGATGGGGGGGACGAAGTCTCACCAGGCTGGAGTGTAGTGGCACGTTCTCAGCTCACTGCAACCTCTGCTTCCCGGGATCAAGCCATTCTCCTGCCTCAGCCTCCGGAGTAGCTGGGACTACAGGCGTGCACCACCATGCCCGGCTAATTTTTGTATTGTTTTTTTTAGTAGAGACAGTGTTTCACCATGTCGTTCAGGATGGTCTCGATCTCTTAACCTCACGATCCGCCCGCCTCGGCCTCCCAAAGTGCTGAGATTACAGGCCACCGCACCCGGCCAGGATTGGCCTCTTGATAAAGAGAGGAAAACAGAGCAGACACATCCTAGGAAAAAAGCAGAAAGATAACAAGAGGGAGATGATCCTGGCTATGAGAAAGATCAAGGAAAGAGCCAGTCCCTAGAGCTCCCTCAATCCCCGAGCAGTTTTCTGGTTCCAGTTTGTGTATCTATGATAAACACTCCCTTCCCTGGAGTGCCTTAGTGTTTCTCTCCTCCTTAAAACCAAAGAGCCTTTCCATTCTCTATCTGGTAGTAATCTTTGCTGACTTATTCCAAAGCAGTGGCCCCTGTCAGGTATCCAACAGGAAGAGATATGGGGCAAGGGAGTCTCTCAGATCTCCCTAGGGGAGGTGGCTGATCTTATCTCCAGATTTTCTGCTGCTCTCATTTCCTCTCTGCCCACAAAGAGAGGCTCTGGCCAAACCAGGAAATTCAGCTCACTGTGGTCTCTCCAATTCAACTGGTGAGGCAGGCAATACACAGGACACACTACTGAATCCAGGTGGTTAATCTGGCTCTTCAAAGATGAACTTTACAAAAATCAAAAGTTTTGAATCAAACAATTCATTCTATGATAAGGTAAACATGTAGTTTTGATTTACAAACTCTAATGCTGTGTTCCAAAGGGAAAGATTCTTACAAATAAAAAGGTAGGTTTGTTTCAGTAAGAGAATACTTTTGGCTGGGCATGGTGTCATACATCTGCAATTCCACCACTTTAGGAGGCTGAGGCAGGAAGATGGCTTGCACCCAGGAGTTGGAGACTAGCCTGAGGAACACAGCAAGATCCTCCGCTCTACAAAAAATTTAAAAACTAGCCAGGTATGGTGGCACATGCCTGTAGTCGTAGCTGCTCAGGAGGCTAAGGCAGGAGGATCGTTTGAGCAGGAGGTTGAAACTACAGTGAGTCATGACCATGCCACCGCACTACAGTCTGGGTGACAGAGTGAGACCTTGTCCAAAAAATAAAAAATAAAAATAAAAAAAAGGAAAAAAAGCCGGGCGCGGTGGCTCAAGCCTGTAATCCCAGCACTTTGGGAGGCCGAGACGGGTGGATCACGAGGTCAGGAGATCGAGACCATCCTGGC
>NW_012117488.1:1538193-1548286 GCF_000951035.1 Colobus angolensis palliatus
GACTCTGCCTCAAATAAATAAATAAATAAATAAATAAATAAATAAATAAATAAATAAATAAATAAATGGAAGTATAATCTGACTCACCACCTGGAACTAGCTTTCGTACCTTTGTCTTTTTTTCTTCTCTTCATTTTTCCCTTTTCCATTTTTCATTTAGCTATACTATTTTTCTTTTTGGAGACAGGGTCTCACTCTTTCATCCAGGCTGGAGTGCAGTGGTGTGATCTCAGCTCAGTGCAGCCTCAACCTCCTGGGCTCAATAGATCCTCCCACCACAGCCTGCCGGGTAGCTGGGACTACAGGTGTGCACTAACGTGCCTGGCTAATCTTTGTATTCTTTGTAGAGATGGTGTTTCGCTATGTTGCCCAGGCTGGTCTCAAACTCCTGGCAATCAGCCTGCCTCGGCCTTTCAAAGTGCTGGGATTACAAATGTGAGCCACCATGCTTGGCTATCTATACTTTTTTAAAGATAATCTGCATCATTTTTTATTGTGTTCAAACTTTTGGGAGGGGCCGTATTCCCAAATACTTTTACCTGTTTTAACAAGCATTAAATGTGAGGGCCCCAGGTATTTAAATCAGAGCACTTCAAAAGGCAGTTGGCTCTGCAATCCTGAATGTAATAGTCTAAACAAATATGATTCAGCTTGAATTTGTTGTAATGCCAAGAGCTTTCCAACCAGGAATATCCTGACATGAAACAGAATTAAGAAAGTATCTGGATTCTTTCAAAGCTTAGGTATAGCGGTTCAAGCCTCTGTTTTGTTTGTTTGTTTTGTTACCAGAGAGGTGGGACAATGGATGACTCAATTGAGGGCATATTTTGCAAATAAAAACAAAAGGGAAAAACAAACAAAAACACCTAAGATTGACAGACTTACTAGCCTCTCACAACATTTAAGTCGGGAGATAAATATTTTGGCTTTCTGGCTTCTATAGTAGAGGGCAATAAGGAAAAATGTTTTGGATAAGCCAACCCCCAGTGTCTGCCACAAACAGAATAGTAAGGGAGAGGAAGCAATCTAAAGTCACCCTCTGAGATGGGAAGCTCTCAGGCTTATGCCCTAAAAGATAAAGTCCCATTCTAGACAAGACAGTACTGAAATAATTCTCTGGTTCGTGTTCAATATTCTACCTGAATAACATGTTTATGGTCAGGCAGAGCAAAGATGCCCTCAGAGAAAATGTACAGGGAGGAAAGCACTGTCCAAACAGCAGATGACCTCACTGAAGAAGGCTTCCAACACCTCTGTCTGGCTCACGGCTACCTGATTCTTCAGGTCACAGTATGCACAGGGATTCTTCCAGGAGGTCTACTTGAACTTTTTATGCTAAATTATATGCCTTTGCTAAATGCTCACACATAATCTTGAAGTTAAGCCTTATAACATCTCTCTTTCATTTGTAAGCCTTGTTTGATGTCTTCTTTTCCATTTTAGACATGGAAGTTCTGTGAGGAAAGAGTCCATATCTGTCATGTTCCCTGATATTTCTCAAACACGTAGCACAATATTTGGCATATAATAAGTGCTCATTAAATTTGTCTTGGGTGGAGCTAAGCTGATTTGGCTCTCCTACTAAAATGTTATGCTCCTTCATAAGTTATCACATTCATAAATATTTATTATAATTACATAATTACTTATTTAAAATCTGTTTTTCGTACTAATCCTTTAGCTCTATGAGGGCAGGGCAAAGTTAGTGTGATGTGACTCCAGCATCTCTCATAGTGCCTGGTATATAGATATGGTATAGATGTTCAGTAAATAATTATTGAATAAATGATTGCTTTCGTCAAGGTATATAACCCCTGACACTCGGATTCCCAATCTGCAATCAATCATAACCACCACCGTCAGTACCATGATTATTAAATGCCATGCATGTTCCCCATGGTGAACCCACAGACTGAAGTTCTGGGGTTTGCCATGGAATGAAAAAGCAGAACAGAGAATTCAGCGAACTAATCTGGAATCTGGTCCCAGAAGCTTTAATCTACAAAAGATCTATGACAAAAATAAGGGACCATTTTAGTTTTCTAGGGCTGTCATAACCGACTACCACAGACTGGGTAGCTTGAACAACAGAAATCTGTTTTGTCACCATTCTGGAGGCAAGAAGTCCTGGATCAGGGTATTAGCAGTGTTGATTTCTTCTGTGGCCTCTTTTCTTGGCATATAGATGGCCATCTTCTCTCTGTCTTTACATGGTCTTCCCTCTGTGTGTGTCTGTGTCCTAATCTCTTTTGATAAGGACACAAGTCGTTTTGGATTAGGGCCCACCCCAATGACCTCTGTTAGCCTTAATTGTCACTTTAAAGATTCTATCTTCAAATAATTCCTAAGGTACTGGGGGTTGGGGATTTAACATATAAATTTGGGGGTATCACATAGTAGCCCATAACAGGGGGCATTGGAAAATATACTCCTTTTCTCTCTTCATTACAAAAAACATCTCATACATAATCTTCTGGTGGAAGGTAATAAGTTTTAAAATACCTACAGCCTGCTAAGAGGGTGGTCTATCAGCAACTCACACCTCAATATGAATTGCTTCATCGAGTGGAATGCTTTCCTATAAGCCATAGGAAACCAGTGGCCCAGGTGAGAGAGGAGGTCCAGGAGAGAGAAATGAATCATTTTGACTCACGAGTTACTACTGGGAAGGGTAGGCCTAGGAAGAATGATAAATAAAATATTTTAGACATCTACTGTGTGTTGTGCAAAGAATTAGTGACATCAGTCCATTGTATTCTTTACATTCACTCAGTGAGACAGATGTGTTATTATCATCCTCATTTTACAGTAAGAGAAGCTTAGACACAGAATAATTAAGTCGGAGCAGGGATCGGAATCAGTCCTTCTGAGGCCAGAACCCACACTTCCACTTTCTAGACTGCTTGGGGACAGTTTTCAACATGAGGACATAAAGATCATGAGGATAGGAGCGTCAAAAGGAGGGCAGCAAAATCAGACTTTTCTTGTTCTACAATTTTGCAAACAAACAAAAAACAAAAGCAAACTTGTGTACCCATTTGGACATATATGCTGGTGGCTGTCAGTGATAGGAATACAGATGTCAAATGCCCTGTGATTTATCTGCCCACCCCAAAACACTAGCTCAGCTTCACTGGTGCAAATGTTACCTATGCAGGAAAGTCCGGGGCTCAGCCCTGGGTGTTTCCCATTTTGGAAAGCCTGTAGGAACAGATCCTGTTCTTAAATCACTCCATAAATCAGGGCTTTCTCTAGGACTGTGGTTCTCTACCCATATACAGAGACCCAATACACCTTTCTTATAACAAATATTTGTAACACTTCCCTTGCCATCATGAAATTAAATACTTAGATAATAAAAACCTACAGGCCAGGCATGGTGGCTCACGCCTGTAATCCCAGCACTTTGGGAGGCTGAGACAGGCAGATTGCTAGAGCCCAGGAGTTTGAGACCAGCGGGGCAACATGGTGAGACCCCCATCTCTACAAAAATACAAAAATTAGCTGGGCATGGTGGTAGGTGCCTGGAATCCCAGCTACTTGGGAGGCTGAGGGAGGAGAATCGCTTGAACCCTGGAGGCGAAGGTTGCAGTGAACCGAGGTCATGCCACTGCACTCCAGCCTGGGCAACAGAGCAAGACTCTGTCTCAAAAAATAATAATAATAAAAATAAAGTAAAGCCTACCTACTCACATAATTTCAGGAAAAAACCCAACACTATCTAGAGTGACCAACAATCCTGGTTTTCCTTGGACTAAGGGATTTTTCTGGGACCGAGATTTTCAGCACTAAGCCTTAACCATAATAACAAAAAAAAAAAGAACAATAAAAGGAGAGTAATTACAAATAAATTATCATGTATTAGAAGACTTTGCTTGGGCCAAGTTACATGAGAAGACACATTGAAGTAGTCAGTTACTTACACTCTTTTTTTTTTTTTTTTTTAGATGGAGTCTCACTCTGTCACCCAGGCTAGAGTGCAATGGTGCAATGTAAGCTCACTGCAACCTCTGCCTCCCAGTTTCAAGTGATTCTCCTGCCTCAGCCTCCCTAGTAGCTGGGATTACGGGTGTGTGCCACCACACTCTGTTAATTTTTATATTTTTAGTAGAGATGGGGTTTCACCATGTTAGTCAGGCTGGTCTTGAACTCCTGACCTCAGGTGATCCACCTGCCTCAGCCTCCTAAAGTGCTGGGATTATAGGCATGAGCCACCACACCCAGCCTGCTTACACTTTCTTATAATGTTAGGATATAAGTAAGAATATCTATACAAGAAATAAGAAAATGAAAGATCAAGAATGTGGGCTACACTAGAATAAAATATAGTATAGAGAAATTTAAATTTATTCATGTGAGAATGGAAAAAGTGTCAATTTAATTGGAGTAGGGATAACATGCAAAACAAATTACAACGTCAAAGTTGAAAACATGAGGACTCTGATATCCACAGTTGAGTTGTGTCTTGTCATAAACCTAGGGTCTCTCTATATGTACATATATATGCTACTTCATGGGACAGAGTAGTGTCTCTTTTCTTGAAATCCCTCTGTGCTTTGTGGCATCTGGTTAGGCACCAGTACTTAAAATGATCTGGGGTACCATGCTCTTGGATGGACAACAGGAACTCGATGATAAACTGCGTAAAGAAATAGTGGCCAGTCGCGGTGGCTCACGCCTGTAATCCCAGCCCTCTGGGAGGCCAAAGCAGGTGGATCATCTGAGGTCAGGAGTTCGAGACCAGCCTAACCAACATGGAGAAACCTCATCTCTACTACAAATACAAAATTAGCCAGGGGTGGTGGCACATGCCTGTAATCCCAGCTACTCAGGAGGCTGAGGCAGAAGAATCGCTTAAACCCGGGAGGCAGAGGTTGTGGTGAGCGGAGATAGTGCCATTGCACTCCAGTCTGGGCAACAAGAACAAAGCTGTCTCAAAAAAAAAAAAAAGAAAGAAAGAAAGAAAAGAAAATAAATTAGGTGTTACATGGAGGTTATGTGGCACAGCTCTGGGGGCAGCATCTAAATAACACAAAAATAAATAAAAATCCTTCCATCTCATTATTTTCATATTATGGATTTCTTATCAAACTGCTAAATTTGTTCAAATGTAGGGTGGTAATAATATGAAATATTTTTAAAAGATCTTTAGTCATAAAATTCAGTGAGATCAATTCTAAGTCTATTGAAAGATGTGTCAAAGCTTCTATGCTACGTATTTACACCTGACAGCTACAACTGCAGACTGATACAGGGGTGGCGTTATAGTGAGTCACATACCACGAGCAGCATTGCCATAGGTGATATCTTTTCTGAAGCAGTGATCATTTCTTGAAAAAGTCCCAACAAAACACAGTACAATCTTCCCTTTGTTTAGCTGGTGATCGCATTCCTAAATGGTTCATATTTGTATATAAAATGAAATTAGACCTTAGGCTTGGAAAATAAACAGGTTTTCCACATGCATGAACCTTTTTCTATTGGGACATTAGAAGATCCCATATGATGACAGAAAATTCTTTGTTGCATAGGCTGTCTCACTATGGCAACGTGTCTCTCCTCCCTGGTTTCAGTTCACTAAAAGCTGGTAGACCCTGCTCGCGAATGTCCAAATGCCATAGTTTAGGTCCATTTCTTTGAGTGCCATCATAGAGGTGAGGGAATTCCAGGTGCTAATAGAACTGAAAGCAGGGCCAGGCATGGATGCAGTGGCTCACACCTGTAATCCCAGCACTTTGGGAAGCTGAAGCAGGAGGATTATTTGATGCCAGGAGTTAGAGACCAGCCTAGGCAACAAAGCAAGGCCCCATCTCTACAAAAAGTAAAAAATTAAAATAATTAGCTGGGTGTGGTGGCACACACCTGTAGTCCTAGCTACTCCGGAAACTGAGGTGGGAGGATAGCTTGAGCCCAGAAATTCAAGGCTGCAGTGAACGGTGAACATATCACTGCACTTCAGCCTGGGCAACAAAGTGAGACCCTGTCCCCCACCCCCAACCAAAAAAAAAAAAAAAAAGAATTGAGACACAGCAAATACTACTGTGGGAAGAGGAACTGTAAAGGAGAAGGAGTTTGGATTCAGGTGGACACAGGCTTGAACTTCACCCAACCTTAGACAATTTTTTTTTTGAGATGGAGTTTCACTCTTGTTGCCCAGGCTGGAGTGCAATGGCACCATCTTGGCTCACCACAACCTCCGCCTCCCAAGAAAGTTCCTGATTCTCCTGCCTCAGCCTCCCAAGTAGCTAGATTACAGGCATGCGCCACCACACCCAGCTGATTTTATATTTTTAGTAGAGATGGGGTTTCTCCATGTTGGTCAGGCTGGTCTCAAACTCCCGATCTCAGGTGATCTGCCCGTTTTGGCCTCCCAAAGTGTTGGGTTTACAGGCGTGAGCCACCACACCCGGCTGCTGCCTTAGACAATGTACGTAACCTGCCATGGCTTCAGTTTCTCAGTTTTTTCTTCTTTCAGTTTCCTCACTTTTAAAATAGATCTATAATACTTCTGTTATCAGTATGTATAAAGACTAAACAAGATTGCAACGTATATAAAATGCTTAACATACCTTTCAGGGGCCACATTCCAAGTATTTCTTTCCTTCCCATTAAGTGAGAGAATCGCAGTTATCTCAAAGTAAGGGAATATGATGAGGGTAAGCTTCCCACAGCTCAGTTCTTGGAGAAAATAGAAAAGAAGAGAGACAAGAGGAGCACATAAAAGTGACTAATTCAGGAGGAGGTGACATCTGAGTTATCAAGTAGGATAAAATTACCTTGGTTCATAATCAGTAATAGGAGGCCTCAGTACAACATAGTGACTCTGCTTGCGTTTTATACACAGAAAACCCGGCTTCCTGTCTTAGCTCTGCTGCTTGCCAGTGAGCTGGGACAAGTCACTTCGCTTCTCAGTTTCTTTATAGGTAAACTGAGTTCAATAATACCTGCCTTTCTGTTTTACTGTGGAATTGAACTGAGATATAGGATGGAAGGCACCAGGCTCGTAGGCAGACTCTTACACACAGTAGTTCTTCCTCATCAGTTCAGAGCTGTGTAGCGGCCAAAGGAAAACTTCCCTTTTGCCCCTTAAAGGTTCGCTGAAAATCAACTGACGAAAGGCAGATTAATAGGAGGAAAGGCATATAAATGTATTAAAGTGCATGGAGGAAAATCCCAGATATTATCCCCTCTCTCTCCATGAATTGGGGTCTAGATGTTTTTATGCCTCTTTTCTTAGAAGAAAGGGAGATGGGGAAGTATGGGTGATGTAAGGGGGTTGGTAAATGATTTTTTGGGGAATTTAATGTGCTCCAAGAACATATAATGGCCTGAGACAAAGCCTGTTGGGCCCACAAAGCAGACAATGTTTTGTGACAAAAGGCTGTCTAGGTTTGTTGACAGACTTGTCTTTTTTTTTTTTTTTTTGAGATGGGGTCTCGCTCTGTCACCCAGGCTGGAGTGCAATGGTGTGATCTCGGCTCACTGCAACCTCCGCCTCGTGGGTTCAAGCAATTCTTTGCCACAGCCTCCCGAATAGCTGGGATTACAAGCGCCCACCACTACGCCCAGCTAACTTTTTTGTTTTTATTTTAGTAGAGACAGGGTTTCACCATCTTGGCCAGGCTGGTCTTGAACTCCTGACCTCATGATCCACCCGCCTTGGCCTCCCAAAGTGCTGGGATTACAGGCGTGAGCCACCGTGCCAGGTCAACAGACTCGTCTTTCTTCCTGTGATGTGAGTTTAGTTAATTAAAACTCGGAACGGATGAGAGGGATTTGTTTTTTCCCTTGGCAGGTCTGGACTGTAGGCAGATAAGGTAACTTTAGAGAACAACTTCATCCTGTGCTTTGGGAGAGACAGAGGATTGAGAGACAGGGTGCAGGGAGGTCAGAGAGAACTTGAGGCTGCTTCCTCCATTCAGCATGTCAAACGGCTACATGGGGTAGCCGTTTCTGAGCCCCAACAGCTGCTAATCCAGCATCTGAAGAAACAGGACTAATGAACATGAACTTCTGTTATTTAGCAGTATTTCAGCCAGGCTAGGCTGGGTTACCTGCAGTTACAAGTAACTCCAAAATTTCAGTGACTTAAATTTGAAGATATAGTTCTTATTCATTATACTCTCTATCATTGTCTGCTAGAAGCTTTATGCCACACCATTGTCATCCTTACTCCAGACCTGGGGCTGACAGAGTGACCACTATGGGAATATTGCTGGTTGCCATGACAGCAAAAAGATAAGATGGTGAAGCATCCTGACTTTTACAGCTTCCACATACATTTCATTAGCCAAGTCACATGGCAGTGCCTCCAAGTATGGGGGAAATTACAATCCACCATATGTCAGGAAGGAAAGAGAACAAGAATGTTTGTGAACAGCCCTAATGACCACTGTAGTTAGGGAGCAAAGATTTCAGAAAGATTTAATTATCTCTTTTCCCAGAAAAAGACTTGACGTGAATTCGCTTGTTGAGAATTGGCAGGTTACCAAGGATATGTTTTTCTTTTCTTGATGAAGATAAATTATTGGCAAATAGTCTTGCTGAGTTGTTGTACTTTTTGCAATGTTTTCTGTTGCCATGGCCCACTGCTGAATTTAACCACCCTAGGTTAATCTCAGTAGCTTTCTTTATTAGACTTGGGAAGACTGCCTTTTCCTCACCTGTGGGTCTCTTCCTCTCTCCAATGTAATAAATGTGTACCACTTTTTTTTTTTTTTTTCAGACGGAGTCTCCCTCTGTCGCACAGGCTGGAGTGCAGTGGCATGATCTCGGCTCACTGCAAGCTCCGCCTCCTGGGTTCACGCCATTCTCCTGCCTCAGCCTCCCGAGCAGCTGGGACTACAGGCTTCTGCCACCATTATACTTTTCCTACTCATATTTTAAAACCCCAAATTTCTGATGGCACCAAAAACATAGAACTCTTGATTAGAAATGACGGGTTTGAAACGTCCAAGGTCTTTATGTAAATTTTCCACTGAGTTGATTCTCTTTTCTTGTAATTCATAAGTGCTGGAAAATGTTGCTTCCTTTTCCATTTTTAATATTCAGGTGCTTCTCAGATGGTTCTTCGGTAGGGAACCTTCCTAAAACTCAGGGGGTATGTCAATTATCTACTGCTACATAACAAATTACCCTAAATCTTAGTGGTATAAAAGAATGATGGACAGCTGGGTATGGTGGCTCACGCCTGTAATCCCAATACTTTGGGAGGCCAAGGTGGGTGGATCATTTGAGGTCAGGAGTTCAAGACCAGCCTGGCCCACATGGTAAAACCCAGTCATTACTGAAAATACAAAAATTAGCTGGGTGTGGTAGCATGTGCCTGTTATCCCAGCTAATCAGGAGGGTGAGACAGGAGAATCACTTGAAACTGGGAGGCAGAGGCTGCAGTGAGACGAGATTGCACCACTGCACTCTAGCCTGGGTGACAGAGTGAGGCTCTGACTCCCAAAAAAAAAAGAAAAGAAAGAAAAAGAGTAATGGATGTTACTATTTCTCATAGTCGCTGAGGTTAAGGAATTATGAAACAACCTAGCTGATAGTTTTCGCTTGGAGTTTCTCATGAGGCTGCAGTCAAGATGTTAGCTAGGGCTGCGGTCATCTGAAGGCTTAACAGAGGCTGGAGGACAACTCATGCACATGCTGGAGAGTGCTGACTGCTAACAGGAGATCCCAGTTCCTCCCACCTTGTGGCCTCTGTAGGGCTGTTTGAGGGTCCTTTTCCCTGAGGAAGTGAGGCAAGAATGGCAAAGACAGCTGCAGTGCTTTTTATGACTAAAACTCAAAGTCACATACTGTCACTTCTACAGTATTCTGTTGCTTATCCAGAATGCATGGGCGGCATGGGAGGGCATTACACTGGGATGTGGTCACCAGGAGGCAAGGATCACTGGAGGCCACCTTAGATGCTGGCTATCACAAAAAGTAGGGCAAGAATTCTCTCAATTCCCTTGAAGTCTACCCCAAATATATACATGAGACTTACAAGGCAAGGATTTTTTTTTTTTTTTTTTTTGAGACAGAGTCTTACACTGTTGCCCAGGCTGGAGTGCAGTGGTGTGATTTCAGCTCACTGCAACCTCCGCCTCCC
>NW_012117488.1:1548336-1551921 GCF_000951035.1 Colobus angolensis palliatus
GCTCACTGCAACCTCCGCCTCCCAGGTTCAAGTGATTCTCCTTACCTCAGCCTCCCAAGTAGCTGGGATTACAGGTGCCTGCCATCATGCCCGGCTAATTCCTTTGTAGTTTTTTTTTAGTAGAGATGGGGTTTCACTATGTTGACCAGGCTGGTCTCAAGCTCCTGACCTCATGATCCACCCACCTCAGTCTCCCAAAATGCTGGGATTACAGTTGTGAGCCACCGTGCCTGGCCAAGGAATTTTTTTTTTTTTTTAATCTTTGTTCACTGCTTAGTACTTAGGATATTACCTAGCACATAATAGCTTCTCAATAAATGTTTTTGCAATGAATAGGTAAGAAAAATCAAGAAAACTTTTTAAAAGTCTCTCAGTTAAACATTACAAATACTATGTTTTTCAGCTTTAAATAAGGTATATAAATGTCTTAGAAATGTGGTAGTGCCTTATCACACTGTAGATAGCCAGCAAACATTGAGAAAATAGTAAGACTTGCCAAGTCGCCACCAAATTGGTGTTTAGAAGCGTGATTTTATTAGGGAGGCAATGTAGCACAGTGAATAGATACAGAAAAACTGAGATTTTTGTCTAGATTCTACCGCCAATTAGCTTGGTGAATTTAAGCAAGACAGCCTCTCTGGGCCTCATTCTTCCTACTTATAAAACCAAAGACTTGGATTAAATGACATTAAAGGCACTTTGAGCATGAACATTCGGATATTGTTTATTTGATCTCAACTTGAATTTTGCCATATGCTTAAAACTAGGCCTATAAGAAACAATTTCTGATGTACTCTATTTATTGGATAGTTCTTTCATGTGCATCAGGCTTCAGTCTAAAATGTGTGCATAGGTTTGGGTTTATTTCAAGACTGTGGGGTGAATCACTAAGTCTATGTGTATAAAGATTCCAGAAGTCCCTTGGGAAATAATTTACTGTAATGGAAGTGACAATTTGATTCAAAAACAGTGTTTCAAGAATTGGAAGGGAAAGGCAATTTTTAAAATAGCTCCATGTCTACCTATCAAATTATCTAATTTCATAGCCCCCATTTGCTCATGTTTGAGTACCTAAGAGATGGAGCTGGAAGTAAAATGGATGCATTAAAATCTACAGTAATTTGACACAGATAACTTTTTTATGTGTTATTTATAGCTGAACACAGTACTCTAAGAGTGGTCTAACCACAGGAAGAGAATGCAAACACTTTTCTGTTTGGGACGGTATCAAGTTAGAATTTTATTTTGGAGGGAGTGCATGGTCCAAACTCTTGATTCACAGTCAATAATCAAAGCTTCAAATAGTGTAGTAACCACATCTTCATCTATACTTTTCATTAAATATCCTCTTGTCAGATTCATCCTATTGTTCTCAGTCCAGGTCCTTTGGATCCTGCTTTATGTCACTTATGCATTGGCAGTGTTTTGGTTAGTGTTCCAACAGGAAACTGACTGGGGTACCAGGAAACCACAAGGGGTTGTCCAGGGCTAGTAACTTCAGAGAAGCTGACAAGGAGAGTGAGGATCGAGACAAAGCAGACTTCTTGTCTCTCATAATGAGGGAGTCATAGGCTGGACTACAGGGAGGGGATGTCCTCTATCCATTGCATCTCCTGCTGGAGCTCCCTGTGACCAGACCCAGCTGTAAGCCACAGGAGCCTATTGGAGTGGTTCGTATAGGCCAGCCTCCCTACAGAGAGCAGGGTAGAGAGTGGATCTGGTGGAGCAATGGACTTCTTTGGGTCATTAATTCAAAGGTAGAACGTCTAAGACCATGAATGGAAATCCTTGGCATACCCACTAGACATTTTTCATTTCATGTTGATTCATTAATCTGAAACATACTGACCATATGATATATCTTAACCAGGAAAATTACTCTACTTTCTTAACATACTGATGTCTCCTTCTTCTAGTGCAAAAAAAAAAACAAAAACAAACAAACAAAAAACTAGCTTTATTGAAATTTTGAGATATAGTTTACCCATTACAGTGTACAAATCATTGTATTTGTATACTTTATCCCATAGTTGTATTAAAATAAAGTTTACCCATTTACAATGTACAAATCAATAGATTTTAGTATATTCACAATTATGCAACCATCGCAACAATTGATTTTAGAATATTTTCATTACCCCAAGAGACTCTATACTCATTATTATATTTTATAATATTTTCATTACTCCGCAAAGAAACTCCATACTCATTCTTATTCACTCCTCATTCCTCTTCAATGCTGCCAGTCACTGGCAGCCACTAGTCTACTTTCTGTCTCTCTATATTTGTCTACTTGGGCATTTCATATAAATAGAATTACACAAAAGGTGGTCTTTTGTGTTTGGTTTCTACAATATTGTAATACAGTAAGAAACGTATATTTGGTCTCTGTCCTTGGTTCCTGGCACTACAGCTCCTGAAACCCTGGTAGTCTCTGGAGAGAAGAGAGTAGTTTTTGTATGCTAATGAGATGACTAGTGGCTGGAATCTCCTGGATAGCCTCAAGATTGTAGGGGTGGGTGGGGCTAGTTGCCAAGGAAACCAACCCAACCATGTCTTTAGAGGGTGTGAGCTTTCAAATCCCCCAGCCTCTGAGGAAGGGAGAGGGGCTGAAGGTTAAGTTGATCACAAATGGCCAGTGATGTAATCAATCATGCCTACATAATGAGGCCTCCATAAAAGTCCCCAAAAACTGGATTGCTGAACATGTGGAGGTATCTGGGGGGTGGCACACCCAAAAAGGGGATGGAAGATCTGTGTCCCCTCACCCATACCTTGCCCTATGTATCTCTTCCATCTTTCTGTCAATCTGAATCTTTTGTAATATCCTTTATAATAAATGGGTAAATGTTTCAGGTGTTTCCCTGAGTTCTGTGAACCAGTCTAGCAAATTAAACCCAAGGAGGAGGTCATGGGAACCCTGATTTATAGCCAGTCAGAAATTGCAATTGGTATTAGAAGTGGGGGGCAGTCTTGTGGGAATGAGCCCTCAACCTGTGGGATCTGATGCTAAGTCCAGGTAGATAGTGTCAGGATGGAGTGAAATTGTAGGACACCCAGTTAGTATCTGCAAAAGAACTGTGTGGTGTGTGGAGAATCCCCCCTACATATCTGGTGTCAGAAGTTCCTGTCGAGTAGTGTGTGAAAATAGGAAAAACACTTTGTTTTTTCCTGTCTCTATCAGCTTCTTTCACTAAGTATAAAGTGTTTGAGGTTCACCCATGTTGCAGCACATATCAGTGCTTCATTTATTTTTACCGCCAAATGATATTTCACTCTATGGCTATCCCACAATTTGTTGATCTGTTCATCAGTTGATGAACATTTGGGTTGTTTCTTCTTTTTGGCTGTTATGTATAATGCAGCTATGAAATTCATGTACAATGTTTATGTGAACATATGCTTTCCTTTCTCTTAGGTATATACATAGAAGTAGAATTTCTGGGTCATATGGTAAATTTATTTTAAACCTTTCAGGAACTGCCAGACTGTTTCTGGCTGCACCATTTCACATTCCTATCAGCAGAGTGTAAAGGTTCCAATTTCTTCTCCACATCCTTACCAACACTTTTTTTTTTTTTTTTT
>NW_012117488.1:1557176-1603403 GCF_000951035.1 Colobus angolensis palliatus
GAAAGAAGAATCACTTGAACCCGGGAGGCGGAGGTTGCAGTGAGCGGAGATTATGCCACTGCACTTCAGCCTGGGCAACAGAGCAAGACTCTGTCACAAGAAAAAAAAAAAAAGAAGTCTGCCACCTAAAGGCATTTAATTAGCATTTGTGAAAGAAATAGTAGTCGGGTACATAATTTCCCCACTGCTTGCAAGTCCTCACAAAAGGCCTTCTAATAAAAACAATTAAATCTCCTGTGACCCAGGTGTGTCAGAAATGCCTTCCTATTCTGCTATGTGGACGAGTTTTGCTAGTTTTCCAGGTTTAATCAAGGCAAAGCAGATAGCTTGTCTCCTATGATTAGCGGCTCATCTGCTAGCCTGTGGAGGGGCAAACAGGTATGATACTCCTTCGTCACTCATCACAATGGTTATGGCAGACACTTCTATAACAAAAGACAAGTTAGCAAGAGAAAAGCGTGATACGTTTATTTAACAAAGTTTTAAATGACATGGGAGATTTCAGAAATGAAGACCCAAAGACCCAGGAAAAGCTGGGTATTCTTATGCTTAGGTTTGCTGACAAAATGGACAGTCATGTAGAAATAAGATTGGACAACAAGGATATGCTGTCATAATAGAAATCAACTGAGGGGAATGCAGCAAGGCCTGTCTGTTCTGCTGCTTCTTGGCCCCCTATGTAGCATTTCTTTCTCTGGGTATCGGACAAGACACTTGTCACATGAAGGTCTTCAGGGAAGAGGGGAGAATGTCAGAGAGTGACATTTCTAGGTTTTATGGCCTGCTTCAGGGGAGAGGAGTTAGAATTTCTATGATCCATCTTGAGGAAGACATATTCTAGTTTTATGAGCTGCTTCAGGGGAGAAAGAGAGTCTGGAGATAGAAGGGTGGGAGAAGGTCAGAAATATGGTGCTTCTGAGGCCCTTGTAATCTCCTTCAGTTCAAAGTATTGGCATGCCAAAGCATCATACTTTAGGGCATTGTTTTGAGCCCCCAAACCGGTAACTCCTCCTTATCTTAGTTATGGGGGAGAGTCGGGCCTGTATCCCTCTCGGACCCATCTCTGCCAGGGACCACCAAGTGATCAGGATATTTGTTTCTCACACACATACACATCCATTTCCCCAAGCTCAAACACCCTCTGGACACTAATTTTTTTCCAAAAAAATGTAGATAAGCATTGCAAAACCACTCAGAAGAGGAGGACCAACAGTTATAACCCTCTCTGAGTAACCTGCTCCCTACTACCATAGGAAGAAAGGAAGTGAGCAGACAGGACAAGGACTCACAATTTAGACCTTTACAAGATATCCCAAATGGCTGTTACCTTGCTCTCTGCCTCCCCAGGTTTCTGCTGTCCTACACTTCCATCTTCCCTCTGAGATTCCTTTTCTTTTTCTTTTTTTGAGACGGAGTCTCGCTCTGTCGCCCAGGCTGGAGTGCAGTGGCCGGATCTCAGCTCGCTGCAACCTCCGCCTCCCGGGTTCAAGCGATTCTCCTGCCTCAGCCTCCTGAGTAGCTGGGATTACAGGCGTGTGCCACCACACCCAGCTAATTTTTGTATTTTCAGTAGAGATGGGGTTTCACCATTGGCCAGGCTGGTCTGGATCTCTTGACCTCGTGATCCACCCACCTCAGCCTCTCAAAGTGCTGGGATTACAGGCGTGAGCCACTGCGCCCGGCACCAACACTTCTTATCATTTGTTATTTTGATCATAGTTATCCTAGTGTGTGTGAAGATTTTGATTTGCATTTCTGTGGTGACTAAAGATGTTGAGCAGCTTTTCCTGTGTTTAATGGTTGTTTATATATCTTCTTTGGAGAAATGTTTGTTCAGGTCCTTTGCCTATTTTAAAATTGGGTTATGTGCATTTTTTATAATAGAATCATAAGAGTTCTTTTTTTTTTCTTTTGGGTTTTGTTTTGTTTTTTATTGTTGTTGTTTTGGGACAGGGTCTCTCTCTGTTACTCAAGCTGGAAGGCCGCAGCCTTGACCTCCCAGGCTCAATAAATCCTCCTACCTCATCCTCCTGAGTAGCTGGGACTACTGGTGTACATTACCATGCCTGGCTAGTCTTTGTAATTTTTATAGAGATGAGGTCTCACCATGTGAATACAATACAATACAATACAATTACAGGATACAGTATACAAATATAGTCTGTTCTCAAAGTCCTGGGCTCAAGCAATTCGCCGGCCTCAGCCTCCCAAAGTGTTGGGATTACAGGTGTGAGTCACTGCGCTGGGCCAGAGTTCTTTATATGTTTTAGACACAAGCCTCTTGTTAGATATAATGATTTGCACAATTTTTCTCTCATTTTATGGGTTGTCTTTTCACTTTCTTAATGATATCCTTTAAAGCACAAAGTTTTTAATTTTGAAGATATCCAATTTAGCTACTTTTTTTTTCTTTAGTTGCTTATGCTTTTGGAATTTTATTCCAGTGTTGTTTTGAAAGCTATTTTTTCCCAGCTTCCCGTTCAGGGTTAGAAAAATTGTCTGATTTCTCTTTCCTGCCCAAAATTACTTAGAATAGTATAAGCTAATATTTGCCAACCACTTACTATGTCCGAGGCTCTTGTTAGGATTCAGACAGCTTGGGTAATCAGTCCAGGATCTCAAGGCTAAGGACGAAATCAGCTAATCTCACTCTGCAGCCCACACTCTTCAACCGCTTCACTGTGCTACTGATCAGGGTCTTCCTCATCTTGACATTTGTTTCATTTTTGCAGGAGGAAAATGGTGTATTTGCTGTTAGTGTTGGACAAGTTATTCTGCCTACTCTTTGTTCTCTTCCCTTTCCTGAGGTGAGTCCCCTGCCCCACCCTTTCTAGGATTGCCAGAATCTACAAACTGTCCAAAACACACATGTACTCATCCAAAAAGGCAAAACAACACCCTCATTCATGACACAGAATACTCAAAGCCCTGGTGTCATGGCTGCAGTCTCTCCCTGATCCTTGGCTCACCCGAACTGTGCTGAGTCTTCTCTTTGGTTGTGATAGCCTAGGGTGTGACATCCAGGGACAGCTTTGACACTCCTCGGATGTAAGTGCCATGCTGTGGCTTGCCTTGGAACCCACAAGAAGGGCCCAGGTTCAAAATCCTTTAACTGTCAGTTGAATCAAACATGACCACGTGCAGCAGTAGACAACAAGAGCAAGTTAGACTGCCTTCTCAGATGTTTCTTTTCACTTTGGCAATATCGATGTTTAAACTTCAAGTTTATTATTATTATTTTAAATAAGTGAGGTCAGAATTACCCAACAGGAGTCCAAGAACTTCTTACCCCACACTGCACCCTCCCATTCTACAGTGTCCAATTACCTATGAAATCCATTTGCATCTACTTCAGAAATATCTCTCAGCCTGCCTGTCCCATTGAATCTTTCCTGCCACTGCATCAGTTCAGATCTCTGTCATCTCTTAGGTTCTTAGGTGGACTAACTCATCTCATTTCTTTTTTTTCTTTAGACAGCTCTCACCCTGTTACCCAGGCTGGAGTGCAGTGGCCTGATCATGCAGATTACAGCCTCAACCTCCTGGGCCCAAGCAATCCTCCTGCCTCAGTCTCCTGAGTAGCTGGGACTAAAGATGCATGCCACCATAGCTGGCTAAATTTTTTGTAGAGACAGGGTCTCACTATGTTGCTAAGGCTAGTCTCAAACTCCTGGGCTCAAGCAATCCTCCTGCCTCTGCTTACCAAATAGCTGGGGCTACAGGTGCATACTGTTGTGCCTGGCTCATTTTTATTTTTAGTTTTTGTAGAGACGGGGTCTCACTATGTTGACCAGTCTTTGTTTCTTAGTCTTGTCTTCAATCCAATTGAATTAAATTGAATTATCTCTTCATGGTTGTCTTCCTCAGTAGATTATGAGATCTTTAAGGTTAGAGACCAAAAACAATTAATTTGCCTAGAACCTGACACAGAGTCTGCCACCTACCAGCCTGACCAACATGGTGAAACCCCGTCTCTACTAAAAATACAAAACTTAGCCAGGTGTGGTGACACCTGCCTGTAATCCCAGCTACTGAGGAAGCTGAGGCAGGAGAACCACTTGAACCCAGGAGGCAGAGTTTGCAGTGAGCAGAGATCTCGCCACTGCACTTCAGCCTGGGCAACAGAGGGAGACTCTGTCACAAGAAAAAAAAAAAAAAAAAAGAAGTCTGCCACCTAAAGGCATTTAATTAGCATTTGTGAAAGAAATAGTAGTCGGGTACATAATTTCCCCACTGCTTGCAAGTCCTCACAAAAGGCCTTCTAATAAAAACAATTAAATCTCCTGTGACCCAGGTGTGTCAGAAATGCCTTCCTATTCTGCTATGTGGACGAGTTTTGCTAGTTTTCCAGGTTTAATCAAGGCAAAGCAGATAGCTTGTCTCCTATGATTAGCGGCTCATCTGCTAGCCTGTGGAGGGGCAAACAGGTATGATACTCCTTCGTCACTCATCACAATGGTTATGGCAGACACTTCTATAACAAAAGACAAGTTAGCAAGAGAAAAGCGTGATACGTTTATTTAACAAAGTTTTAAATGACATGGGAGATTTCAGAAATGAAGACCCAAAGACCCAGGAAAAGCTGGGTATTCTTATGCTTAGGTTTGCTGACAAAATGGACAGTCATGTAGAAATAAGATTGGACAACAAGGATATGCTGTCATAATAGAAATCAACTGAGGGGAATGCAGCAAGGCCTGTCTGTTCTGCTGCTTCTTGGCCCCCTATGTAGCATTTCTTTCTCTGGGTATCGGACAAGACACTTGTCACATGAAGGTCTTCAGGGAAGAGGGGAGAATGTCAGAGAGTGACATTTCTAGGTTTTATGGCCTGCTTCAGGGGAGAGGAGTTAGAATTTCTATGATCCATCTTGAGGAAGACATATTCTAGTTTTATGAGCTGCTTCAGGGGAGAAAGAGAGTCTGGAGATAGAAGGGTGGGAGAAGGTCAGAAATATGGTGCTTCTGAGGCCCTTGTAATCTCCTTCAGTTCAAAGTATTGGCATGCCAAAGCATCATACTTTAGGGCATTGTTTTGAGCCCCAAAACCGGTAACTCCTCCTTATCTTAGTTATGGGGGAGAGTCGGGCCTGTATCCCTCTCGGACCCATCTCTGCCAGGGACCACCAAGTGATCAGGATATTTGTTTCTCACACACATACACATCCATTTCCCCAAGCTCAAACACCCTCTGGACACTAATTTTTTTCCAAAAAAATGTAGATAAGCATTGCAAAACCACTCAGAAGAGGAGGACCAACAGTTATAACCCTCTCTGAGTAACCTGCTCCCTACTACCATAGGAAGAAAGGAAGTGAGCAGACAGGACAAGGACTCACAATTTAGACCTTTACAAGATATCCCAAATGGCTGTTACCTTGCTCTCTGCCTCCCCAGGTTTCTGCTGTCCTACACTTCCATCTTCCCTCTGAGATTCCTTTTCTTTTTCTTTTTTTGAGACGGAGTCTCGCTCTGTCGCCCAGGCTGGAGTGCAGTGGCCGGGTCTCAGCTCGCTGCAACCTCCGCCTCCCGGGTTCACGCCATTCTCCTGCCTCAGCCTCCCGAGTAGCTGGGACTACAGGCGCCCGCCACCTTGCCCGGCTAGTTTTTTGTATTTTTTCGTAGAGACAGGGTTTCACGGTATTAGCCAGGATGGTCTCGATCTCCTGATCTCGTGATCCGCCCGTCTCAGCCTCCCAAAGTGCTGGGATTACGGGCTTGAGCCACCGCGCCCAGCCTGAGATTCCTTTTCTAATGATCCCATCCCTTTGCCCCAGAAATCTGTCCCATTCTGTCCCATTCTCCACAAGAGAAAGTGGTCCCAGTTGCTGCTGTCTCTTCTTATTAAATGCAAAGATTAATGCCTTGGGCTTCTGCTGAGTGTTAAAGGCAGATTCCCTTGGCTTATCCTTCTGCCAGCTCTAAAATGGGAGGAATGTGGCTAGCCTTGTAGTGGAACTTTTTGAAATGCCTTTCCCCCTTGGGCAGTGAGGGCTGATGACTGGGGCCAATTTCCTCCTGAAATACCTAAGGACAAATATTTTCCCATAATCAGTATTGCTCACCTTCCAAAGACAATGGAGGTCAGTAGCACAGAAGCAAAGTATTTTTCAGGCTTTTTAAATTTTTGGACCCGAAATCTCATTATTTTGCCCAGATTGGCCTCCAACTAGTGGGCTCAAGTGATTCTCCTGCCTCAGCCTCCTGAGTAGCTGGGATGACAGGCATGTACTCCAGCCCCATGTCTGGGTTGTTTTTTTTTTCCAGCTTATTAATATGTTTTTCACTTCACCCTATTATATTATTGTGGTAAAGGAGTTTTTGTTGTCTTCCTGGACCTTTTCAGTACAAAAGTCTCTCAGTTGAGAATGTTTGTTTACTTCCTACCGTAGAGTTTCTTGATCCTAAAAACTCTCCCTAGATGGAGTGGGGATGAATAAGATCTCCTTTATCCTGCCAAGCAAACTAAATAGAAACTTGAAAGTTTACATGGAACTGGAGTAGGGTGGCTCACATGCCTGTAAATCCAGCACTTCGGGAGGCTGAAGTAAGAGGATTGCTTGAAGTCAGGAGTTCAAAACCAGCCTATGCATCATAGCGAGACCCTGTTTTTTCTAAAAAACACATTAAGAAAGAAATTAGCTAGGTGTGGTGGCAGTCCCAGCTCCTCAGGAGGCTGAGGCAGGAGGCTCACTTGAGTCCAGGAATTCAAGGTTACACTTGAGCTATGATCATGCCACTGTACTCCAGCTTGGGTGACAGAACAAGATCCTGTCTTTCTCTAAAATAAAAATAAAATAAAGTAAAATAAAAACAATAAATAATTTTTAAAAATTTAAAGAAGTTTGCATATAGAATTAGCAAGATAATTATAAAGGCTATGTTTATGGATTTGTAATTGCCTAACAGGTTCTTACCCACTGCACAGGTAAATGCAATTCACTGAGACAGTATTATTGCAGTAAAGAGTTTAATTAACACAAGGTCAGCCAGGCAGAACTGAAGTTATTACTCAAATCAGTCTCCCCAGCAACTCAGAGGCCAGGGTTTTTATGGATAATTTGGTGGGCAGTGAGCAAGGGAAGGGTTGCTGTTGATAGGTTAGGAACGAAATCACAGGGGTGTGGAAAACAATTCTGTGCACTGAGTCAGCCTCCGGGTGGGGCCACAGGACTGGCTGAATCCTGAGCCTCAGGTCTGGGTGGGGTCAATCAGTTGCTAGAATGCAAAAATCTGAAAAGTATCTCAAAAGACCAATTTTAGGTTCTACATTAGTGATGTTAGCTACAGGAGCAATTGAGGAAGTCACAAATCTTGTGAACTCTGACCACATGACTCCTGATCAGTAAGGATTTTATAAAATATGCCTGTAGTTTAGCAGAATTCAGGCCCCTCCCATAATCTTAATCTTGTGGTCTCTCAGTCTTACAAAGGTGGTTTCAGTCCCTTAACAAAGAGGAGATTACTTTTGGAAAAGGACTATTATCATCGTGCTTTAAAGTTAAACTACAGGTTGGGAGTGGTGGCTCATGCCTGTAATCCCAGCACTTTGGGAGGCCAAGATGGGAGTATGGCTTGAGACCAGGAGCTCGAGACCAGCCTGGGCAACATAGCAAGACTTCATCCCTATTTAATTGAAAAAAAAAAAGTTAAACTATGACTAATTTCCTCCCATGGTTAGCTTGTTTTATGCCCAGCAATGAGGAAAGACAGCCAGGCTGTGAGGCTAGAAGCAAGATGGAGTCAGCCATGCTAGACTTGTCTCACTGTCATAATCTCTGCAAAGGTGGTTTCAGATTCAGGGCCTTGCTCTATAAAGTATCCTTAAAAAACTGATGTCATCAGTTTCAGAGGAAATCGTGAGATTTCTAAACAACATGTGACTTTTTGCCTAGGAGCTAAAAGCTTTCAAATCCTCTTCTTGCATCTCACTATCTGCAAGATGAAAGGAACCAATCTACGATTTCTAGCAGATTCTTGGAATTTGTAATTCAACTAATGCCTACTAAATATCTGCCATGTGCAGTACAGGGTGGTGAAAATGTAATTTTGTATCATTTAGGTAAAATTCTCATGGTTTCTACAACCTTGCTTTGAGCAATAACATACTAGAACAAAGGTTAACACAAATAATATTATTTCTTTTGCCATGTCAACCTAACAGCAAAAGAAGAAAACATTTCTCCAAAATGACTTATCTGAAAGACCCTAAGCCCTACTGTAGATTCTCAAGGAATAGGTCATTGTGGTTCAGAAGTTAATAGAAAAACATTCCAAATTCCTTCTGTTCTTTCCTTCAATAGTGACTTCACTTAACCTTGATAGTGACAAAGAGATTTCTTCAAGGAAAAACAACTCTGAAAGGAAAAAGGAATTTGAAGAGTAATTCAATCTTAACCATCCTTTCAACTGGAAATTTGAGCTTATAAATGGTGCCAGAAAAATGCGTCAGAGGCATAGCTGGAAAAAAAAATGTAAATTTTTCTTAAACTCCTGCAAATGACAGAATTATTCATAGGAAATCAAAAAGGGAACAATCTCTGAGGGAGAAACACTGCTATGTTACTAGTGGGTCTTCAGAAATACCCTAACTTTCCACTCATCCCTATTCTAAGAAATCATCTACCTCCACTGGAAAATTCCAGGCATAGACAAAATAGTCTATTTAACTTGCATTATAATGTAAAACATCATTTACTAGAGTAGTTACATCGCTTATCCAGATATCCTTTTTTTACCTAACACATTGTTACCAAAAATATTCTAAAGTCTTAGATGCATTTGCCCTTCTCTCTTCATTTTAACGTCAGATTCTAAATGAAATTTGTAACAGCATACATACAAATGTATGGTTTAGAAGTTAAGTTATTCTTCATAATTTTTCCTTTTCCATTTGTCTGAAATACAAGTTGTTATTTTTGTTGTTGTTTTGCTTCTCAGGAAATGGTGTCACCTGGTATGTGTTGATGAAAACATAAATCTAGTTGACATTCTTGATTTCTCTTTCTCACCTTCACTTGAACCTCCCGGGTTCAAGCGATTCTCCTGCCTCAGCCTCCTGAGTAGCTGGGATTACAGGCGCCCACCATCACGCACGGCAAATTTTTTTGTATTTTTAGTAGAGATGGGGTTTCACCATGTTGGCCAGGCTGGTCTCAAACTCCCGACCTTGCAATCCACCCGCCTCGGCCTCCCAAAGTGCCGGGATTACAGGTGTGAGCCACTGTGCCTGGCCATATTTGCACTTTAAAAGAACACTGTACAACATACAGATAAGTGGTAAAATGTATGCTAATAATTTAAAATTTTTTCTTTACTTAGAATGATATTTGATAACCAATTAAAAACACTGTGACAAGAGAAAGAATGAGGGAGAAAGGGTAAAACTTTTTATTTTAGAAAATGACTTATTTGGCTTGATGCGGTAACCCACACCTATAATCCCAGAGCTTTGGGAGGCAGAGGCAGAAGGATCGCTTGAGGCCAGCAGTTTGAGACCAGTCTGAGCAACATAGCAAGACCCTGTCTCTACAAAAAAAAAAAAAAAAAAAAGTTAGCCCCTCGACGTGCTGTTGCATGCCTATAGTTCTATCTATTGGGAAAGCTGAGGTGGGAAGATCCCTTGAGAGTAGGAGTTTGACGCAGCAATGAGCTATGATTGCACTACTGCACTCCAGCCTGGGCAACACAGCAAGACCTTGTCTCTAAAAAAACTTTTTTTTTAAAAGAAAGAAAATGACTTCTCAAACCTCTAACTTGTTTCTAGCTATAGTCTGCAAGCTGTCTCAAGGGGCTTTCTTTAAAGGGACCAGAGCTTCTAACCACCACCAAAATTATCAAAGTACATTTGGAATGTACTGTGTTGAGTATTTTCTCCAGTCTGGTATCACTTTTCTTTAATATTAAGATTGACTTGTTAACCAAACCTTCTCAAGGTGGAACAGCAGCACAAAGTTTGAAAGGAGATTGTTTTCTGCTTGCTCCAGGCTGAGATCAAGGTTTATCCAGACCAGAACAACTTGGTAACCATAGGTTAGATACACAAATTTAAAGTTTAACTTTATGCAAACAGTGCAACACAATCCCGGGACAAGGTCCATAAAGAATGGTCCGGACACCTTGTTGTGTCTTGATGACTCTGGATCATTGGACCTTTAGGTTTTGGCCTCCATGAAGAGATACCAGAAAAATGAAAAATGCTTTCTTTTCCTCTTGGCCCCATGGCACAAAGTTAGCCGGCCAATGAAAACCATTAACAGAGCTTTCCAAGCACAAAGCCCTGAGGAGGGAAACAGAATGGAGTGGGAAGGCATTTCTCCTGGGGTTGCATCATGGCCAGTAGAAAGCCTGGGATGTGAAGTCACAAGCTCACTTCATATCAGCTGTATGACCTTAAGCAAATTATTCCCCTGTCTAGGCTTCAGTTTTTTCATTTATAAAGTGGGATCAATGATATTTGCCCTGCCTGTCTAGTAAGGTTGTTGTAAAAATTAAGACAAGATCTTTTATGAGAAAGCGCTTTTTAACAGTAAAAGCATGCAGAAAGGTATAAGATCTAAAATGATGCATTCTGGAAAGCATTTTCAAATTAATGTATTCAGTTATTTAACAGATATTTATTAAGCACCTACAACAGGTCAGGTTCTATTCTAGCTGCTGGAGGTAAATCTGAGAACAAAAATAAATAAATATCTCTCTTCGTATAGAGTTTGTAGTTAGCCAAGGAAAAAAATTATGAGAAAAAAGTAAGAGTGAGTTTGCAATTTTAAATAGGATGGTAGGGCAGATTGTTACAATAGTGGTCCCTCGTAAATCATGCCTTCTTATATCCGCACACCCTCGAAATGGACTCTGCTGTTCCTAACTTGCCAGTCAGGAGCCTAGGCCCTAAGAGATCTTGAAGCTTCCACCTTTTTTTTTTTTTTTTTTTTTTAAGGTACAGGGTCAGCTGGGCACAGTGGCTTATGCCTGTAACACAAGCACTTTGGAAGGCCAAGGAGGGTGGATCACTTGAGGTCAGGAGTTCAGACGAGCCTGGCCAATATGGTGAAACCCCGTCTCTACTAAAAAATGCAAAAATTAGTCAGGCGTGGTGGTGCATGCCTGTAGTCCCAGCTACTAGGGAGCCTGAGGCAGGAGAATCGTTTGAACTCAGGAGGCAGAGGTTGTAGTGAGCTGAGATCACGCCACTGCACCGCAGCCTGGGTCAAAGAGTGAGACTCCATCTCCAAAAAAAAAAAAAAAATAGATATAGGGTCTCTCTGTGTTGCCCAGGCTGGAGTGCAATGGCATGATAAAAGCTCACTGCAGCCTCAAACTCCTGGGCTCAAGAGAGCCTCCTGCCTCAGCCTCTCAAGTGGCTAGGACTACAGGCATGCACCACCACGACTGGCTAATTTTTATTTTTTGTAGAGACTGGGTCTGGCTATGTTGACCAGTCTGGTCATAAACTGAAGCTTCCACTTTTGAAAATTGTTGCCCTTGTTTAAGGAATCCCAGACTAGACTATAGAATGGGATACCCATGAAAAGAAAGGCCCTGCCAACATCAGCACCAAGGCTCCAGCCATGCAAGTGAGGTAATCTTACACCCTCAGGTCCCAATCCAGCTGTCTGCAGCCTCCCTCGACGACCCCAGGAACCCAGCTGGCCCACAGAATTGTTAGAAATAATAAATCAGTGTTTTTAAGAGAAGGCCAGAGAAAGCCTCTTTGGGAAGGTGATACTTAGGCAACAACTTGAAGAAGGAAGCAGTTGTAGATTGAATGTGTTCTCCCCAAATTTTTATTTTGAAGCCCTAATACCCTGTGTGGCTCTATTTGGAGGTGGGGCCTATAAGGAAATAATAAAGATTAAATGAGGTCATAAGGATAGGGTCTTACCTGATAGGGTTAGTGTTCTTATGAGAAGAGACACCACAGAGCTCTCCCAAGTCCCCAGTCTTCCCAATGCACTCATGGAAAAAGGCCATGTTGGGGACATAGCAAGTAGGCAGCTGATTGCAAGCCAGGAAGGGAGATTTCACCAGAAACCAAATTGATCAGAACCTTAATCTTGGACTTCCAGCCTCTAAAACTGTGATAAAATAAATTACTGTTGTTTAAGCCATCCAGTCTATGGTATTTTGTAATGGCAGCCAGGGGCTACTAATACAGAAGCTGTGCCGAGGTTTACCTGAAGTTGCAAAGGCCAGCTGGAAGGCTGTGATACTGGAGCACAGTAAATAACGACAGAATTGGAGGACATGCGGTCAGAGAAGTAAGGTGGGGTGCAAATCTACAGACCATTGAAAAATTCTGCCTTTCACTCTTTGAGTTAAAAGAAAAGTCAATGCGGAGTTTTGAGGGGCGGAGGGACATATTTTCAAAGGATATGCATTTCTGCAATATTTTATTTTTGTGTAACAATGAACATGTGTTACTTTTGTAATCGGGAGAAAAGAAATCAGAACACTTAGAAGGCTACATAACAATGAGCAAACAAGTATAAGCTGGGGCCTTTAATGTTAACTTGTGGGATACAAAGGAAAGGGAGGAGAGGGAGAAAAATATAAAAGGGCGGGAAGAAGAGATTGTAGCTGACTAGAAGTACAAGTCCCCGAAGGCCATCCTTGAATTACTTGAGAACCTAGATACTTGTTGTATTCTTTGCAATGCACTCCCATTTTTTATTTATTTATTTGAGACAGGGTCTCATTCTGTCACCCAGGCTAGAGAGCAGTGGCGCAATCTCAGCTCACTGCAGCCTCTTCTCCTGGGCTCAAGCAATTCTGCCTTGGCCTCCCAAGTAGCTGTGATTACAGGTGAGTGCCACCACGTCCGGATAATTTTTATATTTTTAGTAGAGATGGGATTTCACCATATTAGCCAGGCTTACTCCCACTCTTAATTGCACCTCTGCAGAATGGCACCTGAGGGGAAGGGAGTAAGGGGTAGGGGCAAGAACAGAAAACAAAGCATGGATTGAATCATGTTTTGCTAGGGATCAAATACATCTGATTTACCCCAGAACCTAGTATGTTGCCTGGCTTATATGAAGAGCTCGATTAATATTTCTTGAAGAAATGACTGGCTTGACCATTCTCCTTATTCTGCTTTCCCAGTCTCCCCATTTCCATCTCACCCCCTACCCCTGCCTTTTTTTGTTGCTGACACAACTGAATTCTAAAAGGCTTTTTTTTTTTTTTTTTTAATTTTAAAACAAAGAGTTAGTGGAGTGGAGGGTTGATATTTAAAATAATAAAACAGCAAAAGTCTGCTCTATTTAAGTCCTGCATGCCTCATGGTCTGTTTCTAGGTTTAAAAATGCAACAGATTGAACTGAATCTTCAAGTAAAGTTGAGATCTCACAGTTTCTCAGATAACCCTTTATATCTCATCATCATTTACATCTAACTGTGGATTGGAACTGGCAGTGTTAAAATTGCAATGGGAGGGTTATTTGAGTTGTGTTATCTTGTAAAAGCTAACTTTATATGTGTTTACTCATTTAATCTACACAGCTATGCTACAAGGAAAATACCATCATTAACCCCATTTCACAGATGAGGAAGCAGACGCTAAGGCTCATGTTAGGTAACATGCCTTTGAGGAGGCAGTTCCAGCAGCCACTATGTTCTGCAGCTTCTCAGTTCCAATGACAAAGAGCAGGTGATTAAACACTTTTTTTCATCCTTAGTAGGCAAAGAGATGGAGGAATGATTAAAGATGCTCAATGCAAGCCTGGGTGGATTGTTTCTTTTTGCTTTTTTGTGTTTTTTTCTTTTTTTGAGATGGAGTCTCGCTCTGTCGCCCAGGCTGGAGTGCAGTGGCCGGATCTCAGCTCACTGCAAGCTCCGCCTCCCGGGTTTATGCCATTCTCCTGCCTCAGCCTCCCAAGTAGCTGGGACTACAGGCACCCACCACCTCGCCTGGCCAGTTTTTTTTTTTTTGTATTTTTTAGTAGAGACGGGGTTTCACCGTGTTAGCCAGTATGGTCTCGATCTCCTGACCTCGTGATCCGCCCGTCTCGGCCTCCCAAAGTGCTGGAATTACAGGCTTGAGCCACCGCGCCCGGCCTTTTTATCTGTTTTTAGGTTTACTTACCCCTTTATCTCTCTGACCCCAAGTCCTTTAATTCTGTCCTCATTTACTGTGCTCCAGTATCACAGCATTCCAGCTTGCCTTTGCAACTTCAGATAAGCTTCAGTATGTCTTCTGTATTAGTAGACCCAGGCTGCCATCACAAATGCCATAGACTTACTTACAATGTCTCTCTTTGTTACCCAGGCTAGAATGCAGTGGTGCGATCTTGGCTCATTGCAGCCTCAACCTCCTGGGCTCAAGTAACCCTCCAACCTCAGCCTCCTGAGTAGCTGGGACAACAGGCGCACACCACTGCGCTCAGCTAGTGTTTCTTAAATTATTTTTTTGTCAAGATGGGATCTCACCATGTTGCCCAGATTGGTCTCAAACTCCTGGGCTCAAATGACTCATCCGCCTCGGCCTCCCAAAGCATTAGGATTACAGGCGTGAGTCACTACACCTGACTGGATAGTACTTTTAAAATGAGCATTCTGTCTAAAGTGCTCATTCTAAAAGTGCTGCAAGTATGCTTTGCTGTAACCAATGGTTTCATTTCCTAAACATCGTATATAACCAATTTTTTTTCTGAGTTCTAGAGGAGCTAACCCTGATGAATAGAAGAAAACATTATTTTCGTTTTGCAAATCATACCCTTAGTCATCTGTTCTGTAAACATGGGCTTTTATGGATCGTATATTTTAAAACTATGAACATAAATATATTTCAAATGAATTCTTTGAAGAAAGCAAATGACCAACTATTAATATCTGTGGTCACAGAGATGAATTTTCATCTTTTTTAATAGACTAAAAAGGTAGAACACTTTTAGTACCAATGACCAGTCTAAGTTTCAGGTTAACCAAAAAAGAGATAAAAATTACTGGTCAGCCCAGAAGCAAATTCATTATCCCCTGCCCAGCAAAAACTGTCAACATTCCTTATTGAGGACTGCCATGGTTTGAATGTGTTCCCCAAAGTTTATGTATCAGAAACTTAATCCCCAATGCAATATTGTTGAGAAGTGGAAACTTTAAGATGTGACTGGCTCATGGGAGCTCTGCCCTCATGAGCAGATGAATGCTGTTGTTGCAGGAGTGGGTTCCTGATAAAAGGATGAGGTTAGCCCTCTTTCTCTTGCCCTGGCTCTCCTGCTCTCCTGCGCTTCTGTCTCCCGCCATGGGATGACGCAGCACGAAGGTCCTCACTGCAGGCACTTTGATATTGGACTTACCAGCCTCCAGAACTGTGAAAAATAAATTTCTTCATAAATTACCCAGTCTTTAGTGTTCTGTTATAGCAACACCAAGAAGGCTAAGACAAAGACTCAATAAATAACCCCAAGTCAGAGTTCGTTGAAGCTATTCTTTGAAAATCTGTCTTCAGGTCTTTTGCCAGTAGGTCACTGGGTCTGACCCAAGTTTAGAGAACTAACTTACAAAGAATCATAACCAACCCAAGAGGGTTCTTGGTATTACAATGTCTGAATACCCTGATTTGCTAAGCAAAATACACAAAGTAATACATGTATGAAAAGATGTCTGTGAGACATTAACTCACCAGTGACTTGTCTTTGCTGTCTTTTGAGAGAAAGGCAAAATTAGTTCTTACTTGGGTAGTGTCTATTTCCTTATCTCTTATATAATCTTCCATTTGAATAGCTTTATTTTCCAGGCTTAAATGATGGATACATCTCTCAAATATTATAGAAATATTATTAATAAAAACCACTTAAATGTATTAAGCATTCAACATGCCAGGCATTGTCCTAAGCAATTCATGTGTTAACTCATTTAATATACACAGCTATGCTACAAGGTAAATATTATCATTAACCCCTTTTCACAGATGAGAAAGCAAAAACACACCCCTGTTAAGTAACTTGCCTTTAAGGAGGCAGTTCTAGTAGCTTAAACTCTAACCACCATATTCTGCAGCTTCCCAGTCTAACGACAAAGAGTAGGTGGTCACGCTGCTGGCAGGAGGCTTTTTATACAGAGAGAGTTAAGTCTTACGCTGAGAAAATTAACTTAGTTTCATACAATGAGGAGGATTTTAGCAACTAAAAACTCAGTGTGAGTAGAACCAACTTAGAACTTCTTGTAATCTTCTCAAAAGCAACTGCAATAGGTCTCAATTCATTGCAATTGAGCACACGTGTTATTTACTATGGCTTTAACTCTGGCTGGCAGAAGAACTGAGGCCATACTTAAAATGTGTCATTGGGCTAATTTTATTCTGTAAATAATGGAATAACTGTTTACAGTATTTTAAAACATCTTTCCTGGCCTCCTCTGAGCTCTTTATTGCTCCGTCGGTAGACTTTTCTTGGTCACTACTGACTGTAATTTTAGTCCTGGTGAATGGTAAGATTCTCCTGCTTATATTGATTGTATATAAACTGTGTTATCCTGTAAAAGCTCTGCTCACCTTTACAAGGGGTCAAAGATATAAAACACACACAAATGCTTTTCATCTAACAATTCATGTTTTGTTTAAAATTCACTCTGCCAAACTGAGCTCTTTTGGGGTGAGGAATTAGAATAGATTACAATGGATAAGGGAAAAAGGTAGGCCAAAAAAAAAAAACTTGAAACCTCCTGGACATTTTGAAATGCAAATCTGGAAAGGGTACATATGTACCAGCAGGGGTGGGAATATTAGTTTCCTCGACTTTCTTCATTCTTCCTCTATTCTAAGCAGTTTCTTCCATGTGAAGCTGGGTCCTTCCTCCCCGCGGACCACAAATATTTGATTTCTTGTTCCAGCCCAGATGGTGGAGTACGGTGACCATCAACAGAAAAAGGAAAAGATCCAGTAAAAATAAAGGTCAGGGCGATGCAGGCGCCTGCTGCTGCATGGGTTGGTAACAGCCGAAGAATCCGTGTTTGAAATGCCATGCTGGAAAGAAAAGTCACATCTGCCCAGAGGGCCTAGCAAATGTTACAGTGTTTTCCTGCACCCACCTTTCTGGATCTGTTGAATGTCACTCTCTACCACACTGACTCTGCATCAAACAGCTGAGACACAGCCTTCTCATTTCTGAGTAAATGACCATGAGTAAAGACGGTCATGCTTTTAACATTTAGTGAGGGAAAATAATTACATTACCTTGGGTGGATTGCCCTTTCATGACTGTCAACAGCCTAACAGCGGAAACAAGTTGTAATGCTAAGGACAGATGCTGAGACACATCAAAACTTCTCTCTAAGGCTAAAGAATGAAGAAAAATCCTAGCTTGGGGCATATTTATGTAACCGGATGTCAACACAGATTTCAAAACATCTTTTTGAATTGCTGACACAGCACCAGTCATCTGCTGGGTATTTGGGTGGAAGAGCATAAGTAACACCTCTCTGGTTGTAGGGGTGCCTGCATCAGAGACTAGTAAATGCTATTTACAATGTGAAAATGAGACAGGTCAATTTCTCATTTTCAATATGAAAATGAGACAGGTCAATGAGACAGGTCAAATTCTCTAGGTTTGTTCATCTCTTAGATGAGGATAATGCCTTTCTGTTAGTGATCTTGTGAGGATTCAATGAGATAAGATATGCACATTGCCTGATTTAGCAGTGCCCCTGTCTCCTGCCAGCTGGGTGACCTTGGACAGATTGTGTAACTTCACAGTTTCTTTATCTATAAAATGGAAGTAACTCACACTTGTCTGTCTCTCATACAGGTCAAATGCCCATCTGGCATAGAGTCGGAGCCATTACTGTTGTGACTTATATTGTCCAATTCACTTTTTTTTTTTTGAGATGTAGTCTTGCTCAGTCGCCCAGGCTGGAGTGCAGTGGTGCGATCTTGGCTCACTGGAATCTCTGCCACTTGGGTTCAGGCAATTCTCCTGCCTCAGGCTCCTGAGTAGCTGGGACTACAGGCATGCACCACCATGCCTGGCTAATTTTTGGACTTTTAGTAGAGATGGGGTTTTGCCATGATGGCCAGGCTGGTCTCAAACTCCTGACCCCAGGTGATCTGCCTGTCTTGGCCTCCCAAAATGCTGGTATTACAGGTCTGAGTTACTGCACCCAGCCCAATTCACTTCTAATACCATCTTCTATCTTCAGAAATGGAAACTTGAAAACATAATCAATCCCCTAAAGAACAGCAGTTACTTAGGATTGATACGTGGAAGGTGTAGACTTGAATTCACGTGTCAGCTACTTCTAAGGCACAGATGAAAATGTTCTCTTAACTGAATTTCCTACCATGATGATAAATTAATAGGAAACTCTGATTATGCACATTTATCTCCAGGGAGCACTAGGCACCATGCTGACATAATCTTCACAACATTCTGGGAAGTGGAGATGATGAGTGATTTAAACACCATCTTCAGGAAGATGAAGGGTTATCATCAGGAGAGTAACCAGATGTTTCCATCATAACCAACGCCGAATAGGTAACAGGCCTAAGCCGCAGGGAATAGTTGGGTTAAACCCTTGGAGATACATCTTGAAGTTTTCATTCAGGCAGAACTTCATTTCATTTTTTAAATTTTTATGTATGTATTTATTTTTGAGTCCGAGTCTGGCTCTGTCACCTAGGCTGGAGTACAATGGCACAGTTTTGGCTCACTATAACCTCTGCCTCCTGGGTTCAAGTGATTCTCCTGCCTCAGCCTCCCGAGTAGCTGGGATTATAGGCACACACCACCACGCCTGGCTAATTTTTGTATTTTTAGTAGAGATGGGGTTTCACCACGTTGGCCAGGCTGGTCTTGAACTCCTGACCTCAAGTGATCCACCCGCCTCGGCCTCCCAAAGTGGAGAAACTCATTTTAAAGTACTGAAATATGTGGCTATTACTTATAGTTTTTCAATGGCAAATTGAAAAAATATATTTCTTTATCTGTGCAGCTTGGTGTAATACCTGTGTGATTCCTTTGAGTAGGTCTTTCCCCTAAAACTACTCTAGCTAATTTTCATGCTGGGCTATTTGGCAGTTTCCCAGAAGCATTCTGAAAAGGCTCAAAATGGGCAGGCTATTCCATGGTTGACTGAACTTTAAGCAACTAAGCCAGACTCAGCCTGAAGGTTAACAGAATGGGGCAGTTTAGCTACCCGGGCACGTGAAGGGTGTCAATGAGTGAAGGGCTTACTTAGTACAAGTGCATATGCCACTGGGGCAGTCATAGACCTTCAAAACGTCACACTACTGGGAGGATGACCTATATTGCCACCACCTCTTCAAGCAGCCCACAGTGACTGTCACTTTTTTTCCTGCTCTGTAGTTGCTATGGTGACATGAAAAGCATGACTGCCAGCAGGAGTAAATGGGGATGTGGAAGTTGGTCTAAGCCACAAGCACCAACAAAATCCCCAATTCCTCCCTCTCCCACTAGAGCCCAGCAGAAGGCTGATGGGAGAGGCATAACCCAGTGGGGGAAGAAACACTTTCTGATGACTGATTTGTTCTTCGTAGGTGTGTTACTTAGGACAATGCTTCTCAGACTTTTATTTAATTTGCCTATACATCACCTGGACACCATCCCGTTTTAACACAGATTTGGTTCAATCAATGTCTGGGGAGGAAACTGAGATTCTGCATTTCTAACAAGCCCCCAGTGCTGCTATGGCTATCCAGCCACGGGTTTGAGTGGCAAGGTTTTTAGAATTTCTTGCATTATCAGAGTCCCCAAATTGTGGCTTAAATAGGACACAGATTTATTTCTCCTTTATATGACCCTGTTTCTTGAAGTTGCCAGGGGCCCAGACTTTTATTGTGCTGCTGTGCCACATCTGATTTGTTGCCCTGATCTGCACAGTCTAAATTGGGCTTATTTCTATAGGTGCAATTTAAGCAGCAGGAACGGGGAAGGATATGCCCTTCCTTCCTCTAAGGTCCTAATCCAGAAATCCCACATTCCACTTCCATTCCCACTCCTTTGGCTAGAAGTTAACTAAATCCTAGCCCCATGGCACATCTAGCCCCAAGGAAGCCTGGAAAATAGTTTTCATTTTGTTTTTTTGAGACAAGGTCTTGCTCTGTCACCCAGGCTGGAGTGCAGTGGCCCGATCTCCACTCACTGAAACCTCTACCTCCTGGGCTCAAGTGATCCCCCTGCCTCAGCCTCCTGAGTAGCTGGGACTACAGGCATGCACCACTGTGCCAGCTAATTTTTGTTATTTTTGGTAGAGACAGGGTTTTGCCATGTTGGCTAGGCTGGTCTCGGATTCCTGGCCTCAAGCGATCCACCCGCCTTGGCCCCGCGAAGTGCTGGGATTACAGGTGTGAGCTACCATGCCTGGCCTGTTTTGTTTTCTAAAAAGAATCAGGGTCTTGCTGTGTTGCCCAAGCTGGACTGAAACACCTGGACCTAAGTGATCTTCCTGCTTCAGTCTTCACAGTTGCTGGGACTACAGGCAAGGACCACTGCCTGGCTTCTAAAAATACACATTTTATTGTGTTCCAGGTGTCCACTGAAAATTCCATTACCAAGGAGGGAGAGAATGCATATTAGGGAAGGCCAACAGTCTCTGGGGATAAAAGTAGTAACAGTATTATTGAGTACTTACTATCTGCCAGGCACAGTGCCTCAAATGAATCACCTCATTCAATTGTCACACACAATAAAACCCATTTGGTAGGTACTATGACTATTCCCATTTATGGTAAAAAAACTGAGGCTTAGGTAAGTAGCCTCCGCACAGTCACACAGCTGGGGCCAAGGCAGGATTCAAATCCAGGCACTCTCACTCCAGAGCCTGGAATCTTAGGAGTGAAGGAAGGACAGCTGACAGTGACAGCAGGTGGGGCTGGGCAACTTTCTACCATCAGCGGTCCCACAGCAGTGGGAGGGGGGTGGATGAGACTGTGGAATGAAACTTTTCAGGATTAACTCTCAGCAAATAATCCCATGAATTTCCACAAGAAAGGCGATGCTTACCTGGAAGAGTTTATACGTTTTATGTCCAGAGACACAAGGATGAAGAATGGACATCTGCTATTGGCTTTGTGAGTGAAGGGACTTATTTCCATGATTTTAGCTGTGACTGTCACCCCAGGCTAGGCTAGGCCAGGCTTGAGAGGCAGATGGTTCCTGGCCTGCTGCTCTTCTGCCCCCTTGGCTTCAGCCTTCCCTGTGCCCCAGCAGATACCACCTTGAATACCCGGAGCCCTTGCTTTAAGAGAGCCGCAGCTGGCCAGGATCAGATGGGGCCACTTCTTCGTGTTGCAGTCACAAGTTAGAGGACTTTTGAAAACTGGTTTCCAGGGGCTTGCTCTTTTTTCCCCCCTTCTTTTTTTCATGAAAGCAGCTTTTTGTTAGTACAGCCTTTGTTCGGGGATTCAGTTGATAAAGGGACCATTTTATTGGAATGAATTACTGACGCAAGTGCTGCCAGAAATCTTAGCAAGAGGACAGTACTCTGGCTTTTATTCAACAAGGTGAATGGAAATAACTATTGGGCGTTGGCCTCAAGGGCACTTTGGAGTTTGCTGCCATCAGCAACTTAAGAGTTTGGTTACTGGTTGAAGTAGAGACCAGGGGAGACAGAGAAAGTATTACAGATATTAAGAAAGAGTATGACTTCTTTCTTTATATTAAAAAAAGTCAAACAGTCAGGACTTTACCGGCCATGAATTATAGAATGAACTCTTCCTGCCTACTATTAAATTACTAAATCTATACTAAGAATGAGGTCCCTGTGACAATTTCGGCTCATCTTTCTGAACCCTTAAAAAAGTCAATCCTCTCTGTCAAGCCAACTGACTGCTAGTGAGAAAAAATTAAACAGCCACAAGTAAACCAAGTTCTTTCAGACTTTGTGAGACTCACCCAGATATGGCATATTTAAAAACAGACTTTAAATACTCTTTTTCAGAATGCTCAAGGGACTTCATGAAAAGATATGAAAATATTAAGCCAAATCTTATACATACTAACTTGTTTTTCTCCCATATCTGGTCCAAGCGACGCCAACATAAATTCAAGAGGACACATAGGTTGACAGTTTATTTGGGCCCACAACTCTTTTTCTGTTGCTGAGGCATTAAAACTCAGTATATTTAAAGTCTGTTAAATGAGTCAGCATTTCTCAGGAACTCTCTTTTCGAGTATTCCTATTTGCAAACAGTGGCATGGAATGTGGCATTTAAATCAACTGACCCTAAACTTTTCAGAGTTCAAGGAAATCAGTAAGGGCTGATAGTCAACAGCAATTTGGGTAAGAGAAGAGGTACCCCTTGATACTGTTTGAAGGCATCTAACACCAACCACTTCTAAGTGACTGAACCCCAAGTAGTGTTCAGGAAACAGGAGCCTATGGGCAGAGCTGCCAGTGGTCAAATTTAGGGATTATCTCATAGACTGTGGCTCCTACAGAATGGCTCTTCTCTGAAAAGCAAAGTGAACTGTGGCATCCTGCCACCCCTGCCCTTCAAAAACAACATACACTTGTTTTAAGAAAGGCAGCTCATTGAGATGTAGTTTGCTACCACATTTAAGGTATATATGTAAAGGCCTTACATATGTAGGGCCTTTTATATGCCAGTTTTACTTCAATAAGGTGTTTTGTTTTGTTTTAAAAAAGGGAAGACAAGTTTTCCAGTCCTAAAAGCAAAGATCCTAAGATCTGGACTCCTTATCTCACCACTAAGATGGAGTGGCATCCTTCTAAAAAGACTGTGCTAATTTCAGGTGGTGGCATTATCAAGCAGGGAGAACAGTGCCCCACATGGCTGGTGAAAGGGAAATGTTCAGGACCGTTTACAAGTACAAAACTTCCCTGAAGCTCTTCTTTAAGTTCACTCCACCCCCGCCATTATTCATTTACACAGATTTTGCACACTTTTTTTGGTTTGGTTGAGGCAAGGTCTTGCTCTATCACCAGGCTGGAGTACAATGGCATGATCATAACTCACTGCAGCCTCGAACTCCTGGGCCCAAGTGATCCTCCCACCTCAGCCTCCCAAGTAGCTGGACTATAAGTGCATGCTACCATGCCCAGCTAATTTTTAAACTTTTTTGTAGAGATGGGGTATTGCTATGTTGCCCAGGCTGGTCTCAAACTCCCGGGCTCAAGCCACCCTCCTGCGTCAGCCTCTCAAAGTGCTGGGACTATAGGTGTGAGCCACTGCACCTGACCTACACCTTCTATAATTGTAATTAAACACTTTTATTATTTACATAATTAATATTTATCTACTTTACTATATAAACCTCCATGTGGCCAGAACTTATTCCAACACTGAATCCCTAGTTCCTTGTATTAGAAAGGCACCAGGGTACATCATTAATACCAGTGAATACATTAATGAATGCTGAGACAACTGGAAGAGCATAGAAGAGAATTTGCTGTACTGAAAATATGCCACTGCTTTTTGTCTGATTATTCAAACTTAAGCTTAAAAAATGTTTAATAAGCTAGCCCCCTACCTCAAGCCTTTGAGGAGAAGGAATGGCCAGGGTGCCAGAGCCAGCATCAATTCCTAACTCAGCTACAGGGGCTGCAGCCTTTTCTATTTGTGAGAAGACTTCTCAGAGCATTCACAGGCTCTACTGCAGGCAAAGATTCACCTCCATTGGCCACAGACCAGCACTCCTAGAGTTCAGTTCTGGGGAGGAAAGCAAAGATATAAGTCCATCTTTGCCCATTCTCTGCAAAGTCCTTCAAGTTGTGCTTAGAAGTGACAAAAGTCCAGTGTTTAAGTGAGTCCAGTTTTGTAGCGAGAGGACACTGCTTTGTCAGAGTGCCAAACTGTTCTATTCTCTTGAAAAGAGTCCTGTAGGAGGCCTATGAAACAGCTGGCAGGAAATTTTTTTGATTTTTCTGAGATTGATTAGATACTGGTCAGTTAAAGAAGGAAATCATTATCTAAAAAGTGTATTCTCCTAGCATTTGTCTGGCTATGACTCTTCCTAGCTGCATGCAAACACAGAAAATACAGCTTGTCACTAAGATAGGGACAGATGAGAGTTTCCCTATCCAATGAACTACATTTCCTATTATTTTCCCACCAACACCAGAACAACACTGAAAAGGGCAAGAAATTAAATGATACTTGTGATTCTGTGTTATCTTCCAAATGGTGGTGATACTGGAGGTTTTGTTAATAAGTCATTAAAATTTTTATTTTGTTGTAATAAAATTTATTTTTAGAAAACATTTTCTATTTATTGGCAACCCTACGTTACTGGCAGAAAAATGTACCATATAATCAGAAGTCCAAACTATGTCAAAAAAGCTATTATTAAGAAATGTGTTATTTCTTGTTACTTATTCTTAAAAAACAAAACCCCTAACAATCCACATACCTCTACTGCATTCCAAGCCTGTAAGAGTATAAAATCTATGACACAAGGTGCTCAGGAGCAGCAGTACCAGTCAACTATTGTGAAGGGTGCTTACTTGAGGCACTTTAAATTAAAACAGGAAATCAATCAGTATTTTAGCAAATCTAAATTTACAAGTTTGAACTTGATGTATCTGTCTTTAGTGATCTGAGTTAAAGCAATATTGCACCAATTAAGCAAAGTAAATTAAGACCCCTCAAAAAAGGTGATATAGTAAGAAAATGTCAATTTAATTATTTACTTTAGCAGGCAAGCAATTTGTAAACATTCAGTAGCGGCAGCATCCAAGTTACAAACAATTTAAAAATAACCAAGATTAGTGATTATAATTTTTCCTTCCCTTTCCCCAGAAGAAGAAGAAGAAAAAAAAAGATTTGGAAATGAATGACTTAAAACCCTACAAACGTTGAACATTCAGTTATGTCTTCTATCAGCCTTCTATGCATCCTCTCTGTGTTTTATTTTAAAAGATGTATCTACTCCTAAAATGCATTATCTTGTAATAACTTGTACGTGAGCACTTGCAATCTAGGAAGTTGTTCCTGCACATCGCTGTGCACGTATTCTCTTAGTTTAAATCCCATTTGCAAAGGGAATATTTATGTCTTGATTCAATGCCTCTTTGACTTCGAGTGGCAGGGTGTCAAAAAGGTGATCTTCCACAACAAGCCCGCTTTTCTTGAGCATCCGACACTGGCCCAGCTGGGCTGGCAGGCGGTCCAAGCAGTTCCCCTTAAGCTCCAGCTGAGTGAGCTGGGACAGCTGACCAACTTTCTCTGGGAGTGAGGTGATGCAGTTTTGTCCCAGATTCAAAGTCCTCAACTTTACGCATTTAAACAATTGTTTTGGCAGACTGTCCACTTTGTTCCCAGTGATATGCAAATGCTGCAGGTTCTGAAGCAATCCTATTTCTATTGGAATCATTGAAATGTTGTTGTAGCTTACATCTAAGCATCTGAGTTTCTGTAAACTAAATACTGCCACTGGTAAGGATTCGAGCTTGTTGTTAGAGAAATAAAGTGACTCCAAGTTTTTGACATGGGTAATAGAGGGAGGAATAGTAACAATCTTGTTATGCCATAATTTTAAACAAGTCAGTCGTTTTAAATGCTGGAAACTGATGATTTCCTCAATTGTGCGAATGTTATTTGACTTTAAATCCAGTTCCTGTAAATTAGAGAGGCTGAAAATAGCATGTGGAATTCTCTCTAGTTCACAGTTCTGGAGTTCCAGCTCCGCGACATTCATCATTTTCTTAAGGCTGTTCAGTACCAAGAGTTTAGTGCCGTCATTATGAATGACTAACTTTGTAAGATGTGGAGCCACATCTGTAATGTTGGAGGGAACTTTGGTCAAATTGCTCTTCACGTGGAGAATCTTAAGGTGCCGCAACTCTCGGAGAGATTCAAGTCCTATCATCTTGTTGTTTTCAGAGTTCAAATTGCCTATTAAGTACAACTCTCGAAGGTTTTTGAGCAAATACACCCAGGCAGGAATTTCAGCCACATCGGTGAACTTCACGTGAAGGCACCTCAAGTGATCGCGAAGAAAGCTAAAAGCAGTCTGTTCAACTTTTGCAGGGCAGTGGCAGAGGTGGAGCTCTTGGAGATTAGTCATTTGAGAAATCTTAGCAGGAATTTTAGCTTCTGGAATTAGTTCAAGCTTTAGCACATCCAGGTCTGTGAGGTCAAAGACAGCATCGGGCACCCCCGACAGCATGAACAGATGCAACTCCTGCTTGTCCTGGGCATTGCGTGAAACGTGCTGCCTGAGTTTTTCAAATGTCCACTCATGGTTCAAACTAATTTCCCTAAGTTTATTTTCACTAACTTCTGACAAGAACACACCAAAACGCTTGGAATATAGCTGGTCATACTGGTCCACCATGTGGAGAAGGAACGCAAAATCGTTTTTGACATCTGGAATGTCACTAAAACTGCTCTCTTCTCTGACTTTTTCGAAAGAATATTCCTTCAAAGGTATCCTGAATAACCAGAAGAGAGTGTAGAGGCAGATAAAGCCATAAACACAAATAATGGATATGTAACTGATGAGAAGCTTTTTCAACATGTAAGCCATATTGTGGGTGCACTCAAATACCTCATAACCAGTCAGATGCTCAACTTTGGGCTTGCAGACATGTTCAAAGCTGATTGCGTTGACAAAGTTCGCTGTATAGCAGAGAATAAAAATGAACTTGGCTGTTTTGATAACTGTTTGGACGACATAGAGTTTATAGATCAAGTCACTATCTTCCACATGAGCACGGAACTTCCTCACTTTCTCAAACAGGGCTTTGGCCTGCTCTCCATCCTTTTTATCTAGGATGGTCATGCTGGGAACTTCAATCACAGGTTTCTCAGCTGAAAATTTAAAGCCGGTTTTATTGATCATTGGTGTACTGGCACTGGGGCTCCCTTCATCACTGCTGGTAGACACATGCTTTGGTAGAGTCTGGGCACCTGTTATTCTCTGCTTGTTTTCCTCTGAGTCTTCGCATGCTGTCTCAGACAACGCTTTTGTAGTCCAAGGGGATTCAAAGCACTTTCCTAATATTGAAACAAAATGTTCTACTTTTGAGCATGTTTTGGGATATTTGAACCAAAAGTTGCTACTGACCATGAGAATAATAGTATGTATAAGAGCAAGGTATGGAAAGTACTTAGAATACCACGGAAGGGCCAGATGGTAACACATCTGATTAATAAATACATATTGCTGAAAATCCAAGTTTGTTTTTCGCCCTGTTGGATCTTTCTTTTCTTTCTTTGCCTCCTGACTTGGAAGTGCGAAATCTGTGCGAGGATATGTGGCTCTGAGAGGTATGTCAGGTGTCACAGCAGATGTCCCAAAGGAAATGTCATTTGTTGTCCGCCCATCTTGGTCTTGGTTGGTGGCTGCTTCCATCTTCGGGATGTTGGTGGTGACCTCGGCATTTCCTGGTGATGTATGTGCCTTTGAATTTACAGGAGATGGCAATACTGGCAAACAGACCACCTGATCTTTGGTAAGTTGCATGGTTCCTGCAAAGATGGCTACCATTAACATAACAACAGCCAGGTAATCCATAAACACATCCCACCATGGTTTCAGGATTCGGTAAGTTGGCTGAATGTCATTAAGTGATGCAACTTCCGCAAGGGTAAACATTCCTAGAAAACAAGAAGACAAAATACATTATTCTAGAGATGCAAGTGGAAAGAGTAAATGAGAAAAACCCTATGCCTGCTCCAAACTAAAGTTTTCTCATTCAGGTCCTACATTTTTATCCAATATAAATGTAGTAGAAAATAAACTAAAAGGGGAATATATAGCTTTTCTCTCCTAGTGCAAGGAAGAGGGAAAGAATGAGTAAGAATTGCATTCTAGGTAAGAAATAATGACAGACTGCACCAAGTCCATAGTGGTTACTTAGTGGACCTTGAAGGAGGATATGACAGCAGGATGGCATTTGTTGTGGACTCATTTAAGGTTAAGACTGAAATTTGGAGGTCGAGGAGTGGGATGACTCTTATTTTGTACAAACCAAAATTGAAGGGTCTGTGTATACCATTAAATACTGTTAAACTCTGGATAGTCTTATGTTCCAGACTTAGTTCTAACACTTACTAATGGTGTGATTCCTTAAGCCTTGTATTTCCCATCTGTATAACAGGGATGAAAACTTCTAAGGGTTGTTGGAAAGGTTAAATTAAGTAATGATTGTGACACTCTTAGCACACCCTCTGGCCACAACTGTTTGTTAGCTGTTTATGTTAGCTCCAATCACTCTGGTGGAAGTGTCCATAAACAGTTGAAATTAAGGGTCTAGCGTTTAGGAGGAGTCTTACTATACACACTTGGGATTTATCAATATATATAGCTGAAACTCTGGCCTTTGATGCAGTCCTACGGAAAGCCTGTGGATTGAGAAGACAGCTCAAGACTCAGGTGGCCATGAAATAATCAATGACGGTGATGCTGAATAAGTCAGCACCAGGAAGACACATGATCTCTACCAAAGCAGGTGACCCGAGCAGCCATGAATGAAGCCCTGGTGCCAGGAAACTTGAAAATGTGATTATTATTCACTATCAGCTGGTAGCTTTATAGCACTGAAACTAGTTTATACAAATAATAAAGTACGAGGGCAATCATCCTAGAAGTAACCAAGAAAAACAGTGTTTATAGTGGCAAGTAATGGGAATGGCTTCTCTAATTATGTACATGAACTGAATGTTTTAAGTTTCAACTTCTTGAAAAACCACATTACCATATGTTGTTTTCTTGGGAGGTTCTTGGGTTTCCATATTCATATTGCTTTATCATGTTATTTCTTTAAAAACTAGCAAAAGACAAAGCAATAAAAACCAAGGCAAGTACCCAAGATTTTTGGGAATGCATCTATTTTTTTAAATTAAGGATGGAAGATGAATTTTTAATGTTTTATTTTTATTTATTTATGTCGTCCAGGCTAGAATGCAGTGGTGCGATCTCAGCTCAATGCAACCTCTACCTCCTTGGTTCAAGCAATTCTCCTGCCTTAGCCTCCCGTGTAGCTGGGACTACAGGCATCTACCATGCCTGGCTAATTTTTGTATTTTCAGTAGAGACAGGGTTTCACCATATTGGCCAGGCTGGTTTCGAACTCCTGATCTTGTGATCTGCCCACCTCAGCCTCCCAAAGTGCTGGGATTACAGGCGTGAGCCACCGCGCCAGGCCAGGAAGATGAATTATCTATTCATGGGTTGTCTGGAATGCCGTGTTGAGGAGGATTCTAAGGCCGATTCTGGTTTCAGTAGGTAACAGTGCTGTGACTGATTGTTCGTGTCTTCCTTGGATGACACAACGAAAAAGGCATTAGTACTTTGATTCTGCTCTGTTTTAAATTAAGTTTCTGAAAGCAGGGACCAGGTCTTATTTATTTGTTTATTTTTGTCTAAAAACATTCCACATACCTAGTACTGCACAGAGCAGGTACATAATATTTCTTAATAAAATATGATGACTACTACAGCAATGATCACATCTGTAGTTAGTTTTGTAAGCGAAATACCTCTTATGTAAGCAGGTAAACATAGGCCTAAGAACTCCAAACATAAAATTGTTAGAAATCACATTCCCAGACTTCAGGGCTTAAGTATGAAATGCCTGGTATCCAGTGTTTGTGGAAAAAAAAAAAAAAAATTACCAAGCAAGTGAAAAAAAGCAAAATAACCATTTGTACCTTACTTGGGGAAGTGGGAGATAACACGCCCACTTGAACCCCTTTTATTCTGAGCTCCTGTATCTTGTGTGGGTTTTGCTTTCATGAATGGCTTGGGTAAGCAGGAAGAAAGGCTACTGGAATCATAGCAAGCTAAACTAAATGAGAAACAGCTCAACCTCATGTCATTTTGAGCTCTTCAGTTCCTATCTAGAATGCACAAAACACAGCATCAAGCTGCAGGTTATCCAGAATGACTCTTACTTCATGTACAGAGACTAGAGAGTACACCTTGCACAGGTTTATTTCTGGCAAAGAATATAACAATCATACCAGGGGACCATGGCTTTAAAGGGCCATCTGCATGAGTAATAGGAACAATAGATTTTTTTTTTTTGCATGTAATATTTCCTTCAAATAGAATTTTTCTTTACTTTTTAAATGGAGTCATGAACTGCATCATGGTGTTTTGGTCAACAATGGACTGCATATATGATGGTGGCCCCATAAGATACAAGATGGTGGCTCATGCCTATAATCCCAGCACTTTGGGAGGCCGAGGTGGGTGGATCATTTGAGGCAGGAGTTTGAGACCAGCCTGGCCAATATGGTGAAACCCCATCTCTATTAAAAATACAAAAATTTAGCAGGCATAGTGGTGCACACTTGTAATCCCAGCTACTTGGGAGGCTGAGGCAGAAGAATTGCTTGAACCCGAGAGGAGGAAGGAGGTTGCAGTGAGACAAGATCACGCCACTGCACTCCAGCCTGGGTGACAGAGCAAGACTCCATTTTATAATGAAGTACATAGAAACCTGATACAGAGCACTAAACATTGGCATTACAGATCAAGTAGGGCAGTGGTCCTCAATCTTTTTGGCACCACAGACAAGTTTTGTAGAAGGCAATTTTTCCACAAATGGGCGTCACGGGGAGAGATGGTTTTGGGATGAAATTGTTTCATCTTGGTTGGATCATCAGGCATTAGATTCTCATAAGGTGTGCACAACCTAGATCCCTCACATGCGGAGCTCACAATAGGGTTCACGCTACTATGAGAATCTAATGCTGCTGCTGATCTGACACAAAGTGGAGCTCAGGCAGTAATGCTCACTCTCCTGCTGCTCACCTACTGCCGTGCAGCCCAGTTCCTAACAGCCATTGACAGGTACCAGTCTGCAGCCTGGGGACTGGAGACTCCTGAAGTAGGGGAAAGGACTGATATTCAGTAATGATGTTGGGAATTTGGTTTTCCATATGAATACATACATACATGCATATACACACACACATCATCTAGCTTTGTGTAAGTACACCCTGATATTCACGCAACAATGAAATTGCCTAACACCACATTTTTCAGAAGGTATCCCTATTAAGTGACATGTGACTGTAGTTGTATTTGGTTCTAGGGAGACCAGGATGTCTACGTTGGCGGATTGAGAGAGAAGTGAATTTTGAAAGTCAGTGTACTGAGGACATTGGTTATTTGTCTTTTACACCATGATTATCACAACTGGTCTTTCTGCTGCCAGTCTTTACCTCCTTTAATCCCTTTTCCATCTTGCCATGGGTCCCTTGGTAAAAACTCCCTAGGCTCTCTCTGTTCTAGGCCAGTAACTTCCGCCAGTTTCTCTAACAAGCCATTCTCTCCCTTGTGTTCAGCCTCTCCAACACTTTGTTTCCTCTGCCTTGATTACTTCCTCCCTACTCCTCTTCACCAGGCTATCAGGTTTCTGCAGCCTTTTCCAGAAAGCTTTCCCTGATCCCCTAGTATGGGTGAGGTGCTTCATTGATGTGTTCTCACAGAACTCTGTACCCCCGCCCATCACAGCTCTTATCACACTGTATTTACTTGTCTGATCGCCCATTGGATTACCAATTCAATGAAGACATGCACTATGTCCAACTTCCTTCTTTGTCCTACGTATCCAATGCCTGACACATAGTAGGTGCTCAATCAATGAAATGATTTTGAGATGTTGATCATCATCTTCAGCATCCTAAAAATTCCTTGAAAACATTTATTAACATCTACAGATGGTATTGGGCAGAAGAGCATGTTATTAAACTGAATTGCTACCACAAAGCAACCTTGATCTATGCAAGAATGAACACTCTAAGCCAGGTCTCAGCATAAAAATAAATAGTTAAAGGACCATACAGCAGAGACATTGTTGGATCCTTGCAACCAGTGTTATTTTGCAGCTGTTGAAGTGTCAATGGTAGTTTTCAAGCACCTTGTACTCAGGACAGGCTTTGATCCCACGAAACAGAAGAGGCTGTCCACCTTCCCAGTGGGAAAAGAAAAGTTCAAAGGTAGTGGCAGTGGGCACAGCAACAGAATACAGAGTACTGTAACTTCACACGCTGTCACCAGCTCTGGCCCCAGACTCCCTGCAAGAAAGGTAATACTGAATAACAGACAGCGCATGACCACTCCAACCTCAGATGAGCTCCTCTCTTCCAGCACATTGTCTACTCTGCCACCCCCCACCAGAAGTTTTATGCCCTTGCTGTTTTCTCCAGCCCATTTCTCTTTTTTCTTTCTATTGAACTTTTCCTTAATAAGTGCTAGCTCAAGCACTACCTTTTCCTTCAAATTGCTATCAAATTGTCTAATAATAATCTGTTTGTAGGCTGGGCATGGTGGCTCACGTCTGTAATCCCAGCACTTTGGGAGGCCGAGGTGAGCAGATCACCTGAGGTCAGAAGTTTGAGACCAGCCTGGCCAACATGGCAAAACCCCATCTCTACTAAAAATAGAAAAATTAGTGAGGCTTGGTGCCAGGCGCCTATAATCCCAGCTACTCAGGAGGCTGAGGCAGGAAGAACTCGAACCCAGGTGGCAGAGGTTGCAGTGAGGCGAGATCGTGCCACAGCACTCCAGCCTGGGCAACAGAGCAAGACGCCGCCTCAAAAACAAAAACAAAAACTCTTTCTAATCTCGATCTCTTCCACGAGATCTTGAGCTCCTTGTAGGCAGAGAATATGTCTTGTTCACCTTTGTAATCCACCACGCCCTACTCTCACCCTTGAAGAACACAGATGGCATTTAGCGATGATGATAATGGTGACAGTAATAGTGGCTATCACTTGTTATTTTCCTTCCACGTGGCAAGCACTGTACTAGGAGCTTTACATCTGATACAACTTCCCAGTTTTATACAGCGCACATTCCGGAAAATAAATGTACAAAAGTTTAAGCTTTGGGGGGCTAAGAGAGTGGCTCTATTTCCAAATGTTGTATGAAATTATAAAATCCACCAGAATTCCTAAAATTAAAATGACAGATAATACTAAGTGCCGGTGGGGATGCTGGAGCAACTGGAACGCAAATACTGCTGGTGAGTGTGTCAATGTTGGGAAACTCTGGGAAATGTTTTAGTATTATCTACTAAAATTGAGCATAAGCACACTCTATGATCCTGCAATTCCACTGCTAGGTATATACCTGTAAGAAACACGGGTACATATGCATCCAAAAACATGTATGAGAATGCTCATAGCAGCACCATTTGTATTAGCTCTAAATTGTAAGCTATCCAAATGCCTATCAACTGTAGAATAAAAAAAAAAGATGTGGTATGTTTATAAAATAGAACACTAGGCAAGAATGAATGATCTGGTTACACGGGTGTGTTCAATTTATAAAATGTGATCTGTACACTCAGGCTTCCACTTCAATAAAATGTTTTTGGGCCGGGCGCGGTGGCTCAAGCCTGTAATCCCAGCACTTTGGGAGGCCGAGACGGGCGGATCACGAGGTCAGGAGATCGAGACCATCCTGGCTAACACGGTGAAACCCCGTCTCTACTAAAAATACAAAAAAACTAGCCGGGCGAGGTGGCGGGCGCCTGTAGTCCCAGCTACTCCGGAGGCTGAGGCAGGAGAATGGCGTAAACCCGGGAGGCGGAGCTTGCAGTGAGCTGAGATCTGGCCACTGCACTCTAGCCCGGGCGACAGAGCAAGACTCCGTCTCAAAAAAAATAAAATAAAATAAAATGTTTTTGGTATATACACTTTCACTTCAATAAAAAGTTTCAAAGGAAATGGTAAAAGAAGTTGCTGCAGAACCAGCTGTCCTAGGAATGCGCCGTGACATGACACTGAGGCTGTGCCTCCGCCCTGTCCCAAGGCACATCCCTGCTGGCTGGGATTACATGCCAGGGAAGCCTGTCTCTTCCTCTGGTGATCTCTCCTCACTATTTATTTCCCCCGCCTGAGAGTAGGTGCCTGCTTTCCCTGGAGTACAAAGGACTGATTCTGCCATAGAAAAGAAGGTGCAGAGGAAGGAACATACAATATCTGAAAGTTCTGGGTGGAAAAAGTTGAGTGTACACAGGTGGAACACAGTGGAACACTGCCTGAATCCTATTTAATCTTCACAACATTACTCTAAGCAGCCAAAGTGTTGTTATTTACCTTTGAGAGGGGAAGAAATAGACTCACAGAAGTTGTGGACATTAAATAATTAGTAGCAGAGTCTGGATTGAAAATCCCACCTAAGGCCAAAGCACATGTTCTTCCTACCAGATTACCTTTTCTTCTTTATTTCTCACGTTTGCAGTGCTTTTCGGTTTGCAAGCTACTTTCCTATACAAGATCTCTATTTATTTTCATAATAACCCAGTGGTCTAGGCATTACTACTGCTCAACAGTATGACGAAACCTGAGGCTCAGAAAGCTTAAATGACCTCTCTGAGCTAATTAAGTGAGAGAGCTAAAAGAATCTTTCATCTCTAAATATTTTTCTCTACCACGAATCATCCAATGGCTGTGTTATTGGCTAAGGGTTGGCTATTGAAGGAGGAAACTCCTCACTGTTGTCCTTGGCTTAAAGGTGACAAAGCAATGAAATTACGTAATCACCACCATCCCTTCCTGATATTCACTAGGAATTCAAGAAAGCCACCAGCCCTGTGCCTAGCACCATGGAGGGGGAATGCAGAGATGATCTAATATAGATCCACGCCCTCAAGGAGATCCCAGTCTAATGCAGGATGATAAGAAATAAGGGTACAATTACAACATATTAGATTGGTGTGAAAGTGATTGCGGTTTTTGCCACTACTTTTAATGGCAAAAGTTGCACCAACCTAATAGTGAGGGCATTGCTCTGACCTTAATACAAAGTAATATGAAGTTAATACAAAGTATAGCAGATGCACAGGATGGGGCAAGCCCAAGTCTGCATGTAGTTACTGGGAGAATTTCACAGAGGTGTGGTTTTGAGCTGAGAGATGAAGGAAGGGTGAGACATGAGGTGGTGGGGAGAGGAGGGAAAACAATTTTGACTGAAGAAATAGCAAGGGCAAAGGCATAGCATGAGATAAATGATGTGCTAGAGAAACTACAAATAATTTTAATGCTATCCCAGTTATTGGTCTAGTATATGCCTGTACAGATATCACATCTCATGGGTAAGCCAAAGTATGGAAACCAAAGCATGGATGTTAACTATAGGCTTAAGAAAGTGCCCAGGCCATAAGGCAGAAAACCAGTACTTTCCAGCAATGTCAGCCACAGGACTTGAATTAATGCATCTGTTATACCATTTTACCCACCAAAAATGGGGATAATGACATATGCCCTTCCTACCAGGGGGGTATTTCAACCATCAACTGAATTAACGATGAACAAGCAATTTGAAAACAAAAGTAGGTTTTCATATATACTGAGTGTGTATGTGTATAAAGTATATTGAACACATATTTATATAATATAGTATATTAAGTACATTATGATCCTCAAGTGACTTACTTTAGGTTCAGGTTTGTAACATGGGTAAACTAGTTGCTGAGGCTTGGTGTATGAATGATTCCATCACCAAGGTCAGCAGTCCCCAACCTTTTTGGCACCAAGGACTGGTTTCATGGAAGACAATTTTTCCACGGATGGGGGACGGGGATGGTTTCGGGCTAACTCAAGTGCATCACATTTGTTATGCACTTTATTTCTATTATTACACTGTAATATATAATGAAATAATGATACAACTCACCATAATGTAGAATCAGTGCGATCCCTGAGCTTTTCCTGCAATTAGACGGTCCCATCTGAGAGTGATGGGAGACAGTGACAGATCATCGGGCATTAGGTTATCACAAGGATAGCAGAATCTAGATCCCTTGGATTCACAGTTCACAATAGGGTTCATGCTCCTATGAGAATCTAATGCTGCTGCTGATCTGACATGAGGCAGAGCTCAGGCGGTAATGTGAGCAATGGGGAATGGCTGTAAATACAGATGTAGCTCCGCTCACTCTCCTGCTGCTCACCTCGTGCTGTGCAGCCAGGTTCCTAACAGGCTATGGATCAGTAGCAGCCTGTGGCCCAGGGGCTGGGGACTCCCGATCAAGGTAATGAGCATAGCACCTAACAGGGAGCCTTCCAACCCAACCCCCCTCCTTCCCCTCCCCCATTAAGCAGGCCCCTGTGTCTATTGTTCCCTTCTTTGTATCCATGTGTACAAGTGTTTAGCTCCCACTTATAAGTGAGAACATGTGGTATTTGGTTTTATGTTCCTGCCTTACTTTGCCTAGGATAATGGCCTGCAGCTGCATCCATGTTGCTGCAAAAAACATGATTCATTCTTTTTTTATGGTTGCATAGTATTCCATGGTGTATATGTACCATACAAAAATCCAGTCCACTGTCGATGGACACCTTGGTTGATTCCATGTCTTTGCTACTGTGAGCAGCGCTGCAACGAACATACAAGTACACGTCTTTTTTGTAGGATGATTTGTTTTCCTTTGAGTATATACACAATAGAGATTGCTGGGTTGAATTACAGTTCTGTTTTAACTCTTTTGAGAAATCTCCACATTGCTTTCCACAGTGGCTGAACTAATTTACATCCCTACAAGCAGTGCGTAAGTGTTCTCTTTTCTCTGCAACCTTGCCAGCATCTGGCGTTTTTTGACTTTTTAATAATAGCCATTCTGGTGTGAGAGGGTATCTCACTGTCTTTTTGATTTGCATTTCTCTAATGATTAGTGATGATGAGCATTTTTTAATATATTTGTTGGCCGCATGTATGTTTTCTTTTGAGAAGTGTTTGTTCATGTCCTTTGCCCATTTTTTAATGGAATTGTTTTTTGCTTGTGGATTTAAGTTCCTTATAGATTCTGGATATTAGACCTTTGTCAGATGCATAGTTTGCAAGTATTTTCTCCCATTCTGTATGCTGTCTGTTAACTGTTGATAGTTTAATTTGCTGTGAAGAAGCTCTTCAGTTTAATTAGGTCCCACTTGTCAATTTTTGTTTTTGTTGCAATTGCCTTTGGTGACATAGTCATAAATTCTTTGCCAAGACCAACATCCAGAGTAGTATTTTTTAGGTTTTCTTCTACAGTTTTTATTGTTTTAGGTCTTACATTTAAGCCTTTAATCCATCTTGAGTTAGTTTTTGTATATGGTGAAAGCAAGGGGTCCAGTTTCAATCTTCTTCATATGGCTAGCCAGTTATCCCAGCACCATTTATTGAATAGGGAGTCCATTTCCCATTGTTTGTTATTGTCGACTTTGTCACAAATTTCAGGTGGTTGTATGTGTGTAATTTTGTGGACTCTCTGTCCTGTTCCAGTGGTATGTGTGTCTGCTTTTGTATCAGTACCATGCTGTTTTGGTTACTGTAGTCTTGTAGTATAGTTTGAAGTCACGTAATGTGATGTCTCCAGCTTTGTTCTTTTTGTTTAGGATTGCTTTGGCGATTTGGCTTTTTTTTGGGTTCCATGTGAATTTTAGAATAGTTTTTTCTAATTCTGTGAAAAATGACACTGGTAGTTTGATAGGAATAGCACCGGATCTAAATATTGCTTTGGGAAGTATGACCATCATAACAATATGATTCTTTCTAATGTGAAGTTAAGCCAATGAGAGAAGAGATCAGCACCTGGTTTCTCTGCATCCTATCCATATCTTGAGGTTTGATCTCCTTAGTGAATCAGAACTCAGAATGGCTATAAATGGTTATCAAGGGATTTTTGTTTTTTAACTTGAGAACAGCATATTTATTAAGTATTAATTGCATATATTCTTTGATTTCTCCTTTATAGTATGACTATTGCAACAGACTTAAATAATTACATTATGTGGAAGCAGATTTCACATTCCAAAGCTTTTCTTGGTCAATGGCACACATGAAAATCAGTTTAACATTCCTGCAAGCAAACATTTCTCATAGAAGTCAAGAAAGCTTTTTGTACTAGAACTGAAAAGGCAAAGTTATTGGACTTTGGTTGAAAAAACTAAGTCTGAAAATAACAGGGTTGAATCTAAATCATTTTAGAATTATGATCCTGTTTTCTTATTCAAACGTATGGTTAGTAGTAATGAAAAAAATCAGTAACAGTTTAAAAATCAGAAGACACAGTCATTGGGCAATCCTGTGGTTACACTAAAAAACACTGAATTATATACTTCAAATGGGTAAACTGTATGGTATGTAAATTTTATCTCCATAAAGCTGTTAAATAAATAAACCAGATCTCAACCTTTGTTTATTTTTACTGCCTAAACTGCCTTTCAACAGAAATAGGATAGTGAAGGTAGATATGGTTGTGGCCTATTGTAGCTATTCATGCTAGACTACATTCTAAGTTCAAGTATGTTTTTAAAAGATTGCTTATGTTATTACCTCTCTAACATTCATGCCTCCTCTGTAAAATCTTAATAATAAAAACCACCTCATAGTGTAATGTATTAGGAACACCTGGTTTAGGTCTGGCACAAAGTAAGTCCCCAAAGATGTTTGCTGAATCTGAATTTAAAAAAGAAAAAAAAGAATCATTGAGGAGAAAAGTCTGTCTTAATCTTTAACTGAAGATAACTAGGGCAATTCGTTGAATTTTTGAACTAGCATGTAGCACCATATACATAGAGTAATCCCAGAATAAATGACTGATGATAAACATTTGGCATTCAATTTTATTTATTCTTTTAGATGTGTTTAAATTAAAATTATTGGCCAGATGCAGTGGCTCATGCTTGTAATCCTAGCACTTTGGGAGGCCAAGGCAGGTGGATCACCTGAGGTCAGGAGCCCGAGACCAGCCTGGCCAACATGATGAAATCCCGTCTCTACTAAAAATACAAAAAATTAGCCAGGCGTGCAAGTTCCTGTAATCCCAGCTATTGGGAGGCTGAAGTATGAGAATAGCTTGTACCTGGGAGGCAGAGGTTTCAGTGAGCCGAGATTGCCCCACTGCACTCCCAGCCTGGGCAACAAGAGCAAAACTCCATCTCCAAAAACAACAAAAAAATTAGTTATATGAAGAGGTGGCAAATGGTACTATAAAGAGCACAACTCTGATGCCCAAGAGACCTGGATTCAAATCCTGCTCTTTGTTCACATTTCTTAGCCAGGGTAAATGTGGGTAGCTTGGTGACTGCTGGAAAACATATATTTATGAGATTGTTATGAGCAATACAAGAAAATCCTAGCATTAAAACAGAATATAATCACCTCAATTAAAACTTTAAAAGTTGGCCGGGTGCAGCAGCTCACTCACTCACACCTGTGAAATCCCAGCACTGTGGAAGGCTGAGGCGGACACATCACCTGAGGTCATGAGTTCGAGACCAGCCTGACCAACATGGTGAAACCCTGACTCTACTACAAATATAAAAATTAGCTGGGTGGCAAGTGCCTGGAATCCCAGCTACTCAGGAGGCTGAGGAAGGAGAATCGCTTGAACCTGGGAGGCACAGGTTGCAGTGAGCTGAGATTGCGCCATTGCACTCCAACCTGGGCAACAGCGCAAGACTCTCTCTCAAAATAAAAATAAAAATAAAAATAACTTTAAAAGTTTATCTGCACTAGGAGGTCTTAGTACCCCTATTAAAAGAAGGAAGCCAAATGGCTTTGAAATATTATTTAAATAAGAGTTTAATGTATAAAGCAGCAAATGGCTTGATTAATATAATCAATATAATACTCAATTATACTTATTCTTTTTTAGTTTGCTTTGTTTTTTTTGAAATAGGATCTCACTCCAGTTGTCCACGCTAGAGTGCAGTGGCGTGATCTTGGCTCACTGCAGCTTAACCTCCTGGGCTCAGGTGATTCTCCCACCTTAGCCTCTGGAGTAGCCCAGCTAATTTTTTGTATTTTTAGTAGGGACAGGGTTTCACCATATTGCCCAGGCTGGTCTTGAACTCCTGGACTCAAGTGATTCACCCGCCTTGGCCTTCCAAAGTATTGGGATTACAGACATGGGCCACCACATCTGGTTTGTAATTTTCCATGTAGGCATGAATTAACTATCTAATCAAATACCAACTTTCACTTTCTTTCTGCAGGGAAAAAAGTCAGCCCTCTTGGTCAACCTGGGCAAATGGGAGAACATGTAAGAGACTTATGAGGATCAAATTCTCAAATCTTTCATTGAAATAAATCAAATGAGAACAAATTACAGTTTATAACGAGCTACAACCTCTCTACAATAAGCCTTCCTCAACACTCAACAAACGCGTAAGCACATATGTGTATGTACACACAGATACTCACACACCACACCCAAATCAGATATCAAAAATTTATATGGTTAAAGAAAATAACAAATGCTTCAGAAGCAATAGGGGAAAAAGGAATGATTTAGTTTTTTTCCAATAGGCCTCTGTATTACTGTATTATTTAAGTGTTCATAGTTATGGGTATTACAAGCACACAAAATACTCTATAGCTGATATAACTCTATACAGAAACGAAAAGTAAGTCACTAGTGTCACTCCCTCTTAAAAGATTATGATAAGAAATTAAACTTTTAAAAATAGTTCCTTTCTAATGCTATTTTGGTTTAGATACCTCAAAAATAACTGAAATAATTTTTTTTACGGAAAAAATCTCAAGGTTTTAAGAAACACTCCTTACATAAAACTGATCTCAGATTTCGCATTGGGCAAAAACCATTCATTTTTCTAACCACCAAAAGCTTTTTATAAATCCATTTAACACCTAAAAGAACAAGACTATAGAAAATTCATAACTTGTGAAATATAAAAAGAACTTTACACAAATTACATTTTAGTGTCTCTTTTAGGATTTCTCCCTAGTGTAGTGCTATTCACAGAGCAAATTTGCTTCAGAGCTAAGGAACAGAACTCTAAATATGTTAATAGGTCTAAAGCAAAGTATCTTAGGAATTAACAAAAATGTGTTAGTACACTGTTGTGAATTTGATTTTACTTCTAGCTCTCAATTCTAAAAGTCAAGGCCCACGTTTGAGGGCTTACAAATGAGATGTTAGTCACAGAACAATAAAAAACAGGCTCTAAAATCAATGGCTTCCACATTTTATTCCACACAATCTCAGTTTCTTCTATAAGCTATCACCAGCATTCACTTAAATCATGAACGCAGGCCAGCAGAATTTCACAAGAGCTTCAGTACCTATAGACCCCGCTTAGTGTACCCTCTACTAGAAACTTTAACAAATAATTACGGAGTTTTTGCTATAGGGTTCTGGGGATTAAAAAGGGAAATAATTTTTTAAAAAGTCAAAAGCTGTCCTTACTGAGAAAGCAACTTAGAGGAAACATAAAGAGAGCAAGGGATAATGACAATAGTTTCATTAGTCCCTAAAACAGAGTCTGGCAGCTAAGAGACCTTAATAAAGGCTCCAGAGAAAGTCATCCCAAACTGAGTGAAGAATATGGTTCAACTTTATCGCCTAACCTCATCCAGTTTATGAAACAGTTAGTAGGATTTCTATTGGGAGCTTTGCTTGCATTTTTAAATTTCCTGCTTCTTTCCATCTGCAAAATGGACATCTTAGATTAAACTTGACCATTTTCCTTTTAAGTTTACTGATATTTAATAGTATTTCTTCTAGCATATACCTGGCATAGCATATCCCTGACAACCAAGCAGCTTTCCATGGTCCCAGGAAGTTGCCACATTCTTTTCCAGTTATTTTTTGGGACAAAAAGACTCTCTGATCATAAATCCATAAATATGTGCTCTGGTGATAGACAGCTGGGAGCCTGTCAGTCCTCATTCCTGGTTTGGTACAGATTACTGGAAAAAGTACCTGAGTACCTTGCCCTGGATGCTTACCTCACTAACCCTCAAAAAGTTCTCAAAGTCAGTATGAGAGAAAAATACTCAGATACAAATTCTAATCCTTGGATAGGTAGCTTACTGAGTTAAAAGGATTACTTGGTAGTTTATTAGGAGATTCCAGCCAGTAGGACCAGAAATGAATGCAAAGTCAGACAATGGCCGCTCATGACACTTGCAGAACTGTCAGTTCTGTCTGTCTCCCTTTCTTCCTCCTCTTGGGTTTCCATGCCTCCACCTAATGGGAGGACAGTTTCTTTTATCTGTATATCCTCAGGGCACAGCACAGATTAGGCACTTAATAAAGGTTTGTTAACAGAATGAATCACTCACAACTGTACAGCATTCCAGAAGGGTGCTCAGAAGGCACCCAACCTGAACCAAATACTGGCAGTGAGAAAAGGTCACTATTAATTATACCAAAGTCAAAATGATCAACTTTGACAGGCATTTTTCAATGTCCAGCTGGGCAACGTATTAGAACTCTTTTTAACAGGTCATTCTGATGCTAAGTCATTCCAATAGACCACCTGTATGCAGTCTGGCTCGTAATTAAGCACTCTACAGGAAAACAAAGACAAAGGTAAGCTTGGGCATACCCTCACTAGGAGATAATACCAAGAACTAATTCCTAGCAGAGGGCAGGTGATAAGCCAGTATGATCTCTGGGGCAGTGGCAAGTAAACACCATTTTAGCACGTAACAGGTGATATAAAATGGCAGAGAGGAAGGAGCTCCAGAGAGGGAGGACCCTTGAGACACTGAAGGTGCCAGCACCTCAGGCCTCCTTTTCCTTGTCCTGCATGGGGTTTTCTGCCCTCAGTGGAGGCAGAAATTCTGACTGAGAGTAACCCCGGAGTTAGTGGTGAATGCCATATGTGTTAAGGCAGAATACCATGTGCAAGTGTTGAGCAAGTACCTGGCACATGGTAAGCACTGAATAACAACTGCTGGTTATTATTCATTGTGTGGAATAAGGTGCTTTATATAAATAACCCTATTAGCATTCATCTTTACCACCTGGTACTGAGAAGTTTGTCTTTCATGATGAAATGGTATGAGCCATGGAACCCAGATGTTCTCCACTTGGCTTTTGGTTCCAAAAAAATCAGCCAATTTTATAAGGCATTATGAGCATTAACTCTAAGTCTTCTTTTAATTATTCATTTGCTCATTTATTCCTTTACCTAAGAAATATATACTGTATACTCAAGTGTTAACACTATGCAAATTCCTGGAGAAAGCGTGGGGAGTAAATTCAGACATATTTCCTCTCTCACACAGTGCACAGTGTAGTGGAAAGAAATATTCATCTAGTTGCGTATATAAATTAAATCATCAATGTGAAGAGCTACCAACAAGAGGTACAGGCTGAGGCAGATTTGCCATGCAGTGAAAGAAGGTTAAAGCTCAGGACCCTATCCTCACACTGTCCACATCCAACGCCCTGTACTCATATTTGTATCTCTAATTTTATGTATTTTTCTTAAAGACAGCCCCTCAAATTGCATAAATTTCAGATTCCAGGAAGCTTGGACCTCTCCTGGTTGCATGGTACTACGAAAGTGCATAATGGGGTGTTTCCTCCAGTTGGCAAGATCAGGGAGGAATTTTCTGAGGAAATCATGATGGAAGAGAGGTGTGAAGAAACAGTATAGGGGTATGGTGGCCCAGAATGTGCAAAGGCCCTGTGGAGAGAGGGAACAAAGAACTGAAAGAAGGCTAGTGCCCAAAGCTTGAAGAGTCACAGGAACATGCAGTGTGAGATGATGTTTAGAAGCGTAGTTTGATGTTATCAAACTAAGGGCAGTTTTAAGTCACTGGTGTGTTTTTAGCAGCAGATTGGAAGTTGATGAAAATTAAATTTGTGCCTTTTAAAAGATTACTCTGGGCTTAGCATACAGGTTACTGAGGGAAGATGTAAGATCAGGAAAGCAGCTATTGCTTGACTCCAGGCAAAGGATATATGTACGTATTTAAAACTAGGTTGTGAGTGGTAGAAAAGGTATTGAGTAAAATGGATAGATTTATGGGCTAATTAGGGCAAATAGTTTACACCTGTATAAAGATATCTAACATGGAATAATTTATACACAAATAGCCTAGAGTTTCTATTATGGAGCTAATTTAAACTAGAAATTCAATTTTTTTTTTTTTTTTTTTTTGAGATGGGGTCTCGCTCTGTCGCCCAGGCTGGAGTGCGGTGGCCGGATCTCAGCTCACTGCAAGCTCTGCCTACCGGGTTTATGCCATTCTCCTGCCCCAGCCTCCCGAGTAGCTGGGACTACAGGCGCCCGCCACCTCGCCCGGCTAGTTTTTTGTATTTTTTAGTAGAGACGGGTTTTCACCGGGTTAGCCAGGATGGTCTCGATCTCCTGACCTCGTGATCTGCCCGTTTCGGCCTCCCAAAGTGCTGGGATTACAGGCTTGAGCCACTGCGCCCGGCCTCAATTCTTAAGTTGGTAGTATACTGGATAAGAATGTGGCTTAAGGAGTTAGCTTGCTTGAGTTTTCACCCCTATTTCCACCTTTTACCTGTAAAATAGGAACACAGGTAATGTTTCACATCACTGTGTAAACTTGGGCCTTCACTTTCCTTATCAGTGAAATGGAAATAAAACCCAACTGTGACAAGGTACATACACCACTCAGTGTAATGTTGAACACATGGTAGACCCGCTCTGAATGTTCCTACCCTAACAACTCCCCAAAATTGGATTTAAATGTCCAGAAAAATTTGGAGAATGTGGGGGCCCCTGAGGAAAACCCAGGATTTGAAATGTGGTGGTGATGGGGGAAAAATAAAGAATCATGAAGGCTTTGAGAAGAAAAAAAAAATCAATGAAGAAAAGAGAGAGCAGAAAAGCAAGAAAACCAATAGATGAGGAGACAGAGAGTTAAAGTATACATCAGTCAAATATTACAGAGATCTTAATCTCAATCTCATTGAAGTGTAATGAAGACTTAAAAATCATTAATGACCTATGACAATATAATTGCTATTGCAGTGGAATTCATTATTGACATGAGAAAACATTTTAGAGCTAAATAAAAATTCCCCTAAAGGGTTGGCCTTTTGAAGTAATACAAACAAGTCCTTATTTTCGACTTAGCGATAAATTGGTAAACTTGGCTAAATACAACTTTTGTTCTATTTCAAAGGATTTGATAAAGCAAACAAGTGTTTTATTCATATTCAATTTATTTAATTCTAAGTACTTAGCATCTACTTGTGCAGCTCTTGTGAAAATAACAAATGATCTTTAGAAAAACAGATCTGATAGGATATTCAACTGGAAGCCCTTCACAAACTAAGGTGTGCTTGGAATTAATGGTCTCTTTCCTTTCCCCAAATTATCTTAACTAGCAGAATTTTAGTAGAGAGCCACTGTTATGATGCTATAATTTCTTTTTTTTTTTTTTTTTTTTTTTTTTTGAGGCGGAGTCTCGCTCTGTCGCCCAGGCTGGAGTACTGTGGCCGGATCTCAGCTCACTGCAAGCTCCGCCTCCCGGGTTCACGCCATTCTCCTGCCTCAGCCTCCCAAGTAGCTGGGACTACAGGCGCCCGCCACCTCGCCTGGCTAGTTTTTTGTATTTTTTAGTAGAGACGGGGTTTCACTGTGTTAGCCAGGATGGTCTCGATCTCCTGACCTCGTGATCCGCCCGTCTCGGCCTCCCAAAGTGCTGGGATTACAGTGATGCTATAATTTCTAACACTTCCCTCTGCAATAAACCATTATTAGAGATGTAGGACTGAATCACAATTGAGCAGCCTGCAGTTTGTAAACACACTTAAGCCTTCCTGTGGTGGGAAGGTCCAAAATATAAATAAACATACTATCTTTCTTTTTTTGTGAGACTTTTTTGTGAACTTCATGTGAGAACATGCTTTCTAATTCAGTATGTTGTTACTTATTTTAGATGAACTGCTTCTTTGAAGATTATGGTTTTTGACTTGGATAATCTTGGATATTTACTTTCTGATAAAGCATATCTATTTAACTCTCAAAAAATGGCCCAACATTTTTGAAAAATTATTTTTGCATACTCAAATGTCAAGGGTGCCAATGCATTTATTTAAGCACCTGCTATTTTAGTTATAGAGGTCATTAACAGTGTTTCCCAAACTGTTTCACTTCATGGCCCACAGAGGAAAGAACATTTATATATGCCCTGGGGTAAACTGAGGAGGGCGAATAAAATCAGGGAAAGGGTCTCCGGCCCTGGCCAAAGGAGTGGATATTTCAGCCATCCGGTAGCCATTCCTGGCACATCCACTGGGAATTCCAGCCTAAAATATCATACATTGGTTATAAATTAAGGTCTAAATCTTACAAGTGATAGAATTTATCTATCTACGATGTGATCAATGTTGGAGTAAATGCCATCTTTTTTCCTCATAAAATCAAAAAACAGTAAACACAGATCATTATAACCAAGAAACAGTTGCTTGTGTGACTTTATATACAACACGTTACAACTGTAATTGTAGGATTGTCTAATGTGTTGATGGACCACAATATCTTTAGACAGAGGCTGCAAATGCTAAGAAATATGTAAGACTGAGGTGACCATTCATTAATCTATTCATTTCTTTTTTTTTTTTTTTTTTT
>NW_012117488.1:1604044-1613875 GCF_000951035.1 Colobus angolensis palliatus
TCTCGGCCTCCCAAAGTGCTGGGATTACAGGCTTGAGCCACCGCGCCCGGCCCATTTACATTTTCAACAAATGTTTAGCTTAGGTAATGTGCTAGGTGCTGAAGACACCACACGCGTGCGCGCCCGCGCGCGCGCACACACACACACACACACACACACACACACACAGTAGAGCAAGATAGATACAGTCCTTGCCCTCCAAGAGCTTAAAGATCCACCCATGCTTAAATTAGTTTGGAAAAGATGGAGCATGGATTACTACCATCATTCTGCCCAGAATTATTTAGGGTAAGCAGTGCTAGTATCTAAAATGACACAGCCAGGTGCAGTAAAGCACTTTACTTGATTGATTGCTTGAAGGATTGCTTGAGCCCAGGAGTTTGAGACCAGCCTGGGAACATAGTAAGACCCTGTCTTCACTATATGTAAAAATTGTTAAAAAGGCAATAAAGTGTATAAATGCAAAAAGAACTGTGATAACTGAGACCAGCAATAAGCAATAATAGTAAACAAAAACCAGGGACTTTTCCAGAAAAACCAGTTGTTACTATCACCCTAATTATAGGCCACATGGGCTAGAAAGGTCTGATGCCATTATTTAAGGCTGATATATAAACACAAGTCTAGATATTTTTAGGCAAATAATCTGTAGTCACATCATATCTTAGATATTTTACAGTTATAGTCCATCCAAAGTGGATAACATAGCAAGACAATTTTTACTTCTTTAAGAAGGGGATTGACCTTTTACTATGGTAGGATGTTACACATTACAATTATTTTCTAGTAAAAACTTTGGAGTACAAAAAGAGGCAATTGACACAAACCATGAAAATAGCATTTCCCACACTTTTCCATATCAGAATATACGTACAACATGACAGTATCTGTACTGCATAAAGCAGGAAACAGCTGAAGCTGCTCATGGTTAGAGGCTGCCCTGTACCATGGGCTGAGAGGATTTGCATGTCGGCAAGCATATATTCATTCCGTTACTAGTATGCCAGAGAACATCAGCCAGGAAATTGACCCAAATTATGTAACACATTTGAGAGTGAGGAATACAAGAGAGCAGGAAAGGAATAATTCTTCCACTTAGAAAATATATCAATATTATCTTTCAGAAAATATTTTGAAGATGGTGATAAACTGATACCACAAGTTGTACTGAATTTGAAAATGTAAGTAATGAGACTAAAAAGTGTAGAGAGGATTCCACGCTGCAAGCATTTGTCTGTAATATGCTCATGCATCCTATGCCACCGATTTTCACCACAAATACACTGGTTGAGGATAAGAGCTACAAACTGTCTTTCAAATTTACATACTCTTAACTCTGCATGGCATACTTTTCTAGAAGGAAAAAAGAAATATTGGGTCTTGTTACTTATATACGGCAAGTACTGAAGCTTTTAGGGTAGGTCCAGATTTTTTTATTTTTAATCACTCATTTCCTCCCAAGTTGACTTTTTAATCAAAAGAGTCTTCTATTCCTATGATAACTACTAACTGTGCCCCCAAAACCATTATTTGGTAACAGACACCTGCCACCATCACCACCCAGTTTATTTGGGTGCAAAGGTGCCCATCTAGAGAGAACATTTCCCAGCTTCGTTTGCAGCCAGGTGTGGCCGCCTAATAAAGAGGGACCGATAGAACGTAAGAAGCAGTTCAACTAACTTCCTGGTAACCTTCATAAAGACAAGGCTACTTGACTTGGCCGTCCTTTTCCTTTTTTCCTGCGGGCTAGAAATGGGGACAGCAGGACAACCTTAGAAATCATGTGTGTAGCACAGCAGTGCTATCTTGCCAGTTGCTGGCTGCTCATATCTGGACTGTTCTGTGAGGAGAAAATAAACATCTATGTTATTTAAGTCATTCTATTTGGGTGTCTCAGCAGTTTAGTTGGTAACATAATTAATAAAACCTCCAACTACTAAAAAACACCTCTTAAAAGCATCTAAAAATAGAAATATTGGGACAGACTTATTTTATAGTTGATCTTTGTTTATAAATACAGGTATTTTATAAACACTAAGGACTTAAAGTGAAAGTATAAACATAAAATAGTATTTTATACTAATAATTTATAAATATATTATAATTTATTATAAATAATGTAGAGATATTACAAATGAACATAACATTATATAATAATAACTATAATAAATTAACAGGGTAAGACTTGTGAGAGACAAAATGCGCCAGACAATTAAGGAGGTGATTTTCTTCAAGCTATTGCAATAAAACATTAATGAGGGCTGTCTCAAAGAAAAGGAAGAGGTCTGGAGTTTTATAGAGGCAGGTAAACAAGGATCATCTGGGAGTCAGGAGGAAGGACAGAGATGGGTCTAATCTCAGAATATTGGAGAGCAAGATAGTCCTTTGTGGTTTCCCAGAACACCAAAGGGTCGGGGTAGGGGGTGAGGGTTGGAAAATTGAAGGATTGGGACGATTTTCCAGAGTGCAACTCAGGGAAAGTTCAATATTGTAAGATCCTAATTAGAAAGGGACAGTAAGGAAACCCCTGAAGGGTTTTAACAAGTGAGGCAATGAGGTCACAATTCCGTTTTAAAAAGTATTCTACCAGGAATGTAGAAGCAAGACTGAAGGGAGGAAAGACTGGAGGCAGGGAGATGGAGAAAACTACTTTATAATCAACATGATTTCCAGTCAATTCAATTTTTCAGTTGGAATAGCTGGTACTGGTATAATAAATTTAAGTCAAGGTATCTAGTAGTTGGTTGTCCTGAATCCTAAGAGAAAGATCTGGGATTTACAGATTTATGACTTATCTATATATGCAAGATGAGATAATCCAAGGAAAGCATACACAGAGAAAAAAGGCCAAAGGCAGAATCCAGTGGATCACTAGCATTTAGGGAACTGGGAGAAGAAAAGGATTCTGCAGAGAGGAAGAAGGGTGGGCCAGAGGACAAGAAGAACTATGAAGAGAATGTTGGCCTAGAAGCCAAAGGAGGCAACCCCTTCAGGAAGAGAGTGGTAAGCAGCTTTGCAGGTGTCAAAAGCAAGTCATGCATGTTAAGGGGCAAAAGTGACTGCTGGATCTGGCAGCTGAGAGTCACCTGACACTTTGGCCTCAGCACTTTTGGTGAAGAAGTCTGGCTCACCATGTGCAAGGGTATGTGGGAAAGTGAATATTCACCTCTCAAACCTCAGCTGCGGACGAAACAAAAAGCTGGTTACAACAGTGAGAAGGGGAGGCAGGCATGATAGGAGGGTGTATTTTTTAGGATGGGAAAGGAGTAGAGAGGTGAGAAAGTACCAAGATGTTTTTTTTTTAATGGCTACTTGTTTCTTATTTTGAGCATAAAGTCAAATTATACAAACATATTTCTACAAGGAGCTATAACTCAAGTATGCGGCATGTTGCTATGACTTCATAAAACTACAGAGATTAAGGAATTCAGAATCCCATGGAAATTCTTAAACAGAGTTTGGACATACGTTGTTTGATTTTCCCTTCAGCAAACTGGTAAACACTAACCTTGCTAACCACCATACTGCTTATCCCATCACAAAATTTTAAAAAGTTCTTTTTTGAAAAGTCTGAAGGCAAAAAGGTAACTTGCAAAATAATTCCACAAACTATATAACCAAAAAAAGAAAAACAAAAAACAAACAAACAAAAAACCCAAAACGCATGGACATATAAGTGAGTAGCTCTATATATATTCAAGCAATCCAAGCAGTGTCAGGCTTTCTCACCCGCTGAAACGTCCTGGGAAGGTCAAGCATTCAGAGAACTCAAGTTAGATTACACTGAAAAGAAGAAGGTGGGAAAAGAAATATTTAGTATTTCTAAGGAGAGTATCAGTGGCCTACAGCAGCTAGTTCACTTCTCATTTCCTTGACCATGGTATACAGGGACAAAGATGAGGGGAGGAGCTGTGCACTGCTGACGTCTTTACGTGGAAATCTTGGGCTGTCTCTTGCCACTTAACACTGAGGCTACTGCTAATAGGCAAGGGGAAGACAGGAAGAAAACTACCCCTACCCCTCCTGAATAACCAACCACTTACATACTTGAGCTTATTAAATTGTCCTATCCATCCTAAGCAGTGGTATTACTGTTTCAGTTTTACTGAGAGATAACAGGTTTTGAAAGTTTGAGTAAGGGGCCGGGCGCGGTGGCTCAAGCCTGTAATCCCAGCACTTTGGGAGGCCGAGACGGGCGGATCACGAGGTCAGGAGATCGAGACCATCCTGGCTAACACTGTGAAACCCCGTCTCTACTAAAAAAAAAAATACAAAAAACTACCCCGGCGAGGTGGCGGGCGCCTGTAGTCCCAGCTACTTGGGAGGCTGAGGCAGGAGAATGGCGTAAACCCGGGAGGCGGAGCTTGCAGTGAGCTGAGATCCGGCCACTGCACTCCAGCCCGGGCGACAGAGCAAGACTCTGTCTCAAAAAAAAAAAAAAAGAAAGTTTGAGTAATTTGACCAAGATCACACAGCTAATATAAGGTGGACCAGGATTTAAACCCAGATCTGACTGACACTACGAAGCCCCTACCTGCCCCCTTAGCTTATTTTAAACTAGAGATCAACTCAAATTAAATTAAATTTGCTTCTACAAATTAAAAAAAAATCATTAGAAGGAACCCCTAAAGTGAAGGTGACAAAATGCTGGTAGTCAAAGGCTACCTAAGGGCACAAAGAGTAAAGCCCCAAAAAACGAAACAACAACCCAATTGTCATTTAGTAACAATATTACCTAAGGTCTTTATCATTATCTCACTTTTTAAAAGACAAGTCCATGGATTCCAACTAATCGGATCCTTACAAACTACTATGAGACAAAGAAATAATATCAACTTTAAGTTATTAACAAAGTCAGACCAAATATTCAGTATAATCTCTTCACTAAATTTAGGCTGTGAAGATTTATTTTTTATTCTGAATTAATTAAAGTGTAACCGTAATTCTTAAAAGAATAAGCAACTCACTTAGGCCTACTGGTTCATAAATACAAAATATGTACTAATCACCCACTATAAGCAGAATAGTATCTTAGCTATGATTTTAAGAATATGAAAGAAGGGGTTAAGGGACTTAGAGTGAAGATTCTTACTCAGTGAGGGGATTTGGTATATTTGCTAAATTCTTATAATCCTACTTTGCCAGATAATAAATTTCCTATGCTGCTCCTGAACGATGTACCACAGGAACCCCATATACATTCTCTGTCTCTTACATTAGGAAATGAAAAAAAAATGGCACTGGAAAAATATATTTCTACCTATTGGTTTTAGTTATGGAGTCAGGGGCTACATAATCAAACTCCAAAAGTTGCATCCTAATCATCTATACCAAACAGCTACTGTCTATAAACAATGATATGTGAGGAGGCAGTGTGTTTCCTAAATGACTCAGGTCTTTATTACTAATGACACAATCACAAGCAGAAGAAAAACCAGACCTGAATTGCACAAGCATAGCCTGAGAGATAGTAATACCACAGATATAAATTACAGGCCTCTTCTAAATCACATACTGTCATCAATCTCACATAGAGCTTCCTGCCCAGTAAAATCTGCCTTAATTGGTTTTCTTTTTTTTTTTTTTTTTTTGAGACGGAGTCTTGCTCTGTCGCCCAGGCTGGAGTGCAGTGGCCAGATCTCAGCTCACTGCAAGCTCCGCCTTCCGGGTTTACACAATTCTCCTGCCTCAGCCTCCGGAGTAGCTGGGATTACAGGTGCCCGCCACCTTGTCCGGCTAGTTTTTTGGTATTTTTAGTAGACACGGAGTTTCACCATGTTAGCCAGGATGGTCTCGATCTCCTGACCTCGTGATCCACCCGTCTTGGCCTCCCAAAGTGCTGGGATTACAGGCTTGAGCCACCGTGCCTGGCCTTGGTTTTCATTCTGTTGTTGTTGTTGTTGTTGAAAAACTGAAAGACAGCCATCTCAGGCAGCATCATGGAAATTTCAGACACACACACACACACACCCACCCACTCCTTTAAAGCTCAAATGAGTGCATCTAGATTTCAAGGAAATACTAACAAGGAACATGTTGGGGGTATTTTCCACTGGTTTAAAAATAAAGCATTCTACCCTTTAAAAAAATAAATCCCCAAATTATAGAAACAGGAAGCAGCAGCTGGATTTATCATCCTTCATTTCCTCTGAGAGTCACGGTAGGGAACTCCCCGTTGAGACAAAAGCCATGGAGAGGTTAGCCCCTCCTGCCTGGACCCACATATCCACATGCTGCTGCTGCTGGTCCAACATGGACAATGGTCGGCCACTTCAAAATCAAACTTGCTTTGTCTTATAAAGCATTCTGTGTCCAAGCCCTGCGTGTTGATAAAATGAAAAACCTGACTAGCACTTAAACACACATACATAACTGGTCTTAGAAGGGCCTCACTCTCATTTCTCATGGAGATGTCTCTTTCTTGGGCTCACCTAGGAGGGCTTTAGGGACCTGAGGACCTAAACACACAACAGAAGATGCAACAGATTCAACAGAAGATGATGATGATAACACCCCTGAGGGACTCTGCAGCCTTGTTCTGGTGGCTGTGCTGGAAGAAAGCAAGAGGGCTGGCTGGGTTCTAGTCTTCCTTCATCCATTTATGATTACAGTTGAAATACTTAAGTCTCGCTCAGCCTCGGTTCTTGTGTCTGTGAAATGATAACGAGATCATCTATTTCACAGAGGCGTAATGAGAAGTGAGATGATGAATATGAAATACTTTGTAAATTACACAGAAATAATAACAGACTAGAGCAACAGCAATCTATATACCGGCATAAGGTGGCTTTGCCAGTTTCAAAGCTTTCACAAATATTATTTAGGTTGATCCTTAAAATGATACAATTGGGTGGGTGGTGATGACATCATCATCATCATCATCATCACTATTATGTATGTTTTATAAATGAGCTAGTGTAGAGGAACATAATGGGAAAATTGTGTCCTAACTCCTGCGCACAAATTCACATCATTTAAAAACATTTCTGGCAACATGCGTGTGATAAGTACATGGCTGGGAGTTATGAAAGTCACTCACATTTCAGGGCTGCTACTCTAGGCAAATCCCTTAACCTCTCCAGGCAACATGATTCATCTATCTGTCACGGGGTTGGGGGGAGACAAACATAAATTAGACCTGATTCCATCTCTTGAAGAAATCAGTTGGTGCAAGGGGGCTGGTGGTGATGGTGGAAAGAAGTGACATATAAACACATTAATTACAAAACAGTGTTTACTTAAAATATGGAGTATGAACAAAGTGCTGTGTGATCACAAAGCAGGAAATGACTAATGTAGGGGGACTCATGAAAGGATTCCTCTAATTTCTTTGTAAACTGAGAAAAGAAGGAAATCAGACTACAAATGGATCAATGTCCCTTTTCAGGCTAAAACTCCGAAAAAACGAGGCTTAGAAAGGTTGTCAGTAAGCTCAATACACAGTGTGATTCCTCTTCCTCATCTGCTCATAGCCAATACATGATTTAAAATAAGAGTGGCCGGGCACGGTGGCTTGCACTTGTAATCCCAGCACTTTGCGAGGCCAAGGTGGGTGGATTACCTGAGGTCAGGAGTTCAAGACCAGCCTGGTCAATGTGGTAAAACCCCATTTCTACTAAATATACAAAAATTAGCTAGGTGTGGTGGTCTGTGTCTTGTAATCCCAGCTACTCAGAGGGCTAAGCAGGAGAATCACCTGAACCCAAGAGGCGGAGGATTCAGTGAGCTAAGATCACACCACTGCATTCCAGCCTGGGCAACTGAGCAAGACTCAGTCTCAAAAAAAAAGACACTGTGGAAGACAGGAAGCCCAGCACCTGAAAGATAGATGGGAAGCCCTTTAGGATCCTTTGTGTTCAAACATGATACATGACAATAGCCTTCCTGCATGAGTAAATGCTGACAGATTTGTTTGGCGGAGCTTGAGTTACCCGTTCTTACGTGCTTCTTATAAACTAACACTTGAATTAAGATGAGCTAGGGTACATGATACACATTCAGATTCCTGGCCTCCACTCAGACCTATTCCTTTTCTACATGAGCCCCCACAGACCTTCAGAAAATAGCCGTTGACAGGTTGCAATGCAATGAACAGGAAAAGCAAACTATATGCAGCCTGGAAGGCCTTGCAGCAAGGCTGAGCTGAGATGACTCAGCAGGTTCGAGCTGTGACCCTTCACTTCTGGAGTCATTACTCCAGTTCTTATCCAGTGCCTACCACAAATGCACGCACACAGGCTGGTCTCACTCCAGAGCCCATCTAAGAATAACATGGAGTGGCTAACACAACTTGGCACAACACACAGGCAGGTTTTTCCAAAGAATGCCAGCCCTGGGTCCTGGGTGACAACTGGCTCCCAAAAGTTTGGCTAAGAAAGCCAACACAAAGGACAGACATTGTGAGCAAGCAGCGACCTGGTCAGTCACAGTCTACTTTAAATTCCACAAAAGCTTGTTCTTTAGAAAGGGGACAGAGGTTGGGGAAAGTAGAAAAGGCAGAGTCAGGGGTGGGATTTTGGGGCTGTGTCAGTTAAGTACTATAAACCGATTTCCAAAGCTATGAAATTACTAACAGGGATAATGATGAATTCCCTTCAGTGATGACAGCGGCTATACTTTTCTCCGTTCTTCAGTAGCAGCGATACTCGAGCTTCTGTTTGAGCTGATGCCATACAGCATACTCTGCTTATATCGAGGGTAAAATTCACCTTTGGGCTACAGTGTGTACAGTACCAGATGTCTAGTTCTGTTTAGCATTTTATAAGGAATCATTCCTCTCATTTTTTTAGTCAAATAGGGATTTTTTTAAGCCTAAAAGTGATGCTTGAAAGAAGATTCAGATGTGGGAAGTAAACAGCAGTTGAGGGGCAGTTAAAACACCAGGGAACAAGGTGGCTGCCCCGTAAAAATGTGCTCCCATTTGCATTTAGAGCCTTAGCTAAAGCTGTGGTGGAGGAGGACAACTGTTCAAATACAATTGTAGAGGTGTCTTCTCTTCCTTCCCCATTCAATGTCCCTGGTAAGCAGGGGCCAGGTCTCAGCTACCTTTGAAGACCCTACTGCAGGTGTTGAGGTGAGAGGACACTTACTCATTTTCTTCATGTTACATCGCCAAGGGAGAATTCCTCACAATACACCTGGCCTTTCTTGCTGCCCCCTCACTAATTCCTCCTCTTCGTTCTCTTTGAGATTTGCCTGTCTGAAGAGGTCATGGATGCTGGACTCCTCTCCTGCTGGGCGTAGCCAGCTTTCCCCTGCAGGGTGCCAGCTTCCGTTATCCTGGCATGCCAAGAAAAGGTGAGTAGTTTTATCTAATCAGGGATAAAATTTCTGGAGGCCCACTTGGCTGCAGACCCAAAGCCATATTCTCCGAAATGCATCATCAGTAATAAAGATGATATTTTGCTGTTTACCAGCCTGACTCCTTTATCTTTCTAACTGGTGTGGAATCTGGGCATGGAAGAGGGGTTATTCACTTGGCTCCCTCAAACTTCAATAGTGAGTAGTTTTCCTTGCTTTGTGTAGCTTACAGCTTTCAGTGAATATTTATCAAAGATATATGTGCAAAAATGTGGTGAGAGGGAAACAAATCTGTTTGGTTTTATTTGTTCATGAGTGAGTATTTGACCATATTCCATCCCACCAAAGTCTTGGGAGGCAGTCCAAAATATGATATCCAATTTCCGTGTGAATTCTTAGAGGGAAACAATTAACATGTATTCAAAAGAGAAACAGCCATATTAAAAATATTATTGATGTCTTAGCACATGGAAATAGGTCTTTGACCCTTGTAGAGCATTAACCCCATGGAAAGTTTCTTCAAACTATTTT
>NW_012117488.1:1614468-1662101 GCF_000951035.1 Colobus angolensis palliatus
CTGTGTTAGCCAGGATGGTCTCGATCTCCTGACCTCGTGATCCGCCTGTCTCGGCCTCCCAAAGTGCTGGGATTACAGGCTTGAGCCAATGCCCCGGCCAGCAAGCTTCTTTTATGTGTGCTGAAATAAATCTGAAGGGCACCATGACATTTCTTCCCAATTTCCTTTCATTTTTCTGACCAGCTATTTCAAACTATCAATCCTTTATGAAAGGGTTATTTAAAATCTCCAAAATCAAGTATTTCCACGTAAAAATTTGTTTGCCTGCAACTAAAATAATCAGCTGTGCATAGAACTATAACAGCAAGGATACTGGATGGCTTACAAAGTGACTTTAACATGGTCATCATTTTAATTCATCCTCACAACCATACAACAATCCTGACTCTTGCCTTTTCTACTTTCCCCAACCTCTGTCCCCTTTCTAAAGAAAGGATTTTTGTATGTAAAGTAAGTGTTATTAGCAACTTCAAGTTAGGGGAAAAACTGTTCAAAAAGTTCAATTCCAAGACTGCCCAATATTACCCAGCTAATAGTAGTGGTACTGGGACTCAAACTTAGGTCTCATAATAAAACTGACGTATTGTCTACTAAGTCATGACTCTGGATAAGGTGTTCACATCCCTCCCTGCAGCTTTACAGTGTCTGGTCCTAACACCCGTGCAGTGCAGGAGTGGCCAATAGAGCTCCAGGTAAAGCATGTCAGCAAGAACCAGATGAAATAACCTGGAGCAGACAGAAGAACAAGTTAATTCACTGAGTTCAGATGTCCCTGATCCTTCTCCTGTATTCCTGCAGTCCTTTTAAGGAAGAAAAGTGAATGAACTAATTTCATTTTATTTCCTTCCTTCCTTTCCCCTGGGCTGAACCAAAAAGGCACAGCCCAGGAACCAGACCAGCAGGCAGCTGATATCTCTAAAAACAGTTTCACATCTATTAAACTACAGGATGCTCCATTAACTCCAAAAAGAGCCTGAAGGTCCAACTTTCTTGAATGCACCAGTGGTCAGATGGTCACTTACAGCTGCAATGAAAACTGCAACTGAGCCTGGGGACTCCCAAAGGAGCCAAAGTAAGGGGAAATGTTTTTAACTTTGACAGAAGTATTGGGAGAGGGTGAAGACAATCCTTCCAGATAGCTCAGAAAGCTATCTCTACTATTAGTGTTTTCATCCTGCCCCGCCCACTTTAATTCTTTAGGCCCTCTCTGGTTTGTCCTTGGACAGAACTGGCTTGAATCCTGAGTAGGGGGAGGTTAGGTGGTCTCAGTCTAACTGGGGATTCCAGGATGATAATTATTCTCAAAGGCAAAAACAATGACTTTTAGCAGCCTTCCAAGCTTCTAGAATCATTAAATAAAATGATATGCAAATATCAGATACCAGAGGTATTAAGAGATCTCAAAAAACACATTTATGTTTAGGGAGAAATCAATTCAGAGCCAGTTATAAAGTTTCTGGGCTCAACTCAAGACACCAGATTGAAATGTTCATAAAATAAGAGATTCCTTTTTATGAATCACAGTTATTACTAGTTACGAACATCAGCAAACACCCCAAAAAGTAAGTGTGGTAAAGCAGCAGATGTAATAATGTTTAACTTTCTGGAGGGAACTCTCATCCTTAAAATAAACCAACCAAGTCAACCAGAATCCTGAAAAGACTATTCCAATATGTGTAACCATGTTTGCTTGAAGATTAAGGGAGATAAAATGTCTAGTACCACCCTTTCTGCTAATCCTACCATTTCTCTCAGCAGTGAGAACAGTGTCACCTGAGTGGAAATTACATGTGGCAATGTGATACTGTGTACCTCACTGAAAAGGCATCCACAGCAGACAACTTTAATTTTGATCACATAGGCGAACAAAAAAAGTGATGAAGAGAATTGAAAAGATGCCACTACAGAGAAGAGATATAGCCTAATATATTCAAGGTGAAGCGTTTTCTAAAATTTCCTCTTATTAACAATTCAAACAACTTTCATTGTGAAAGAAAGGAACTCAAAATCAGTTCAATAACTCAAGTGGAGAGTGCTACTACTTTCCCCATGCTGTCCCCAGCACACCCACAACTCTACCATCTCTGCCTTTGCAGTCAGAGAACATACAGTCCAATGATTAAGAGAAGAGGCACAGGAGTCACACTGCTAGAGCCAAGAATCCTGGCTTTGTCATTTATTAGCTGTGTGATGTCAGGTGTGTTACCTAACATCTCTGTTTCCCTCTGTCTTTCTCAGTAAGTAGGAAACAACAGCACTCACCTCAGAGGTTGTGGTGGGGATTTAGTGAGCCCATACATGTCCCCACTTAGCACAGTGCCCAGTGCACATTCAGCAGTCAATTTACTTAACTTCAAAGGCAATGACATGGGATTAACCAGACTACGAAAATAAAGAAATGGGCTGGGCACGGTGGCTCAGGCCTGTAATCCCAGAACTTTGGGAGGCCGAGGTGGGCGGATCACGTCAGGAGATCAAGACCATCCTGGCGAACACTGTGAAACCCCGTCTCTACTAAAAATACAAAAAAATTAGCAGGGCTTGGTAGTGGGCGCCTGTAGTCCCAGCTTCTCGGGAGGCTGAGGCAGGAGAATGGCGTGAACCCAGGGGGTGGAGCTTGCAGTGAGTGGAGATCGCCCCGCTTCACTCTAGCCTGGGCAACAGGGCGAGACTCCGTCTCAAAAAATAAAGAAAGAAAGAAATGGGGATTACTTACAGTCTATACGAAAGTCAAATGTTCCCCCTAGGCAACCAGACTGAACCCATTAGAAAACATTCTTTTATTGCCCAGGCGTGGTGGCTCACGCCTGTAATCCTAGCACTTTGGGAGACCGAGGCAGGCAGATCACGAGGTCAGGAGATCAAAACCATCCTGGCTAACATGGTGAAACCCCGTCTCTGCTAAAAACACAAAAAATTAGCCAGGCGCGGTGGCGGTCGCCTGTAGTCCCAGCTGCTCGGGAGGCTGAAGCAGGAGAACGGAGTGAACCCGGAAGGTGGAGCTTGCAGTGAGCAGAGATCGTGCCACTGCACTCCAGACTGGGCGACAGAGCGAGACTCCGTCTCAAAAAAAAAAAAAAAAAAAAAAGAAAAACAAAACATCCTTTTATTCGGTGGGCTCAGGGACTCAATTTGGTCATTCTTCTCAGTGGCTACCGCAGTTTATCAGAGAGGGCAGGCTCAAAGGACAAAAGTCAGTTCAGAAGAGATATGAAGACACAGAGAGAGAATGCCTGAGTCTGGGAGAAACTGGTTTGGGGCAGCTCTGAAAATGGGAAACAGCCAACAGTCCACAATCATGGGATTTAGGGCTTAGAAATAAAGTAGCAGGCTATTCAGATATGCATACTTTGTTATTATGGTTAAACTTTCCTCCATTTTCTCTTCAAGGTCCCTGCTGCAGGAGCATCTTCCAGAGACTGCTTTGCACTCCTTCAAATATGTACGGCCATTTCTGGCATTTAATTGTTGTGGAGAAAACATATGTTTCAATTATAAACTCCAGAGGAGGGTAAGTGTGTCTCACACCTTGTGCCTCTCTCCCTGGTCTACCTCTGCCCCAGGGCCTAGCCCCCAACATGGAGATGCTCACCTACAAAGTGCCATAGAGAAATGTGTTAACTATACTAAAAGCAGCACAGATGAGGCCAGTACAGAGAAAAGGGCAGAGCAAAGCAGCAAGCACCTCCCTACCTCTGTGAGGCTTCGGTGAAAAGGCTGACTTCAACAAGTTTAGGAGGAGGAAGAAGATGAAGCCTTCAGAGGCATGAAGTACTGCAAAGATTATATAGTGTTCCTCCAAACAGAAATCAACTTTAAATAATAAACCATAAAATAAGTATAAGAAAGTTCAGCTAAGGTATGCTTTTTCTCATGATCACTGCTTTATTTTTTTAAGTAGCAAATATCAAATTATTTTTAAAAAAGAAACATATTTGAGCACGGTGTCTGCTTTCTGGTGCCCCAAACACGTTTAGTCTGCGTATCTGGTAATCTAGCCTGCTTGGGCAACAAAGGATTCCTTCCAGATACAGAGAGGCAGGCAGGAAAGAATGGAGTTGGCAGGGACACGTCAGGTGGAAAGGAAAGTATGAAGGAGACAGTGGGAATGAAAGGGTGGGGCAGAGGTGAGGACAGTTGGGGATTGGGCAGTGGCACAGTTAGGGTAAGATTAGCAATTTCAATTCCTGCCAGGTTAAATCTGGAGAGAACTTCAGAAACAATCTAAACCCAATACTTTCCTCTTATAGGAGAGAAACTATTGCCCACTGATGATTTACCCAAGGCAAGGCTGCCAGTTAGAGGCAGAGATGGACCTGAAATCTGGCTTTCTGGCTGCCTATATAGAGCTCTTTCCACTCAGCACATCTCCCTTACGCTTACAGGGCAGAGGAATCAGAGCTCAGGCCAACAGGTGAGAACTCAAGCAGCCATGAAAGGCCCTGCAGGCTCTCCTGCCCCAGTGCTGCCTGTTAACAGAGTCAGCAGAAGAGGCAAAGAGAAGAGGCTGTCACTCTGTTTCTGATGAAGCCATTTGGTCTTCTGATAGGATTTGTTGGACTAGAAATGCATGGGGCACACACAGTCTGTTTCCCAGGGCAGAGGCTGGTATCAGGATGCTGTGGAGTATACCTGACAACATATGGCAGGAAAGCCCACAGCACAAGAGTTATGTACCCCTTACATTCCCTGACCCCTCTGGCCTCCACTCACCATGACAAAGAACTGAAATCACCACTGGATACCTGGCTTTGTGATTCCTGATTCCTAAGATGGTACAGTTGTGAAGGAAACAGGGTGAGGATAAGACACATAAACCAACAGAGACAGCTGCATTAAAAATAGTCTTGATGAGACGCTGCTGTGATTTTGCTGCCTAAAAACTGGAACAGACAAAAATTACTGAGAGGCTCAGAAGCTTATCTTCAGTGCTCTGTGGACCAACTCTTAGCTTTCAGACCTCCTGAGCTACAAACTTTCTTTATAAAATCAGCCTCCTTCCTCTGAGAGATACTTCCAGTAAGCGCCACTATGCTTCGATGCCCACCTCAAATGGTAAACATATACTACATCTGGCCTGAACAAAGATTTATTTTTAGTCACAGTTTTTTCATGATGGACATAAATCACTCAATTGCATTCCGCTTCATTCTGTGTAGGTATATTCCAAATACCTACACAAAATCAGGCAAACTAAGAAGAAAACAGACGATGACTTTTTAACCTCCATCTCTCACCACCTTTACCTTTTGAATCTTCCGTGATGCACTGTACCCAAAAGTCACTTCTCCCAGGGAAAAGCAAGAATTGAATAAAACACCATCAGCATTAGTAACTCATCATCCCTCTACCAGGTTCTCATCCGCAGGCTCTTGCCCATTGCGTTTCCTCTGCCTGAAGTACCCAGCTTTCTCCATTTTACCTTGTTAATTTCCTGTCTTTGCCTGCTACCAGTGCCTATGGGAAGCCTTCCTGGAAATCTCTATACCAATAACCCAGTCCTTTTAATCCTCCCTTGATGCTCCCAGAGTATCCTGTGCATTTCTGCCCCTCCATACTCTCATACAATTATCTGGTTTTGAGTCTACCTCCTTCACTAAAGCTGTAAGATTCTCTAGGGCAGGGATCATAATTCAATCACGTTTGTTTCCCCAGGGACCAGTATATGGAAGGGGTACAATAAATACACAGTTGTAAGACATTATCACACATATCCTTCAGCTGAATTCCTAGAGTGATACTGCAAGGCAGGAATTGTTGGTCGCATTATACAGACAAAGAAACAAGCTCAGAGAGGTTTCAAAGGATCCCCAGGGGCCATCAGTTCTGACACCCTCTAGCTCCCAGAATAGATTTTCACTTTACTACATTATAATCATTTAACCATACAAGTTCCACATAGAAGACAAATCTGAAAGCATTGATCCTTTGATGTGGGCCTATACATTGTGACCTGCACAAATGAAGAACAGATACACAAAATTTTCAAATGTGACTATAATTGTTCAAATTATTCTAAAAGCAGGAACGATGATCAGCTAAGCTGACAGAGCTTACATTAATTCTTTCCTCAAGGTCCTCTCCATCCTAAAGCTCTGCAGAAATGTCTGGTGGACATGAATTAGATACAAAGTTGATCTGGTTATAAGGTCACAAAACTGTCTCTGGTTAACTGCCAACACTGTCAGACATCTTCAAAGAGCCAGACATGGCACAGCAGCAATGGCTGGCAAACCAGAAGTAACTTGGATGTGGCTGATTTGACCAGGCAGAAAAGAGGGGTCACCGGCAGGATGGGGTTGGTTTGGAACTTTGACCGTCCATGACCCTCTAGCACACTTGAGCCTCTCCTCAGCCAAAGAAAGTGGTTTTCAGCATAGCTGCACCCTAGAATAATGCGGGGTGGCCTCGAAAACTAATGTAATGCTAGGCCACACCCCCGGAGGTGCCAACTTAGTGGACCTAGGGTAGGCCCTTGAGTCTACATCTGAATCATTGAAAAGTTGCTCTGCAACTGTAGTGTGCAGCCAGATTTAAAGGCCTGGGTGTTTCCGAAGCTTAAGAGCTCATCTTGTTGACCCAAATTTAAGATGAAAAGCACAACTGGAACACCTTTTGGAACTTTCCTTTCCTTTACATCCGTCGATATTTAAAACACTTAAGTAAACAGCCACTCAGCACATCGCACTATGGACACTGCTTTTGAGTTACTCAACATCGGCTTTTATAGAGATGGAAACACAACATTCCTCTACTCTATCTGGGAGATTTTCCAGCCTTTTCTGCACAAACATTTCTAATGACAGGCACTTTGTAGTTGTATGCTTAGAACAGGTGAATATTACAGTATGTAAATTAAATCTTAGTAAAGCTGTTTGTGTATGTATATCTGTGTTTTAAGGTACTTTGCTTGATTTCGGGAATAGCACTTGATTACAAGAAAGTTCTTTTGGATCATTCTATGAAATTAACCGATCTCTCCTTTACACTCACTGATCCTAGCCTTGCTGCTGGGGCCACTCATATTTAAGCCTAATTCCTCTTCCACTTGACTCTGAATTCAGGCATATCTGGGAGTGAATCCATTTACTAGCTATGTGACCCACAGCAAATGAGCTCTTTCTGAGCTTCAATGTCCTGATCCACAGGAAGTGATAGCACTTCCTTTGTAGAATTTGTGAGGATTGGCAAGCATCTAATATCTGGAACACTGTGAGATGCTCAATGAATAATGCTTTCCTTCCCTTCCCCTTAGAGGTGGAGTACAAGGCTAAACATCCACACATAGATATTTCACAATTCCTCATCAGGTTGTGGTTTTCCATTTTTCACCATGCTCCCATGAATTGCTTTTAGATTTGATAAATGTGGTGGCCTCACTATAGCATCAGTTAACTCTGATACAATAACTGCAGTATACCAATGACTGCTTACTGGCTCATATTCAATGTTTTAAAAGTTATAGGAACCCAAGATTTTTCCTCCCAGTATCAGCTGCCTGTGGGCACTAAATCACATACAGAGGTTCAGCCACATATCAGGATATCTTTATTCAGCTGCTCAGGAGCGAGTATGGGGGTTAGGTGGGAATTCCTTCTGTTATCTGCTGTGCTAGGAGAGGTGGCCTCCAATTACTACACCATAACCATGCTGCTCCTTCCCTGTACCAGGCACTCACCGGGATGCACCTTGTTCCAGCCTCCACCTCCACTGCACTTTTGCTGCCCACCGCTTTTATCTGTGATTCTGGGTGGGCAACATAGCCCTGCAGAAATCAAATGAGATTTGGCTAAGGCAGACCAGTTCAAATCATGGTGTCCTCTCTCAGAGCAAACTATTAACTTACAGCAAATAATTTTTTTCAGGTTATTAAAAATAACCTCCTTTTTTACAAAAGGTTAATATATGCCTGATAGGAAACTGAAAAACACAAGCAGCAAAGAACAAAGTTATCCACAACCACAAGCAGTTTACAGTTTGACGTGTCCTCCTAGGTCCTGTGTGTGTATAGACACAGCATCCAATTTAATGGGATTAACATATGCAGTATGTATCATGCTTTTAAACACCTCATGAATATTTACCAATTCAAAATCTCAAAGCTATGTAAGTATTTTGATAACCAAGAATATGCTACACCAACTCAATCTGCTAGGAAAAAACATAATCCCACCTTTCTTAGGGCAAAAATTTCATAGAAGACAAAAATGGCAACAGGCCTCTAGATAAAGCACTGGCAGAGTTCCGATTAAAATACTGTATTCTCTTAATACTCAACTTAAAATGAAACCATAAAGCAACATAATACATCAAGTATAATGTTTCTAAGATAATTCATTAACAGATCTATACTATTAAAATACTAGCAAGAAGGTATGTTGCCACTGAATTACTTAAGGTATTCCTATAGTATAGCCAACAGAGACGTACATACATCAATAGTTATCGTCAAAATGTGTATATGAACACATCTGCATACTTCTCTTCCTTTGGATTTCCTTCTGCCCCTCTGGTCCCGATGTAATGAATAGGTTCTAATACACTCCACTGACTTCAAGTAAATCATTTAACTCTCTGAATATCAATCGGCACCCCTCTCTGCAAAAACTGAACCACCACATCTTTCCAAAGTAATTATTATGAAAATTAAATGATTATGCTGCAATAAAGTGTCTAGCCTAATGTCTAATGCACAATTAAGTATCCAAGAAGTAGTAAAATTTTTTTGAGAATATGTGAATATGTTTATTTAGGTTTACTTCTCACTATATAGATTGAGCTTGTTTATTAACAACTATGATTCACAATAAAAGAGAGAAGGAGAGAGAGAGAAAGGGAGAAAGACAGAGAGCGAGAAAGAAAGAGTAAACAGTATTATCACTAGTGTGGTATGGCAATTTCCCGCTTTTAGACTGGACTCAGTCCTGAATGCTAATTTATTTGACTAGAGTCCTGACCTCTGAGCTGGGTTCTCACCACCTTTGTCCTCCAGGGGTGGAAAACCCTGATCTTCATACAGGAGCTTGCTCGGCCTGAGCACCCCTCACCTGTGTTAATTTTTCACAGCCTGTCTCTCCCTGCCAAGCCACTGTGTGTATTTCTCAGCTACTCTTAGCAAACTGCCAGTGTGTAAAGTGTGCTGGGAGTCAGACACCTGCATTGTAGGTCCTGCCTGGCCACTAGCTACGTGACCACAAGCCAGGCACATAAATGTTTCTAATCTTACTTCCCCTCCTGTGCAATGGTGGTGTCAGACGACATCACCTCTAAGGGCTCCTCCAGATTGAAAGTTTACAACCCCTCCCTTCCCCACCTCCTGGCCTCTTCCCATCTATCCTTTACCATCCTCATCCACCCCTCTACCCTCCCACTCACCCACAGAGGAATCGTCAAGGCTGATCCTCTCCCCACACTCTGCTCCAAGCTGTGGAAATATGCCATTATTGGTCATGAATTTATACAAAGCCACTTAAGCCATAGATTTTGGGTGGTTAGTCTGGAAACCTAAAACTCATGTATCATTTTTTGTCTATTAGAGATGTATTTGTGTACATTACATTATATTAAGACAACAATGTCTAATCAAGGTTCCAATGCTTGCCTGTCAGGAGAAGACATAACATATATACTATGCAATATGTTTAATAAACATGTGCTGTCATACCTTTCCTTTTCTGATGTTTCCATGGAAAAGTTTTCCCTGTAGAGCTGAGTATGCTACTCTGGAGTATCAGACTCAGAGACATTCTATCCTGGGCCTCACAAATTATACATAGATGTAAACTGCTTTAAGAAACATGATAAAGAGATTACTAAAATCATGAAAAAACTAGTATGATTATTCAACTTCTTAGAGTTCTTTCAAGACATCTAAAAATAATTTAGCTTAGAGAAGTTCAAGGTCTCAACAACTTTTCAGAAGTTCAACTTTTGCCTAAAATGAAATGTTATATATGAATAGAAACTTGAAGATATTTTAATTTTTAAAAGTACCTGCCAAATTTGTTCACATAGAAAATTAAAAGATAAGTAAAAAAACAAACAGGTACATCTTTAAAAGCAACATTATGCTACTTAGAAGATACATGTGGTACACAGAAAAAAAATTATTGCACATATATTTACACACACAAGTTTGCACAGGGCTAATTCAAGTTGCCTTTGAAATTAAGCAGATATTTGAAATAAAATTACCTAGGTGAATTTTTCTGAGCCATTTGCTTGTTTATAATGATAGCTTGAAGAAAGCATATCAAGTCTGCCAAATCTGTAAATACATAGGGATTTAAAACTCTTGTCAAATAAGAAAAATGAACAAATTTAAAGCCATCTAACAGACTTCATAATATATTATATGAATATAGTAGTCTTATCTTTTCTTGGGTAGTAATATAAAAGTCCTGCATGTGTTCCCAGTACATTGATTTATTTTTAGGATAATGTAATAATTTTGTTTCTTAAAAATGTTAATTATCTAGCACACCTATCTGTCCTCAGACAAGCAAGTACAGGAGTCAATTAACACTGCTCACTGTAGGCACTGAGATATCAGTCTGCTTGCTTACTGAGTGGTGAGTGGGGTGGGGGTGGGAGACCTTCACCTATAGACACATTTGGGTCATGGAAGCTGACAACGAAAGAACATGAGCACTATTTCATAGTGTTGAAAGCACTAAGAACTTTCAACACTATGGCTGTCTCCAAACTTGACACAGTTTTCCATATCACATCAGCCAATACTGTCCTCACCTATAAGATATGGAACACTTGTATCTTAAGGAAAGAAAAGAGACAACTATTTGAGTGGTGACTTATATTCCCTTTATGAAATTTACTTATGTCGCTCACATTCAAATAATAGTAAGCATACATTATTTTTCTATATTTCAGCTTACTCAGTATTGTGCTGATAATGTACATGAACACTATCTTCTTGGTTTACTCTGTTCTCCATTCATTTTAGCCAATTAATGTCAGCAACCTTTCTTATACTACCTCTAAACCCAACGGGCTACGACTCTGTCCAATTTCTTGAAAGACTTAAATTCAACTTGCCTCCCTAAATTGCTATGTAAAAGAATGTTTAAGGGAGCATCTCAATTTCCTATGTTCTGAAAGTTACCACTCAGAGATAAACAGGAATCACATTTCTACTTTACATTCCAGTCATCTTCAAGCATTTCCCTTCATGCCCTTGAGCTGCTGATGCCAAGAATGCTATGTGCTCGGCTCACTCTAAGATGAAGAGTGAGTGATATGGGGCTGTCTTAGTCTGAACAGCTATTACAAATTACACAGGTTGGGTGGCTTACATGACAAACATTTATTCCTCACAGTTCTGGAATCTGGAAATCTAAGATCAGGATACTAACACAGCAGGGTCTGGTGAGGGCCTTCTTCCAGATTGCAGACAGCTGACTTCCCTGTCTATCCTCACATGGTGAGAAAAGGGCAGGAGAGCTCTCTGGGGTCCCTTTTATAACAGCATGAATCGCATCCATGAGGGCAGAGCCCGCATGCCCTAATTACTTCCCAAAGGCCCTACCTCCTAATACCATTACACTGGGGTTAGGATTTCAACATTCTGTGGGGGACATAAACACTCAGACCATAACAAGAGCCCTCTGCTTCCAGCATATATTGCTTTAATGAGAGTTATCAGGTAAGGGTTTAGCACATTTTAATCTCAAGTCAGTCAAAAACTCACAACAACAACTGTCAGCAAATAGAGAACAATTTAAATGGTAATTAAATTACTCCAGATATATATCTAACAAACTCTTTAGTTTCTACTATGCTCTACTGAAAAGAGAGTAAGTCTGCAATCATCAAAGGGTCTTAAGTCTAAAAACCAACTGCATGTCTCAAGGCATTTTATACTACTATCCAGGATAAAAGACATTCTAAAATATTAGATATTAAAGCATCCAGAACAATAATGTATGTCCCATTACAATACAGATGGGTTCCATTGTATCTACTTCAGGGAAAAAAATGTATGCTTGGGGAAACAAGAGCATCCTTATCCATCTTGAAAATGCATACTTTCCAGTATTTTCTGTTGTTTTGTTTTCAGAATACTTTGTTCCTGGGGAAATATGCTAATTTTCTTGTAATTCTGGTCTACCTTTTTTTTTTCCTAGTTAAATGAGCAAATAAAGTCAAATTTTAAGCATGAAATTAGATGTTTTCTAGGAAAAAAGTGATACGAGTATTTTTCAAGTAACTGAAAGCTATAACCATGTTTTCGCCCACTGGCTGCCCTTCAGTTCTTTGAATATGCCAAGCTCACCTGTATCTCAGGACCTCTGCACATGCTCATCCCTTCGCAGGACTGTTCATTCCCCAGATCTTCTCATTGTTCCCTTCCTCTCATCACTCCTGCCCTAGCTCAACTGGCGCCTCTTCACTGAAGCCTTTCCTGATTAGCCCCATCTCATTTCATTGTCTTCATAGCTTTTACAGCTATTTTATATTATCTTGTTTATGTTTTTGGTTGCTTATGGATCCATAAGCTGAGATCTTGTGTATTTTGTTCACACTCTATTCTCAGCACCTAGGACAGTACCTGTCATATAGATGTTTATAGATGATCTGTTTAATAAACGAATGAATGAAAGAACAAATTAACCACACGTCAACTGAGAGCTGAGGACATGTAATTTCAAATAAACTTTGTCTGATTGAATTTTACTTGATTTCAAGAAAGTTTTAACAAAGTTACATACAATAACCTTGTGAATTTGATAGAAATATCAATCTACAGCCGAGCACGGTGGCTCATGCCTGTAATCCCAGCACTTTGGGAGGCCAAGGCAGGTGGATCATGCAGTCAGGAGATCGAGACCATCCTGGCTAACACAGTGAAACTCCGTCTCTACTAACAAATACAAAAAAAATTAGCCGGGCATGTTGGCGAGCGCCTGTAGTCCCAGCTACTCAGGAGGCTGAGGCAGGAGAATGGCATGAACCCAGGAGGCGGAGCTTGCAGTGAGCCAAGATTGCGCCACTGCACTCCAGCCTGGGTGAGAGACCGAGACTCTGTCTCAAAAGAAATAAAAAAACGGAAATATCAATCTAGTGACAGTTCTGTAGATTCCATACAAGTCAAATGACTGCACCTAGAGCGCTATATAATGCCAAGCAGGGAACTTGGTCCTGCCTTATCCCACACTATTATCAATCATTTGGAAGATGAAAATTTTAAAATCACACAATGCTGAAAAGGATAGCAAATGGGCTGGGGAACAGAATCAGGTATCAAAAACATCTCCATAGGTTGAAAAGGCAGGATAAAACAAACAAGATGATATTTAACTAAAGCCTCGTGCATAATTTAAAAACTCAAACATGGAGAGAGGGCATTCAGGACACCTGGCTTAACAGCAGCACAACTGTGAAATATCCAGCATTCTATCATTGTGAGCTTCATATGGTGCAAACACATGGCTTGACTACTAAAGAACAATTATCAGAATGTGAAACGGAACAATGTAGCATGCTCAGGTAGGACGGACTGGGGTTACACAGGCTCAAAACAAATTATTTCATTCAATAACAGTTTCTGAGCACTTATGATGTGATGGACATTATACATGGAACCGGAGACACAGAGATAAGAGACCAAAATCTAGTGTGGAGTAACAGAACCCAGAGTTGTTACCACAGAGGGCAGGGGGATGATGGCAGAGGGGCAAATGAAAGTTATAGGAACAAAGGGAAAGCAAAGGCTGGAGAGGGTTCTCCAGGAAATATAACTCTTGCAGACAGATGAGCTAATTAAGAAGGTGTTATAAAAGTGAAACCAAGAACTTAGCACTATGCCAGGCACAAAGCAAGTCATAATAATAATGTTGCATACTATTATTATAATCAATATTATTGTAGTTATCATTATTACGAAAAATGAATGCACCTTGACAGCTCTTTCTTAAAGTAGAATTCCAAATAATATATGTAAAGGAAATGATGGAAAGACAAAAATCACTGTTAGGCTTACATTGCAGCAATAACTGTTGCAGGCACAAGACATCGATAAACACTGAAAGTAGTGGGCAAAAGTATGAGAAGAGGGATATCTGCACAGTCTCAAAGTATCTCTACACAAGATATTTATTACAAAGGAGAAAACAGAGAAAACAGTAATTTTATAATGGAGTGGCAGATATCATCTTTACTAACATATCACAGTTATCACCACCAGTAATAAAACATATCAGCATCATGTGCATCTTGATATGATGAACTTGGAAGAACACATAACTTATGTGGTATTCTTGCCAAAAATGCATAACCCCAATCTAATCATGAGAAAATACCAGAAAACCCAAATGGATGGACAATGTACAGAGTAACTAGCCAGTATGCTTCCGAAGTGTTGACGTTATGAAAGACAAAAACTGAGGCTGGATGCGGTGGCTCACGCCTGTAATCCTAGCCCTTTGGGAGGCTGAGGCGGGCGGATCATGAGGTCAGGAGATCGAGACCATCCTGGCTAATGCGATGAAACCCCGTTTATACTAAAAATACAAAAAGTAGCCAGGCGTGGTGGCGGGCACCTGTAGTCCCAGTTACTCAGGAGGCTGAGGCAGGAGAATGGCGTGAACCTGTGAGGCAGAGCTTGCAGTGAGCCGAGATCCCCTCATTCCATGCCAGCCCGGGCGACAGAGCAAGACTCCGTCTCAAAAAAAAAAAAAAAAGGAAGACAAAAACTGAGGAACTATCATCATGCCTTGGAGGGGACTAAGTACTATGTGGGATTCTGAATTGGATCCTAGACTAGAAAAAGGACATTAGTAGGAAAACTGGCAAAACTTGAATAAGGTTTCTACAATGGTTAACAGTATTGTATAAATGCTGACTTCCTGGTTTCTAGAATTGTTCTACGTTATGTAAGGCATTAACATAAGGGAAGGTGAGTGAAGGGTACTGGAGAACTCTGTATTATTTTTGTGACTTCTTAAGTCAAAAAATAATTCCAAAATCAAAAATCAAAAACATGGATGTGCCTGAGCCAGGAACCAGAGATTCTGCCAGGAGATAAAGGGGATAAGGAGAGGCTGACTCAGACATGAATTCTACATATTGAGACTCCTAGGTTAAACCATGTCAGGAAAAAGACTGTATGAATGATATAGCGTACAAAGCCTGGGGCTATAAATACCAAAAAGTTGGCTGTAACCAGGAAAATGTAGTGAGAACATCCCTGAATTAGTTGGTTCTCAGGACAAAGTTGAACCTATTCTTGATGACTCAGCTCCATTATCAAAAGAGCATCAATCAACACTTTTGAAACACGAGGCTCCCAGGCTCCTAGGGTGTGGTATGCTGCCCTCTCCTACAATGCTTTTGGAATCCTGAAGTCTTTTGTTTTATTTATTTTTTGAGACAGAGTCTCACTCTGTCGCCCAGGCTAGAGTGCAGTGGCGTGATCTCAGCTCACTGCAAGCTCTGCCTCCCAGGTTCATGTCATTCTCCTGCCTCAGCCTCCCAAGTAGCTGGGACTACAGGTGCCCGCCACCACGCTTGGCTAATTTTTTGTATTTTTAGCAGAGACGGAGTTTCACTGTGTTAGCCAGGTTGGTCTCGATCTCCTGACCTCGTGATCCACCCGCCTCCACCTCCCAAACTGCTGGGATTATCGGCATGAGCCACCACACCCGGTCTATTTTATTTTATTTTATTTTATTTATTTATTTATGAGATGGAGTCTAACTCTGTTGCCCAGGCCGGAGTGCAGTGGCATGATCTCGGCTCACTGCAAGCTCTGCCTCCCAGGTCCACGCCATTCTCCTGCCTCAGCCTCCCAAGTAGCTGGGACTACAGGTGCCCGCCAGCACGCCTGGCTAATTTTTTGTATTTTTAGTAGAAACAGCGTTTCACCATGTTAGCCAGGATGGTCTCGATCTCCTGACTTCGTGATCTGCCTCAGCCTCTCAAAGTGCTGGGATTACAGGCATGAGCCACCACGCCTGGCCTATTTTTTTTTTTTTTTGAGACAGGGTCTCACTCTATTACCCAGGCTGAAGTGGAGGGGCACAATCTCGGCTCACTGCAGCCTTGACCACCCAGGCTCAAGTGATCCTCCTACCTCAGCCTCCCAAGTAGCTGGGACCACAGGCACTCACCAAGACAGCGGGCTAAATTTTTGCATTTTTAGTAGAGATGGGGTTTCACCATGTTGGCCAGGCTGGTCTCCAACTCCTGACTTCAAGTGATCCGCCAGCCTTGGCCTCCCAAAGTGCTGGGATTACAGGCATGAGCCACTGTGTCCAGCCTGCCTTTTTTTTTTTCTATTAAACAAACATTTAAACAATATAGTTTTAGATTTAGAGGAAATTTGTGAGGTTACTGCCAGGGGTTATAACGTACTCCACCCATTAATAATATCATACATTTGTCACAATTCACACACCAATAAAAATATATTATCCACTAAAACCCACACTTGGCAGATTTTCTTGGTCTTTACCTAATGTTCTTTCCTGTTCCAGGATCCCATCCAAGATACCATATTACATTTATTACTCATATCTCCTTAGGCTCCTTTTGGTTGAGACAGTTCCTCAGATTTTCCTTGTTTTTGATAACCTTGACAGTTTTGAGGAGTACTGGTCAGGTATTTTATAGAATGACCAACCATCGAGCTGGAATTAGTCTCATGTCTTTCTCATGATTAGCCTGAAATTATGGGTTTCTGGGAGGAAGACCCCAGAGGTAAAGTGCCATTCTCATCACATCATATCAAGCACAAATACTAGCCTGACTTACCACTGTTGATGTTAACCTTGTTCACCAGACTAGAGCAGTGTTTTTGTCAGGTTCCTACCCCTTCCCACATTGCTCTTTGGAGGGAAGTCACCACACACAGCCCCCATTTAAGGAAATGACAAGTTATTATGACCCACTTCTTTGAGGGTGGAAAACCTACATAAGTCATTTGGAATTTCTCTGCACAGATGTATCTGTCTCCCTCATTTATTTATTGATTCAATCATTTATTTATATCAGGATGAGTACATATTTCATAGTTTGGGTTACAGTTCATTACTACTTTATTTTGTTGCTCAAATTATTTCATCTTTGGCCACTGTGAGCTATTTCAGTATCTCCTGTGTCCTGTGTCCCTCTGATAGAACTTCGTCATTGTGGGTTTTTTAAGCTCTTCCTTACTTTCCAGCACTACAAGATACTCCAAGTTCATCTTGCACATTCCCTGCCCCCGCTCTAGACTCTGGAATCCGTCATTTGGCCAGGAGTCCTGGTTGCTTTTACAGGATAATGGTATTAGAAACCAAGATCTGGATGCAAGGTATGCTTGTTGCTGCTGGGACATTGTTGCTTTTAGGCTCTCTCAGCTGACACAGCAAAGAAATTGTGTGTGTAATAACTTGAGTATATACACATATCTATAAATATTTCTTTGTATTTTGTATCTATATCAAGCTAAACATGAATTCATACCGTTATCTCCAATTCAAATCCATTACCACATGGATCATTTATCTCCTTGATTATCTATAACTTTCCATTCCAAAGTGAGAAAACAAGGCCCTCATGATCCACTATCCATTTACTTATTATTCAATTCCAGTATACATATATAATAGTTTTAGAATCATTAACTTATATCCTCATGGGAAACAACTTTATCGAATATAGTGCTTGCATATAGTTCTTAAGTTACTTAGGTTAGTACCCTTTTTCATTCACTTTCTTCAGTGAGCTTACCCTGTACTTTGTAATACAGTTGGATTCTTTTGTCATAGTCTGAATTTCATCCTGGGATCCTCCAACCTCCTAAATGACTTTAAAAAATCTGGATACATTAATGTTCCAATATGTGCTGTAAAGTTTTATGGGTTTTGACAAATGCATAGTGTCACGTCTCCCCTGGTGCCTTTTTACATCTTTTCGGTTTTCTCCTGTGGCATCAGATAATAAACTCAGGATATGATCAGTCCACCCCTCTCTAAAAAACCTCCCTCCCTGTGGTTCCCTAATCTGTCATTAGCCAAGAAACTAAATAACTGAGGTGGTAACATTATAGAGAAAATAGTAAGAAGAATGCCATGCCATAGGGCTCTCGTCCTATCCCATATTTTAAGTTCATTATACTGCTGCAGAAATTTTGATTGCATAAAGCTTAAGAGGATAGCATATAGGATAGAAAGAATTAGCAATAAAAACACCTTAATAGGCTGAAGGGGGACCAAACCAAAAAAAAGGTTAGATTACCAGGGAAGTTAATAATTTGATTCAAAAATTCAAGAGTACAGGGAAAGAGAACTAGTTTAGTTACTGTATCTATGAGCTATTTCAGTGTTTTCACCGGTTGAAAGCTTGGTATGAGGCAACAAAGGGACTTGCTCATCAAAAAACCATTACTAGGCCAATGACCAGGACAGGGGAGGAGACAGTCTGCGCTTGTCAGATCATGTGTGTCACTCTGTGTTCAGTTCAGTTCCGGGCATCAAAGTCCAAATGTGACACAACTACTAAATGAACCAGAGTTGTGAAAAGTCTAGAAAAATTCACTCGACAAGCATTTAGTGAATACTACCATTCGTATAAGGTATTATAATATGTGCTAGTGTCCAAGGGTGATAATGATGAAAATAATAATAATAAAAAAGAGCATATCATATCCAAGCACTGCTCAAAGCACTTCATGTGTATTAATTAATTTAATCAAATAAATTGGCGCTTTGTGACCCTTCAAGATATCTGAGGTTTCCAGATTTATACCCATGTAAACGAACAGTATATTCAACAAGTCACATTTAATCATTTATTCTCCCACATTTTACACTTTTCTCCCATTTTTTTCTTCACCAAACCAGCACACATCCATCATTTGGCATCACTTTTTTAAAATGTCTTTTTAAAATATTTTTTAAAACATTAATATGCCCCATTTAAAAAATGTCTTTTTAAAAAGTGACTTTTTGATTACAAAGTTAAAGACATTCAATAACAAAAATTTGGAAAATATAAATACATAGAAGTAAAAGAATCAAAAATCAGGTAAGTTTCTGACCACTGTTAATATTTATGGCATTCCCCTCCACTTTTTGCTATGAATAAATTTGCAGTTTTCTTTGAAGTTATCATTCTACATATGCATATTTGTATTTGCCCTGATTAACCTCACATGCATATTTCCATTTTATTAAGTAGGCTGCCGTTACTGCCAATTTATGGGCTGTGAATGCACCATATGTTTTGAGATAAAAGCTGAGGAAAACGTTTCTTCTCACCTTATTTAAATTGCTTATTATTAAATGCTTTATGGTTTCTAAAAAGATGTTCTTGTCTTTACAATAAATGAATGCTAACAGAAAGAGAGAAGCAGCCTCTTAATTGCTACTATGATTTAACAAGCACTTATTGGATAAGGAAAAATTTTACTGAGTGAGCTAGAGTATAAGAGTTACTAGATCCTTCTTCTACTACTTAAACTTCTATGAAGAAACTTAGACGAAAAAGAAAATCCTAAATGTGACTTCCATCCCTTAAGAAGTTACAAACGACCTCCCCTGTCTGGGGTTCTTGAGAAGAGCACCTCCCTGTCTTGAGACTTGAGAAGAGTCTCTCACTCTTCAGAGATTAAATGAATTGGCAAAGGATAAATCTTAGGATATTTAAGTTTCCACTAACTGACATGGATGAGGCACTACACTCTTAAAAATGGGAGGAAAAATTTCGAAGGCAATGAGATTCATCATGGATAAGGTATGATATGGAACAGATTCTCCCATTACTATTCCTCTCCCCTCTCTCACCCCTTAACTTTTCTTTAAGGAGGAAAGGAATAGAAGGAAAAATGCAAGTAAGTGAGGTAAAGCATCTCAACAAACCAGAATACTTTTACATTGCGAAGACTAAGCAAAATAGCATTTGTCTATATGTCCAAGACACATCAGGTTACATCTTATGAAAACTGATGTAAAGGAAACCAGGGAGTGAACTTAAAATGACTCCTTGCCTATTCTGCCTCCACAGCCTGAAGCCTGAAGCCATGGTTTGAGGAATTGAGGATCTTGTAAGAGAAAGACCGCAGGGCCACGCTCTGTACACCAGATCTTCACTGATGCCCAAGCACAACGTGCTTATTCCCTCAAAGAAAACAAAGTTAAGGAAGACAGTAAATACCAGCAACAGTAGAATAAGGGTTCTCTGAGGGGTCCAGACAGTTGTTTCTTAGTGCACATATATAGGAAACTTACTATTGCCTTTTTGCCCTTTTCAAACACCCTAACTTAAAAATCTCTTCCTTCAGGCTGTTAAATGCACTGGTACTATCCTTACTAGGATGTATTCACATCATTATTAAGTTAATGCATTCTAACACTGTCAGGACATTAATTATCAAGGTGGAAATGAAATGAAAAGCAGAGGAATGTGTCCAGATATGAATTTCCTCATCATTCTTTAAAAGGAAAATGTGTTTCTGGGCCCTCATGTTTCTTTTATGACTCATAATACATGTATCCATGCATCCATACTTTATAAACAATGCTATATGCAGCATTTTAGGTAGAAAGACCACCATGAACAAAGGCACCAAGGAGAACTGAGTTCATGTCTAAGTTTAAGATCCACGGTGTGAATGAAGCCAAAAATTTGTACTGAGTAGTCAGAAGAAATAAAGTCAAAGGGTAAGATTTTGCCAGATGTCAGAGGACATCAAAATTTAAAGGGAGTGTAGTTTTATATTAAATAAATATAATAGGCAATAAATAAATATATAGGCAGCGGACAGATGGTACAGATTCACAATAACATAAAATAGGTTTAGGATGTATAGTCATACCATGGTATATGAGATCCGTGGTATGGTTGTGGGGAGATGGGAGGATGAGAGATACCAGCAAATTGTCTGGGAGGTTGCTGCCATAACTCAGCTGGAGGCAACATTGAGCATGATATCAGTGGGACTGAGGTAGAAAGTGCAAACGCAGCATCTTAAAAGAAGAAACGTAGGTGGGAACTGTAACAGTTTGGGTATAAGGCACAAAGGCAAGGAAAGGTTCCTGATGCCAAGATCCAACAGTATACCATTTAAGTAATTGTTATTACCAGTTACTGTGCCGTTCTCTGGTTCCAAGCATATCTGAATTTTATAAACCTAATTTCTTTCCATTGTCAAGTCAGGTCTGAGAGGAATGATAATTCTAGTTTCCAATGAGAAAGCTGGGATCTTCGAGACATTAAGCAGCTTGCTAAAGGTCACCGTGCTTCTAGAGTTGGGGTTTGAACTCATGTTTATCTATTTCACTCCATGGTTCTTATCCACTCTATCGCTTCCCCAGTGTCAAAGCTTGAAAAAACAGAAGGAACCTGATCTTCACCATAAATCCTTACCTAAATAAATGCATGCCCCTAAATATTCAATACGTATCTTTGCTTTCATTAGTTAGAGTGTAACATCGCACGTATGATTTCTGATATCTGGATGTGAATATATACAGCAAGTGGGAGCTCCAAAGTGCTGAACAGATGTTAGGTATTATTTTTATTATTATGTGGGCGTTTTCCTTCAGTGACTAATGTCAGGAAATAGAAAGGGCTCCATTACACACACAGTCTACCTCGTCTACAGCCCACCCTAATACTTACTGTGACATCATTTTCTTTTATAACAAGATATAAAGAACAAATGAAGAATCTGTGTTCACACATTAAGGATTCTTGCAGAAAAGCCCATCTGCAATTTTAGGTGCAGGCTGTAGCATGACTAGATGCTGCTCAAACAAGGGGCCCTACTTTCTTCAGCAATGAGAAAGCAAGAAAAGGTTAACATGAAACACACTCTAACCTAGCTGGTTTACTTTCCTACAAACTTTACCTACAAATAATCAGTAATAATAAATAAAAAATAAATGGATCAAAGTACTCACACTGATAGGATCAGATGCCCTTCCTGAGTTGGATGCTGGTAGTGGGTATTTGTTTGGGTTTTCAGAAAGCACCCAGCTTTTCTAAAGTCCCTATGTCTCTCCACTGACAGATTCACAGGCTGCTAGTGCTGAACAGAATCTGACGGGTTGTTTTACAAAGGAGGTAATTAGGGTCCTAAGAGACGAACATTCAGTGCTCTGCGTTTTCTGTCTGATCGTCAATATGTCAATTATACCACTTGAACAACATGTTAGATGTTCTGGAGCATGCAAGGGGTCTGTCGTTAGCACCTCCTGTTTTATCTTTCTTGTTTCCCTACCTAGCTGAAACCCCCCAGTTAGTGATTTTAACAACGGCCTTAAAGGCCCAGAATCCACAGCCTAGGCCAGCTCCTCCAGGGCATCTCTCTCCAGCAGGTACTTTACTGAGAGGTTCCAATACCAGTGCTGACCGGGCCCCCAGTGAGGTGTGCTGTTCATCTCCTCCTCCCTTACCATCTCAGGGTGCGCCTGCACTCAGAAAACCCAAGGGTTCCCTCCCCTTACCCTCTGGTCATGCTTGGATCTCCCCTATTCTCAAAAATAAAATCCTATTTTAGTCCAACTAAGATCAGATTGGATCTAACTGCTCCAATCTGCCCACTACATTGCTATCAAAAGTAGTTTCTCAAAGTACCCTCTGAAATAAGTTTCTGAAAATACTGCCCCCTTAACACACACACACACATACACACACACACACACACGCATACACACATATTTTAAGGGATGGGGGTCTCACTAAGTTGCCCAGGTTGAAAGTGCAGTGGCTATTCACAAGCGTGATCATGCACTATACCCTCAAACTCCTGGCCTCATGGGATTCTCCCATCTCAGCCTCCTCAGTAGCCAGGACTACAAGCAGGCATCACCACGCCCAGCTCTGGAATTCCTCTTTAAAAACTCCACTACCTGCTAAATAAAGTCTAAACTCCCTTGACTGGCAGTTGAAACCCCATCCACTATCTGCCCTCGTCTTCTCTCCTAATCTCTCCACATTTCTTCATATGCCCTAGGCTCATTACCAGGCAGAACCCCAGATTGTTTCCTGGGCTTAGCAAGTGGCCATTTCTGGTGTTTGGCATGCCTCTTCTTTTCTCATGTGGAACTGCCACCTAGTTTCCTAGGCCTGGCTCAAATGTCACTCTTTCTAAAAGAACTACTCTCTATTATAGCAACATGTCAATTTCTGTCTTGCAATACAGTTATTTATCCATTAATTCAATCAACATTTATTAGCACTTTGGCACCAGAACTCTGCTGGGAATACAAAAACACTTGGAGTTTGACATACAAATAATGACACGGTGAAAAATTTAAATAGTGGGATATGCTTCTGGAGGTAGTGTGGTTTTCTTCTCCTAGATAGACTATAACCTCCCTGAGGACAGGGGATGAGCCCTTTTCTGCATTCTTTATCTCCCACAGCATTTACCATCTGTGGACTCAGCACTTGCAGGGTATCTCACAGAGTAAATACAAAGGTATTATAATTTCTCTGCTTATCCTTGAGTAGACTCACATTAATCAATTTTTTAAATTTCCAATAGCCAGTCCAGTGCATGGCATGTAGTACTCAAACAGCAAAGCTAATGAAACAAATGAATGGTAGGAAGCAAGAAATAAATTACCATGACAGCAGGGATATCTCTACCTTATTCACCTTCGTGTTCCTGGGGCCCGGCACAGGGCTTAGCGCATAAGAGGACCTAACAAACGTATGTTAAACAGCCATAGCTACTGTGCTACAGGAACTTGTTTCTCAAACAACTGCCAAAGTTTCTGGTCTCCTGTCCAAGGGTGCATCCAAAAGCTCCATAGGCAGTATATAACAAGAAACATAGGTCCTGGTCCTAACTCTGATGGTGATGAGGCCTTCTCTTCCTCTCTCTGGCAGCTGCTCTGCTGGGCAGGGCTTCAGGAGTCCCAGCCCCTCCCAGTGCATTACTCCATCACGAAGGCAGTGGATATGAATGAACCACTTCCAGATGAAGACTCATGAACAGCTCGCAGAGTTAAAGTTAACAGGGCCAACTCCATCTCTTACTTCATGGCCGGGGCACCCTCAGCACGGCCTTGCTGTTCTGGGCCAAGGGTCATCAGGCCAATGATCACTCAACTATGAATTTGGAAATGAAAAACAAGCTAAAAATGAAGTTCAGTGAGGCTGTTCCAGGTTAATGGATGGAAATCACAATTCATGCCTAAGAAAAGGTGTGATCATGCCTTTTCATGCCATTCATGTCTTGAGCCCCCTTAGGTCCTCCCTTCCACTTGCCTTATTACTATAAACACTTCCTTCCTTCCTTACACCATAGTTCCCCTTGCTTCTTCTTTTCTCCATCTTACTCATCTGACAAACCAGTTTTGTTAAGCCCAAATCTCCACCTACTCTGCAACGGTACCCGGGCTGCTGAACATGTTTGGAGAAAATCAGTCACTATGCTGACTGACAAGTACTGTTTTAAACTTATGACCACTAATCTCAGGTGGGTCCTCAGCTTAGCCTGGCAATCCTAGCATATTTCCCAAGTAATCATTCTTCCCTTTTTTAGATGACTATTTCATACATTCTCCTCTCTTTAGAAATCTTCTCCCCAGCCTCAGCTGGAAAACCTTGCACTTTGTATTTTCCAAAGAATATGAAATCGAAGGAGAATTTCCACATACTCCCACTTTTACCAGTCTTCCTGCTGGCTGAATAGAGGACTGGATGAACAATGTCCAAAATGTAAAGAACCATAAAAGAGAAATCATTGGACTGGGAGGATTAGGGATAGAAATGGAGCTGGAAATGAGACAGGCCAGTAAACAGAAGAGATTAATAATGGAATAGTTAGAACCCATAGGTAAAAACTTGCTTTTTATTCTGTGGGAAATGGAGTGCCATCAAAAATTTGACTTTCCAGAGTAATTTCTAGGATCATCTGAGGCAAAGTGTTTAATGCAAAATACAGTGGCACTGGAGTGATGAGCTTTAGATTCCAGTGCTAGTGACATGTATTATGTAACAAATATATTATGTATTACATATATCATGTAATATGTACACTGTATTATTACATTATGTAATACAGTGACATACATACGTTAGCAATAACATGTGCTTGAAAAAATTAATCTAACATTCTATATTTAGAACAGAATGAACAGATGAGTTCAAAGACTAGTACAACAGTCCATGCAAAAAGAAATAAGGTGTTGGCCGGGCGTGGTGGCTCAAGCCTGTAATCCCAGCACTTTGGGAGGCCGAGACGGGTGGATCACGAGGTCAGGAGATTGAGACCATCCTGGCTAACACGGTGAAACCCCGTCTCTACTAAAAAATGCAAAAAAACTAGCCGGGCGAGGTGGCGGGCGCCTGTAGTCCCAGCTACTCGGGAGGCTGAGGCAGGAGAATGGCATGAACCTGGGAGGTGGAGCTTGCAGTGAGCCGAGATCCGGCCACTGCACTCCAGCCTGGGCAACAGAGCCAGACTCCGTCTCAAAAAAAAAAAGAAATAAGGTGTTGAATTCGAAAGGTGGAAGAGCAATACAAAGGAAATATATATAAGGGTATCTAGCTGGTTGGGAGAGAGTTGCTATTTTAAATCCTATTTTCTGATTTAGATACACTAATATTTATTACATCCTTCCTATATACATATAAGACACCAAGCATAGAACTTTCACATACTCATGGGGAAGTTTTATTACCTCTCACGTTATGGATAAAGAATCTAAATCTCTGCAGAATGTAGAACACTCAGCAAGTAAATGGTAGGCAAAAAAAAAAAAAAAAAAAGAAATCAAACCTAGGTCTCTTCTCTCTGATTTATGACAAATGTCCAACTTAATGAGATTTCACATTATTACAGTCTAGCCCTGGAATCTAAAGTTCATCAACTCCAATGCCAATGTATTTTGCATTAAACACTTTGCCTCAGATGATCCTGGAAATGAATGTAGAAAGTCAAATTTTTATTTTGGATTAGATAATTTGACCCTAGTCTACATTTCTCATCTCTTATCCAGTTCCCTGTCCCCACAAATTCTACAGTCAGCTACAGTAGACTACTCAACATTCTCTGCTTACACATCTTATACCAAATTTCCTCCTTGCCCCTGACCAATTTCCACATCAGTAAAATGAGGGTAACAGTACCAAACATCGTAGAGACATGCAAAGCACACAGATAAATGTCTCACACATACTAAACACCAAAGAAATGTTAATAATTATTATCCTTGCCTCTTTCGACCTTACTTCTTTTGAAGTTCAGTCCACACTACCTCTCTAGATTGCTCCAGGAAGAATTAAACGGCTCCTACTTACCTTTTTGTAATTCAATTTTAACACATTTCATAGTTTCATTTATATTCTAGCTAACTTACATATCTCTTTTTCCAATTAGAATGCAAAAGCGGCACCATATTTATACTTTTATCCCTCATGAAGCTAGCACAGCGTGATGGGTACAGCAGGTCCCAAACAAATAACTACCGAATACAGTCAAGTATACTATAACTAGTATATTGTTAATTCATCTTAAAATAAATTTGCAGGGAAGAAGTGATTATACAACATGCATCATCAGAACAACGGTGTCTACTAGTGTGCCGCATTTGATAGTCTCATTCACCTATGATTTAGGAAAAAAGAAATTGTTTCTTGTACACAATATCATACATAAGGTAACACAACAGATTGACCAGGGAAGTATTTTTGTTATAATATCTTTGAAGTATACAATATCTCAACACACAAAACCATCTTACCAACTTCCTATCCATTTCAACATCCCTACCAGAATCATATGAGCTTTTCCAAGGACTTTCGATAGCAAACTATTGGACAGCTCTAGTTCTCAACAACTGTTTCCTTACAGTGAGCTGACATGGGTCTGCTCAAAATCTCTCCTCATTAATTCTAGCTCTGCAATTTATATTAATAAGGCTTATACCCCCAGGAAATTGATAACTGGAACCACCTTCTAAACTGTAAGCTACATCCCCAAACAAAAGGGGAAGAACACACACGGAATTTATAACAGGACAAACTCTTCCATTGCTTACTGTTTTTCAGCTGAAGAGATACAAATGGGTGTCAACGGCTGTAGATAAGAATGCTAGAAAAGCATAGATAAAGTCTAGCAGGCAAATGCAGCAGGGAGATACAGAGCAGGGGGGTGCATGGATGTGCACAGAAAAATGGGGCCTGCAGCCAAACAGCTGTACTTACTGGGCAATCCAGTCCCTCATGGGCCACATCTCTTCAGAGACTTCTTTTTTTATGAGACGGATTTTCGCTCTTGTTGCCCAGACTAGAGTGCAATGGTGTGATCTCAGCTCACTGCAACCTCTGCCTCCTGGGTTCAAGTGATTCTCCTGCCTCAGCCTCCCGAGTAGCTGGGATTACAGGCACCCACTACCATGTCTGGCTAATTTTTTGTATTTTTAGTAGAGACAGGGTTTCACCATGTTGGCTAGGTTGGTCTCCAACTCCTGACCTCAGGTGATCCACCTGCCTCAGCCTCCCAAAGTGCTGGGATTACAGGCGTGAGACACCGTGCCTGGCCCTCATCAGAGACTTCTATACTTCCATACCCTCCTTCCCTAAGATGACTAAAGTTTCAGGCTGTAGATGGTTTCAAGCTAGAGGATATTAATAGATGACCATGTTCTCATTCCTTCTGCTCTAAGTATAATGAGTCCATGGAAACTTTAAGCAAGTTCAATGCATCTCAGATATATTCAAACACAATCTAGAATTAGAAAAGACAACCAACAGAACAATGTGGCCTAAAGAATGGGATTATTTGCATAAGAAAATACCTCTTGCCATCTAGCCAAGGCCTTCTTCTTATATTATGTGCTAATCAAGAGGTGTTGGCAACGCCATCTTACAGATCAAAAAGGCAGCTTGATGAACAACTGTTGAGCACATAATATCGGCTGAACACTCTGCTGTTTGAGCCTTGGAGAACAGATCTGGGCACTAAAAAGTATTGTCACATCATTGCTGTCTCAGAAAACTTAAAAGCAGATTTTCAAGAAGCTGCACTCACTGGCTTCTGGGAAGTTTTTAAGTGATATTGTTTACCCACTGCAAGTCTACGGAACTAGATAATTAGTAAAAAAATATTGAAGATGAAAGAGTTAAGAAATAGCCACTGGATTTTAAAAATCCATAGTGACATGATTCTGAATTTTTTTCACTTTTCAATTTCTATTACTGCTATCATTTACACAAATAATGGGAACTCACACCTCTTTTTTTTGTTTTTTGAGATGGAGTCTCACTCTGTCGCCCAAACTGGAGTGCAGTGGCCAGATCTCAGCTCAATGCAAGCTCCACCTTTCGGGTTCATGCTATTCTCCTGCCTCAGCCTCCCAAGTAGCTGGGACTATAGGCGCCCGCCAACTTGCCTGGCTAGTTTTTTGTATTTTTTAGTAGAGACGGGGTTTCACTGGGTTAGCCAGGAGGGTCTCAATCTCCTGACCTTGTGATCCACCCGTCTCGGCCTCCCAAAGTGCTGGGATTACAGGCTTGAGCCACCGTGCCCGGCCGGGAACTCACACCTCTTAAACGGTTCCTGCCAGTCCTGCTCAGCGTCTATAAAAGGAAAGCCACTAAGCATACTCATGTTAGGAGATTCTGACACATCTCAAGATAAAATAGAAACATACTTCCTTTCAAATATTACTATGATTTCTGCTTAGGAACAAGAACTAACACTAAGAAACAGTCTGCTTCTAAAGAAAAATGCCTAGTTTATTTTTGGAGTTTCATTTATCTATAAAAGTTTACAGTGACCATCAATAAAACAGACAATACCATACCATGTATGTCACACGCTGGACCCAACTGTGTTAACTGTAATGAACCTGTGTGGAAGGAGATGAACCACAGCTGGTCCCTAAATTAGGAACAGGCTGCATTAGCCACATTTTAGGAACACGCTGCATTAGCCAGGTTAATATACAGATTACCCTGGAATTCAGAATCCACTTTCCTTAAAACAAAAAAGGGGGAGTGAGGCAAACATGTAAGGATTATCTTCTTAGATTAGGCCACAAAATCATGAAATAATAATAACAATAATTAAGAACAGCAAACACTTACAAAGCTTTTACTATGTGCAAGGTATTTTTAAAGCACATACACACTTAAAGCTCATAAAAATTTTAAAAGGTACTGTTGTTATCCTTATTTTGCAAATGAGGAAATTGAGGCAGAGAGAAGCTAAGTGACTTGACCAAGGTCAAAAAGCTGTAAGTGGCAGAACTGGATCCTCACAAGTAACTCTTAATAAACACAAATTTAAAAAATAATAACAACAGAGAAAGAGAAAGAACTATTTGAAGTTTCTTCTAAAATACATCCTATCTAGATGTTCCTTTCCTTAGACTCCCTCTTCCCAGAGGCCTAAAGCAGACCTTTGTCACATGTGACATTTTACAGCCAATCCTAATCTGAAAGCTTCACTTTAGTTCTGCATTATCCAACATGGTAGCCACAAGTCAAATGTGGCTATTGAGGTTTAAATTAATTTTTAAAATTGATTAAAACTAAATAATATGAAACTTTCAGTTACTTGGTCACATTTTCAGCACTTCATGTGCTCACTATCCAAACTTCAAGGGCCAGTGGCTACCATATTGGAGAGCAGATAGAAACTTTTCAATCTTCATATAAAGTTACTTGGTCAGCTATCCAACCAACTTTGTCTATAAAGGACCGAATGCTAAATATTTTAGGCTTTGGAGGCAGCATAGTCTTTGTAACAACTACTCGACTCCATCAATGTAGTGCAAAGCATCCACAGACAATATATAAACCAATGAATGTGGCTATGTTCCAAAGAAACTTTATTACAGAAACAGGCAACTGTCCTGCAGGCCACGGTTAACTAACCCTTATTCTAAATGACTCTGGAGTTTTCACATGGATTTTCCCTTAATACCTGATCTCCCACTACACTGCCACCTCTCTGCCCTAACCAGGCAGGGAAATAATTGCATCAGAATTATAGAACCTCTCTGCACTCTCTGTGGAGAGAAACCTGTCTTATGTAACTCTCTTTTCTTATTTCATCTCTTTCCCCTCACACGGGAGGTGCACATCCTCTAACTCTGTAGTTTTTAAGAAGCTTAAAATAGAGATTTTTGGGCTCCATCTGCAAAGGCTGATTTAATGGGTCTGAGGTGGAGCCCAGGAATCTGTATAGTAAATGAGCCCCATGGCGGTTTTAATCCTGGGAGTGTATGGATGACAGTATAAAAACACTACTTGCCATTTAAATAGTAGGTAGGAGAAGGAATGAAGAGGATAAATTCTTTTCTAGTAGCTGTAATTCCCCAACCACAGAGAAAAAGCTATCACTTAACCTCAGCCCAGGGAAGTCCAGGCATCAGCAGAGCAGATGAAGGCACAACTGAAGCTTCAGCAGGAAAGAGCTCTGAGTGGATGGAAGTCTGGAGAAGAGTCGTATCTGCCTGGCCTGGGAGGCAGCGGTATTAGGAGCTTTTCAAAAGGACCTCAGGGGCTGACAGGCTCCATACCCAACATGCTCCCAAAGTACGGAGTCCCACCCCTATCTGGTGTTCCTGGAAGCCATCAGTGGCACTAATAACCTTTCAGAGTCTTTATTTTGTAAATTCCTTTACAAACTGATTCATTCATTATTAGCTGTGACCTTTTGCAAGTTCCTTAACATTCTGGTGCCTCAGTTTCCTCATAAAATGAAACATTATACAAAGGGTTCTTGTGAAAATCAAATAAAATAATATTTGCAAGGCACTTAGAACACTGCTTGTCACAGAGTAAGTGCTCTATAAGTGTTTGTTAAATACATAAAAATTTCATTTAACATTTAATAAGCACCTTCTATGTGTTGGGTACAGTGTCAGATGACTACATATAGAAATAAAGAAGACCTTAAAAGAGATGGAAGTTACACTGTTGTATATGAAAGGCTTTCTCTGACCATGTAACACCCCCTTCTCTCATTGCTCTATCTATCTTGCTTAATTTTGTTATTAGCACTTAATAAAGGATATCTAATAGATATCCATGAAATGCATGCTTATCAGACTCATCTACTATACAGTCTTCATAAAGATAAGGATCTTGTTATATTCACAACTGTATAATCCGGCTTCTAAAACAGTGCTTGGCATTCAGCAAATGTTCAAAAACTATAAAATAAATGAACGAGTGAATGAAGAACATTTAATGGACACCTATTATGATATTTTGTAAAGACCAGATAGTTAAATGTTTTAGACCTTCTAACTTTTAATCACATGCACATTTTAAAACTTGAAATCTAGTAAACTTCTCCCATATTAAAAGAAATCCAACAGCAATGCCTGTCAAAAAGGCATTTGTGTTTTCAATCAATTCCAAAAGATTCTACCTGGTTACTTAACCTGTACAAAATAATATTGGTTTATACTTTATATAGGTATTTTTTTATCCCCATATTATTCTTGAGAAGGATGGGATAGATATTCCTCCCACTAAATAAGGAGACAACAGGCAGGAGAAGTTGCCTTGTCTAGACACAACCAGATCAGCAACACTAAGTGATTCAAATTCCCATTAAAGGAACATATTCCCACTGTATAGGAACTACTGCAATGACGATCATGGTAAAGTCTCAGTAGAACTGAGAATTAAATGGATTTAGGAATAAACATTCTCACTCATCAATTCAGCCAGCCTCTTCTTCCACCAGCTTCTTAGCATCTTTGGATTACTGCTTAAGTCATTATTCTTACCTTTATCTATGAACAGCAATTATACTCCTTAAATGCCACCTTTTGGCTACGAGTCAATCCAACATCTACAATTCAGATTACTGCAATACTTCATCATTGCTAGATAATAATGACATCCTTTGTCAATATATACTGAGTGGAGAGGAAGGCAGAATCCATAGATAAATGGCAACATGTAGACCCCATCCTTAGTAAGCATGGGTTTTTGCTCTTTTTTTAGGTGATAAAGTCACTGAAGGGTAATAGTAATCTTCATTACTCCTGACATACTGGAATCCAAATATTATGCCTCACTTACCACACACACACAAATAGTTCCTTACTTCTCAAGGAATAATAAAGGAAAATAGATTCACACTTCGAGGTCACAGAGTCCAACTCTATCTCATTATAGATGAGAAAACTGAGTTCCAAAGAAGTTAGAGGACTAGTTCACCACACCTAAAACTCTAGTCTTCTGCCTCCCAATTCAGGGGTCTACAATTATGAGCTTGATAATCCACATAAACTGGCAACTCTTCCTCCTAGTTTTTCCATTTATGATGTTTTCAGCTTTGTGTAGGAGAAATGTATTCATTAAACAAAGTACCTACAAACCCTTTCATCGTAAGTGCTCCATAAATACTTCAGTGAAGTGAACCAAATTTGGTTATGACTTATTGCCATAGGAAGCAGAATGCTTAACACTTAAGACTATCCCATTTGTGATTTTTGGTTTCCATAGTGACAAATAACATTTACTGCTACATGTGGTCTGGCTAACATCTATGAACAAGCATTTCCTGATGAACGGCAACTCCCACAAGATACAATTTCCCAAATACTTTAGGCAGCTGATGAGGAAAGAAAACACTGCCCATAGAAAAGATTAATAACCTATTAGGTCGTTCATTATCAAAGGGCACTCTAAATTTGCTATGATATGGCTGATTCTCTGACTTTATAAATTTGTTTCAGGAATGTAAGGGAAAACATTCAGGCTTTGCCAACCAACTTAACAAACGGGACTATAAAATTTAGGTTTACAAGAAACATGCCATAAATTTGATTCAATAAATTATGATAGTTTTCAATCCTACATGATGACAAAGATATATTTCATATTTTAACTCTCCAGCTGTTAGTTTTTGATAATAACACCCCTCTTATAAAGTGTCCATTTTTGTGTATCTGGAACCTATCAATAGTCAGTCAATCTGGACATAAACACGGAGCTGTGTACAAAGAGGAGGCCACCGAAAGGAAGTCATGAGCTTCAATATCCACCTAGTCATTTGCTGCCTCCAGCTTGCTTTTGTGTTTGGTATTTCTGTTTAAGAACTAAACTTACCAAAATGTTCTAGTATTAGGGCATTAAAAATACAAGGAGAATCTAAAAAGTGTATATATGCAATTATACATTTAGAAATATTTTTTCTCCCAGCTTTCTCTTAACAGAAGGCTGTAACACAGAAATTGATATAGAAGCCTTCGCTATTTTGCAACTTCGCATTGACAGCTTTGAGGGGTTGTTGAGTTACAGGGGAGGGGGTCAAATTTTTCAAAGAGGACAGGTTGAATTAGTATCCTGATGTTCCCTGGATCTCTACGGTCTCTCCTCTGTACAATTACAGAAGCCTGTACACATTGTTTCTAAGAACATTTCACCAAAATTGTCTTTGGTGAGAACAAGACAACTGTTCACAGTCTGGACAGAATAAGTAAATTTTCTGGATTAAAAGTCTGCTTGTAATACCAATTTTTATTCATTTTGGGTCACAAACTATTCACATCTAAAATCCCCAAGATGCTATCTTAATTTCAACTCTATGTTAATCCTATCCTAAACTTGTGGAAATTAAGCAAAATATTAAGAGTTCGACTTCTTAAAAGCATTCATGCAAGCTTTGCACACGCATTACTAATCACGTATTGTTTACCTGACATGGTGTAGGAGACACAATGGTGCAGGTTCTCTAGTGATGCACCTTCATCTAAGAGGGAAAGGGCAAAGTTGGGGAAAGATTGCAAAAACCCACTGCATTCATCTCAGGGAAATGCAGTCACATTAAGCAAGCAGAGAGAACCCGGAAGAAAGTTAAATAGCTAAATACAGACACTTCATTATCACTTAGACATATTTCTAATAAGATGGTTATTTTTTTTTTTTTTTCAGAGTCTTGCTCTGTCGCCCAGGTTGGAGTGCCGTGGTGCAATCTTGGCTCACTGCAACCTCCACCTCCTGGATTCAAGAAATTCTCCTGCCTCAGCCTCCTGAGTAGCTGGGATTACAGGCACGTGCCACCATGCCCGGCTAATTTTTGTATTTTTAGTAGAGACGGGGTTTCACGATGTTGGTCAGGGTGGTCTCAAACTCCTGACCTCGTGATCCACCCGCCTCGGCCTCCCAAAGTGTTGGGATTACAGGCGTGAGCCACCGCTCCCTGCCAAGATGGTTATCCTTAAGAAAATTCTCTTGGACATGTGAAATGAAGAAACCAAAGCTGGGGAAAGCAGAATGGACCACAAATGTGTTTGCTACAGAATATGACTGGGTTGGTTCACGTCTTGCCTCTTCTATAACAAATAACAGAACGAAGTCCTGGTCATCACCATCGAAAGATCCTCATAGAGAGTAAAGAAAGCACCAACAGCTAACCAACTGCCTTTGCTTTCCACCCCACTGGGCAGTTTTCGACCGTATGCCTTGGCAATGAGTGGTCTGCCCTGGAAGAGACATGTGACATTTCTGAAAACAGCTAGCAGAATGCTCTCTATGTTCCACACCCAGATAGCACAGCTGGCCATCATGCACACAGGGCAGCTCAGTGAGCACTTCCTGAGAAAGTACTGCATAGTTAGCACATTGCTTGCTACTGTCAATGAATAATTTATATTTAAATGATGGTACTTGTCCCAAAAGAACTTGCATTTAAGTTGCAGACAGAATACACTCTCAGGAAAGTGATATCCCAATTTATAAAACATAAGTTTGAAATTTTGCCAGAGATTGTCAGGTAATAAGGAAGAGATCATCCAAGAAACTGAGCAATACTAGGTCAACAGAAATATAATGGCCCCAATGCCAAATGAAGGTAAAAGCTGTAAGTGCCCAAAAGTAAAAGTGGATATATATGAGTATTTAGGAGTAAAGAAGCAAAAAAAAAAAAAAAAAAGGCAAAAGTACAAAAAAGGCCTCATAAGATTTTTAATGGACTTTTTCAGAAAAGTGTCACTGAAGGTATTGAAATAAATCCATTCACCATATGTTCCAGGTACTATGTACTATGGCTTGCCAATATTTTCAAATTGTAAATCACCAAAAAGTTTTATAACGAAGTTTATTAACATTTATCATTAACTTTTGAGATAATAGTTAAGGTATTTTGTTAGTATTCCTGTAAACAGTAGAAAGAAACAAGAGTATCAATGAAAAAAAACGGATGTCTATTACCATCAGAGACCTAAGAGTAATTATACCATATGTAAATGCAAATAGTTTAAGAATCATAAATTTCATATTCTGTTCAAATATACTTTAAGTCTAACAGAATATAAAATAAATGTATATTTTTAGGAGCGGGAAGGGGGTATCTGCTAAATACCTGAACCCCCAAAAGACCACTACGCGCAGGCAGTTACCAAAAAAGGGCTTGGGTGTGTTTTCACCCAAATAATCATTAATGAGTCTCCAAATACCGATTCAACCGCAAGTAATTACCTACTAGCTTTCTTTAACAAAGCACAAAATATAAACTTTGTTATGTTACATTACCCATGAGACTGTGACATTTAACCCTAGACAGACATAAGATAATTTGACTCTATAAACAAGACAGCTGCAAGAAAAGACCAAAGATAGTCATCACACTAAGTGCGGGGAGTCTGTACCTTCTAGCGGTGGCAAATGAACTTTTCCTCACTAGTATTTTGCTGTAAACAACTTACATAACTTTGCAACCTGAGACATGAATGAAACAACACTACAGGAAGTAACTTCATCATCTACCACTTCAATACTGTATTACTAAGTACCTCATCCCAGGAACAGACTTAAAGTAGAATTATTTAAAGTTGAATTCTATGCCTAGGTAGAAGGTATTTCAGTGTCCTACAGAAATTACCCAAATTTAAATCCAAGAATAAAATGCCCACAATGCTGTTAGCTTAAAAACTACCAAATTGAACACATGTTCACAAAGCTAAATTTGAAAGGGTACCTATTTCCAAGTACCCCTGGTCACTGTCTCCTACATGTCTGTTTTCCTTTAAGTTGTATCTTGAAGCATCTTATAGACAATGTTGGGACTAGTTGGCTGTGAAAGCCTCTGCATTATCAGGTTGAATTTTGAGGGGAAGATGGGAAGGGGGTGTCAAATGTCTCTCATCTCTTCAGTGACAAAATATTTATTGCGTTTCCCTTCTAAACGCACCAACTTAAGAGAAAACTTTGCAAAAAGATAGGAAATTTGTAGTAAAAGTACACAAAATTTAACTAGACTCTCTTCTTGACTTAGAAAACTGAGGCCAGGAGACACTTTAGTTTCTATTTTTTTTTTTTTTTTTTGAGATGGAATCTTGCTCTGTTGCCCAGGCTGGAGTGCAGTGGCACGATCTCAGCTCACTGCAACCTCTGCCTCCTGGGTTCAAGTGATTCTCCTGCCTCAGCCTCCAGAGTAGCTGGGACTATAGGCGTGTGCCACCACGCCTGGCTAATTTCTTGTATTTTTAGTAGAGACAGGGTTTAACCTCATTAGCCAGGATGGTCTCTATCTCCTGACCTTGTGATCCACCCACCTCAGCCTCCCAAAGTGTTGGGATTACAGGCATGAGCCACCACGCCCAGCGTCCCTATCAGTTTTTTAGAAAAACTAAAAGGCAGCTTACTTGGCTGGATATGAAATTCTGGGTTGAAGATTCCTTTTTTTTTTTTTTTGAGACCGAGTCTTGCTCTGTCACCCAGGCTGGAGTGCAGTGGTGCAATCTTTGCTCAGTGCAACCTCTACCTCCCGGGCTGAAGCAATTCTCCTGCCTCAGCCTCCTGAGTAACTGGGACTACAGGCACATGCCATCATGGCCGGCTTATTTTTGTATTTTTAGTAGACACAGTGTTTCACCATACTGGTCAGGCTGGTCTCAAACTCCTGACCTTGTGATCCGCCCGACTTGGCCTCCCAAAGTACTGGGATTACAGGCTTGAGCCGCCAAGCCCAGTGAAAATTCTTTTCTTTAAGAATGTTGAATATTGACCCCCACTCTCTTCTGGCTTGTAGGGTTTCTGCTGAGAGATCCACTGTTAATCTGATGGGCTTCCCTTTGTGGGTAACCCAACCTTTCTCTCTGATTGCACCTAACATTTTTTCCTTCATTTCCTCCTTGGTGAATCTGACGATTATGTGTCTTGTGGCTGCTCTTCTCGAGGAGTATTTTCGTGGTGTTCTCTGTACTTCCTGAATTTTAATGTTGGCCTGTCTCGCTAGGTTGGGGAAGTTCTCCCGGATAATATCCTGAAGTGTGTCTTCCAACTTGGTTCCATTCTCCCCGTCACTTTCACGTACACCAATCAAACATAGATTTGGTCTTTTCACATAGTCCCGTATTTCTTGGAGGCTTTGTTTGTTCCTTTTTATTCTTTTTTCTCTAATCTTGTCTTCTCGCTTTATTTTATTAAGTTGATCCTGATCCATTCAGCTATTGATACTTGTGTATGCTTCACGAAGTTCTCGTGCTGTGTTTTTCAGCTCCATCAGGTCATTTATGTTCTTCTCTAAACTGGTTATTCCAGTTAGCACAGGCCAAGATAGCAATCACAAAATCTCAGTCAAAATAATGCAGTGTTGGTTGGGTGCGGTGGCTCATGCCTGTAATCTCAGCACTTTGGAAGGTCGAGGCAAGTGGATCACCTGAGGTCAGGAGTTCGAGACCAGCCAGGCCAACATAGCGAAACTCCATCTCTACTAAAAATATAAAAATTAGCCGGGCATGGTGGCATGTGTGTGTACTCCCAGCTCCTTGGGAGACTGATGCAGGAGAATCACTTGAACCCAGAAGGTGGAGGTTGCAGTAAGCAAATATCACAACACTGCACTCCAATCTGGGCAATAGAGCGAGACTCTGTCTCAAAACAACAAGAACAACAACAAAACAAACAAAAGAAAAAAAAGAGAAAAAAATAGTGTCAATATTTAAAAAGTTCTCATTCCATATCCTCCCAATTACTACAGCAGACTAAGAGGAATAAGAAAGACATTTTTGTGTTCAGTGGTTGAGAGCACTGACCAGAAGCCCAGAATCCTCCTGTTGCCTCTTTAGAGCTGGTATGATGCTGGGCAAATTACTTGGTCTTGCTGAACCTAAATTTCCTTTTCTGTAGTATGGGAATGAGAGTAGGATCAACTTCATTGAGTTGCTATGTCGATTAAATGACACAATGCACACTGCTTAGCATGTGCCTGGCATATAGTTAGAACTCAACAATTAGCTCTTTATTACTGTAAAAAATTGATGTGCTTTCTTTGGCGCGGGTGGGGGAATACGCTGAGGTATATTCACATAAATAAACCTCACTGGTGTCATGGAATTCGCATATACCTTTTATGCATGTGTTGTGGGAGTCATGGGAGAGATCAGACACAGTTTTGAAGAAATTTGCATAACCTGACGGGGTCCAGTAGCTTTAAGAATTAAACCCAGGGATGGTTTGTGTAGTTCGTTTTTACTTAATATAATGTTCCCTGTGGGAATCGCTAGCTTCTTATCCTTACATTTTAAGATTCAAAATTCTTGGTGTGTCGGCAGCACTGAAGGTTCTATCTTCTTCAAAATCCAGAATAAATATTTTGTGCCAGACACCAAACAAGGTACTAGAAAATGTATAGATGACTTATGTATTTTCTCATCATTTGAAGGCCATTCTTTGGCTTGATTGTGCTAGTAATTGAGCATCTTGAAAGGGAATGGCTTACATTGGCCCCTCTGCCTCTACTTCTCCTTCCTCCTTTCCTTATCATAGATAACCAAGTTCAGGACTCCATTTAGTATGTTCCTGAAAATGAGACTGCTAAACCATTTCTACTTAAATCCTAACCTGCCAACAGTCAGTCCTTACAATGAGGGCAGCCATTTACTCTCCGTCTTTCAATCCTCATAATTCGGGTTACAATTTGTATCCTTGAAGAATTCCAAAAGGATGTTTCCTTCCTAAGTCATAATGCTGAGAATCTAGTAAAACATTGTTTTAAGGAAAAAATTTTAATTAAATGTCTTCACATGAAAAGATGTTCTACATCCTTAGTTATTAGAAAAATGCAAGTCAAAAACGACATTGCCAGTGGGAATGCAAAATGGTACAGCCACTTTGGATAACAGTTTGGCAGTTCCTCACAATGTTAAAGAATAACCAGATGACTAGCCCTTCAATTCCACTTCTAGGCAGAATACACACAAGAAAAATGAAAATATATCTCCACCTACAAACGGGCATACAAATGTTCACAGCAGTATTATACACAACCGCCCAAATGTGGAAAACAACCCAATCTATGAGAATGGGTAAATAAAATGTGGTGTATATAGCTTCAGTTTTGTAAGATGAAAAAGTCCCAGAGATCTGTTTCAAAACAATGTGAATATATTTAACATTACAGAATGGTACACTTTAAAAATCTGGCATATTTATACAATGGGATATGATCCGGCAATAAAAAGAAATGAAATACTGACACATGCTACAATGTAGCTGAACCTTAAAAATATGAGAGAAGCCAGTCAAAAAGTGACTACATAATTTATGAAAAAGTACATATTGTATTATTTCATTTATTCTAAATGTCCTTAATAGGCAAAACTACAGGTTAATGTTGGTCAGGGGCTGGTGGGATTGAAAAGGGTGGAGACTGATGTTTACTGGGGACAGTCTCTTTTCAGGTGACAGAATGTTCTAAAATTGATGTGGTAATGGTCACATGACTCTAAATGTACTATAAACACTGCTGGATTATATACTCTAAGTGGGCCAATTGTATGGTATAGGAATTATATCTCAATAAAAGTTAAAAAATACATGCAAATACTAAGTGACTTGCTACCCTGATGTTGTTTGGCTTAATAAAATACCTTGAACTTTAGGGTCCATATCACACCAATTTTTCCTTTTAATGTTAAGTATAAGGATCTATCTGATTGATATACTTGAAATTCTCATGCCGCCCTTCACTGTCCTTGCTGTCCTGCTCTCTACATTCCCTCCTCAACAGGTGTGTATTCTCCATTCTCCTGAGGGGCAGGGCTGCAGGGTTACCTAGGTAACCAGAAATAGCCAGAGAGCGACCCCAACAGAGAGCCTATCAGGCCTTCGTGAGACCAGAAAACAAAGCTTGACATTCCTCACACCAAGAAGGGGTTTTGTAAGATGTAGGGATACGGTTGAAGGCTAATGAAAAGTAGAGAACTAAAGGAATGGCCTATAAAAGCCAGAACACTTCCAGAAACACAATAATATGGCTGTATTTTTGTACACAGTCTGCTATGAGTGCTATAAGCAAGTGTTCTCAAACAGGGGTCTAACGATCTCTAAAAAACTACTGATACATTCAAAAGTTTATGACTTCTCCAGAATAATCTTTCAATTTGTGTTTTCATCTCAATGTTAATCTAAAGGAAACTGATATAAATGCACACTGAACCACCTGAATGACCCCCTTAGCAATACCATGCTCAGGTGTGTATTTATAATTGCCACATCACCGAGCACTCCTCATCACCAATTAGTACTCCTGGGGTGCTGATAAGCACACCCGGCAACGATAAAATGTAATTTAAGACTGTCATTGAGCAAGACTTTGATTTCATGGCACCATAAAATGACAAACAGTGAAGGAATGTACTATAGTAACTGCTTCAGGCTGATGAGGAAAGGAGAGAGGCAGACTTGACACATAATCCACAGAAACACACCAAGGGAAGGTCAAATGATATGAAGGTACGTTCTACACATGAAGGTATTGTAGAGCAAAGGTTTTATTTTAGCAGCTCAAAAATTATAAAGAGGAGGCAATGATAACAAAGAGTTCTGTTCAAGTTGTTTTCAGAATAATCTGAATGAGTCATTCCTACAATCTACTGACTTCCTTCAACAGTCTGACACTTGGCTGCATGCTGAAAACCTTAAAAATTTTCCATATCTATAAGAACTAAAATTTACAAACATATTCCTGTTCCTGATTCTGCCAATAGTTGAATTAGATATATATTTGGAGTTGATGTCAGTAATTCTGAAATGGTAACATCATCTTTGAATGAACTTTGAATGAACAGGACATTTACAGCTCTAACAAAAAAGTTGTAAGTCATTAAAATCATTAAAATTGGAACTAAAGAACTATTCACCAGCAGACTTATGGTCTGATAAGTTCTGATAGTCCTGAGCTAGCAAGCAAGGTCTTCAAGTTCATAATGTGCTTCTCAATAACTTATTTATGCAAATAAGTATTCTCTGCATTACTACTATCAGTCAAAAGACTCATATGCTCTAAGTACACATTTGGACCCAATGCAACAACTTTGTATTTTAAAGAATCAACATAAGTGATTTAGCTTTGGCAAAAAAGCATTTATCTTATTAATTTAAATTTTAATGGTTTTAAAATGTTATTTGTATTTGCGATTTTAAAATGTTTTAATAATTTTACAAGGACTATAAGCACAGAAAGTATATATATTATTTCATGTTTATATATATTTAGTACAATTAAGCCAAGTAAAGTCAACAAAAATGGCTTTTGAAAACTCCCTTTAAAGGAATGAAAATCATTCACAGGTTGTGCGCTAAGCACTACTACAAGTAATAATATGGGAATGATCTGGACCATATTCATTCATTCAAAAACACTTGAGATCCTACTGTGTGCTGGGTATTGGGATACAGTGGGAAACAAGATAGACATATTTATGCCCTTATGGGGCTTGAAATCTATTAGAAAAGGCAAATCAACGTAATAAATGAAATGTTGGAGATGTAAAATGTTCCATGGAAACAGCAAGGGGACCTAATCCAGTTTAGGGGTTAGACAGAGCTTCTGGAAGGACATCAAGACCAAAAGAAAACACAGGAGTTAGCCAAACAAAAGTGAAGGAGCATAAGGGGAAAGAGTGTGCTAGGCATCAGACATACCCTGTAGTCAAGGCTTGTTGTCATGAAAACTTGGCCAATAAGAAGTACAGAAAGAAGTTTTTTGTGTCTGGAAGATGGTGAAGGGTGGGGGAGAGGTAAGGCTAGTGCTCTAGACTAGAGATGGAGGCTGAGGTTTCCTGGGGCAAGGTCTCAATGTCTTAAGGACTCTGGATTTTAACTGCTTATTAAAGACCTTCAAGGACAACGAGAAGTCACTGGATGGTATTAAGGAGGTCAATGACATAAGGTTCCAATGTATAGACAGCACTGGAGTTCAGAGGCAGCTGCAGCAGTCCAGGCAAGACATGATGGGGGCCGCAGCTGGAGCTGTGGACTGCAGCAGCACACAGGAGACAGTCAAGAGATACCAGATAAAATTAAGATAGAATTGAGAGGGCTTGGCAATTCATTGCATCTGGGAGTTAAATGAGAAGGATACATTCTAGAAAATGTTCAAATGGTAACTGGTGAATAGCGGTGTCTTTCATAAGATGACGGAAGAATTACAAATCCTTGTAAACTGAGGACCACCTGCATTCAAGACTACTTTGTACAAGTTTGAAAAAGTGTTTTTGTTTTTCTTGCAATTTCTTACCTCTGCATTTATGATGAACAGTTTTTAAAAAACAAAAACAAAAATACTACTGACTTGCATAACCACTCACACCCAGAGGCGGCAATATCCAAAACAAGTCTATGTTCTTTTTGGAAAGTCTTGGTTCAAAGACAAAAAACAGAACAGATGAATCCTTTGATCCTCACTATTGACATGGTGCCTCAACGCAAACCCAAGTACTACTTAAGACCTTTCTTTGATGGGACAATGGGGTAAGAGCTCAACATAGCAGGCATTTAGTTTTAAGAGGTTCCAGCTCTGCACTGTATGCCATAAAAACGGGGATTTAAATATCAAAAGAATCAGACCCAAGTTCAAGTGACCACTGCACCTGGCAGAATTTAACACAGCATAAAACCTCTCCATGCAAATTCACAATTTTCTAAGAACAAACAACCCTGGGAAATTTTTCCCATGACCCACTCTCTCATGAACATTTTTAATATTTCAAAAGTACTTAAAAACCGGAACAAAGCAATTTTAAAATCTCAAAGGGTCAGAGCAACTGGAATTAGTTTAAGAATGCATGATACATGAAAGACACCAAGACTTTATAAACAGGGCATCTTCTTTCTTCACACCAAAGCACAAGAAAACAAAGGAAGAACTAAACTAACACAGACTACAGAAAATATCACATGAAAGGAAATTCATGTCTGGCCTACCCTGCAACAGAAAAACCTCAAATAAACAGGCTTAGTTTCCAGGGGCTCTCTGAAAGCTAGGAGGAAAAAAAAAGAAGCATAATCATTTTTAGCATCTTGAAAGTGAGGGACAGAAATTTATTAATATTCCAGGTTATCAGGATCACTAAGGAGGCAAATAGAAACTGAGGTTCCCAGGCCACCTTCCCCTGCCTCTGCTTCAACACACAGCTCAGCCCATTACCTACTTGTGTACTGCAGGATCTACATTTTGGGTCTGCCTCTGCCTCTTCCTCCAGCGACCATGGACCAGAAGACTATCTACATGGGCAGCCCTTTATTTTATTCACCCAACGCTTGTGCTGCACTTGCTATGTGCCAGTCATTGTTCTGAATGCTTCGCCAATAAGAGCCCATGTAATCCTCATAACAACTATAAAAGGCAGGCATTATTATTATTCTGGTTTTACATACAGGGAACTGAAGCATGAAAAGGCTATAAAACTTGCCCACAGTCAAACAGTTAGTGAGGGATACAGCTATCTGAATCCACTCTTCATCATCTGACTAGGGAACTGCAACGGTCATTTTTAATTCTCCTTATTTCCTATATTTTCTTTACATGAGAATTTATTACTTTTATAATAACAAAGAACTAAAAGCCTTTTTATTTTGAAATAGCAAAACCAAAAAATAAATAAAAACAAGGCCTTGAATATCTCATCCATGAAATCACGGGAGAAAACACCCTATCTGCTAGAAGCCAAGGGATCAATCAAGCCAGATGATCTTCCTTGGTTCATTTGTTACAGTAAAATCTTCAATTCCACATCCTGTTCCCCCATTACTCAGGTAGTAAGGGAAGCAGGAAACATAAAAAAAAGGACAGCAATTATGAACATGTGCTCTGGAAAACTCACCTGGGATCCAGTTCCAGTTTATAAGCTGTATAACCTGGAACAAGTTGTTTTAGCACTTCAAGCCTCATTTTATCATCTGACAAAAATGGATGCAGTTATACCCATCTCCCAGAGTTAATTCACAGGAAGAATGAAAAACATAAATACATCCAGCACAGAAGAAATACAAAGAGTGCTAAACACAGGAGAACTAAACTGTCCAAAGATTTGCCTACTTCAACTATTCCTAACCTAGAGCAATCAAATAAACCAAAAATTTCATAACATCATTTAACAGGGACAAAAGACGGATCTCTTAAGAAGAACAAAAACTTTTTTATTAACACCTTAGTAAGCAGTACGAGCTAACAGGGTATATATATAGCCTTCTTTGAGCTACAACAAAATGATTCCCAGGTCCAGAGGCTGGAGTCATGGTGGTACACTAGATGTAAGAAAATAACAACAAAGTTAGGGCCCACATCTCCCTGACTTGCCTTTTTTAGGATCAAGAGTTATGTTTCAAGGAAAAAGTCACTTCACTTTTCTGATCTCCATTTTATTATTAATAGAAGAAAATCACTGCATAGAGGGACCTGAAAGGCTCCTTCTAGCTCTAACGATCTAATGGTATAACCAGCTCTTTTAGTCATGAAGTGTGTATGAATGAGATTCTACCACTTTTCTAAATGACATCACTCTGCCAAGCAAGAGGGTCTTCACACTTTGTAATGAATAAATGTTTTATGTTGCCCCTTTAGTATCTATAGCTATCCCCCAAAGTTATGTTAAACATTCCCCTTAAAGACTATGAATCATTCTGGCCCTTCTGCATCTGATATTCTTCTTCTCTGTCAAACACAATTATTTGTAATTAGAAGCCTGGCTCCAAAGGCAGAAACTTAAATGAAGAAAAAATAAATGTCACCAGCATAGATTTCTACATCCGTTAAGTCCCTGTACAAACTCTTTTTCTCCATCTATATCCAACTGCTATCTGATGCTTTCATGGAGCAGAACGTGTTATAGCACACATCACAGGGAAGTTAAAGTAGCAATGAATCTTGGCTTTGTAAAAGTCTTCAGGGATGCTCATATGCCAAATCCAAAGGATACAGAGGAACAATACCTCTTCATTGACTTGTCCAGATATGCAACATGGACAGTGATGCTACCAAAGGAGCTCAGGGAATCCCTGGGCACCACTAGAAGGCCCGAAGGCACAGGTATTAATAAAGAAGAGGACAATACAAGGTGAAAAAACCATTAATGGCTCTACAGTGAATGAACTGGAGAGCAGGACAAGAAGAAAGAAAGAAACGAAAAAAAGCACAGAACGAACAACTACAGAATCACAAAGTCAGTGGGAAGGAATAACTAAACCAAGTGCCTTACATATGTTAAAGTCACACGATAATCCTTTTATCATCTTGACCTCATTTTAAAGAGGGGGAAACTGAGGCTTAGTGAATTTAGCTTACTTTCCTAGAGTCACACAGTTAGTAGGGGGCAGAGGTGGTATTTAAGCATGGGCTTTTCTAGCACAAAGCTTGTGACTAAATGGTATGTACACACTGTGTAACCTTAGAGAGCATCTCTGCCCCACCCTCCCATGAAGTTTCGAATCTCTCTAGTTCCTTGGCCAACGATGGACAGACTCTCAAAAGTACCCTTGATACTAAGGCCCTGGACAGCACCCAGCAATTCAGTCCAGCTCTGCATGGCTTTGAAGTTGATTTGTTCCTTGTATTAACCTAAAGTATGTCTCCCTGCAACTTCTACCTATCTTTATCCCAGAAGATTATCAGATCTGCAGCAAATGAGGTTTCCTATAACAGCCCTTCTAAGTAACTTTAAAAGGGGGAATGGAGAACATTAAAAAGAATTTCAAAGAAAATCTTAAAAATATGTACAAAATGCGTTTTTTTGTTTGTTTTTTTCAGATGGAGTCTTGCTCTGTCACCAAGCTGGAGTGCAGTGGCGCGATCTTGGCTCACTGCAACCTCCACCTCCCGGGTTCAAGTAATTCTCCTGCCTCAGCCTCCTGAGTAGCTTTGATTACAGTCGCGCACCACACAAGCTCAGCTAATTTTTGCATTTTTAGTAGAGACAGGGTTTCACCATGTTGACCAGGATGGTCTCAATCTCTTGACCTCATGATCCACCTGCCTTGGCCTCACAAAGTGCTAGGATTACAGGCGTGAGCCACTGTGCCTGGCTGCGTGTACATTTTTAAATTGGACTTATAAGACTAAAGAGCCCTGGGATCAATAAACTTACTAAGGAGAAGGAAGAAGGTGGGCCTGTCTTTGGTTAGTTCCTTCATGGAGGATGATGTAAAACCATTTCTGTTAAGAAAGGAATCAGAGTTGCCTTAATTAACTTTTCGCATAAAAGATTTAGTTTGAAATGCTATTGATCTGAGAGAGATCAGAAAGTGTTGAGGTTTTCCTTTCTTCCAGAAAAGCTTAAATTGTACATTTTCTTTATCTTGGAATGGTTCAGATATAAGCCTGCCTTAAGCAGGAGATTTGTAAGCTTTCTTGCTCAGCACTGGTGAAAACTTACTTAGTAATAGGCTCATCTAACTAGTGACCTTCAAGTCAAACAAACTCTCTGGCTTTTAGGCCCCATCCATAAAGTGGAAATAACACTTGGCAAATAGATATTCTGAGACTGCTGTAAAAACGTTGCTTTTTGGTCTTATTGTTACTGCCCTCCAAAATATACTAATTCTTCATCTAGAATTAAATTCTAAAAGAGGCAGAGAAACTTACTTCAAAGTAATTTTTGTCACTTAAGAATTTTCACTTTCCTGTTTACAACCACCTCTTGAAAGCACAAAATGGAAGGCAGCCTCTTCGTCAATGCACTGCTCTAATATCTAGATCGTATACTGGCTTCCGTGCAGGACTGATCACAAGCTCTCACTTTTTTCAAAGAGCAAATGATTAGGAAACAGAGGAATTATCATGAAATAAATGGATGAAAAGGTAAGTAGAAAATAGGGCCTACCAATCCTTTCCCAAGAATAGTTATTATGGTTCACATTTATAAAAGCAAAGATCACCTATTATACTTTATGTTCTTTTGGGGTAAAAGCTCAGGGTTACGAATAATCCTCTTTTCCTGTATTGAAAATAATGAGAGGATTATTTTTTCCTCCCATTCACAATCCTTAACCCGAAACCATTTCTCACTCAAGTATTTTCAGGCTATACCTGAGGAACAAAGAGGCGGACAGATGTTATAATGACAATTTCGACAAGTTAAAAACAGAGGGAAGGGTCTAATGTCAGCAAGTCAAAGGCCCAAGGCCAACAGTAAATGCTTAGATAAGTGTGTTAAGAGAGTAACAACTCCTAGAATTTTTATCATTGTTCGACACTACTATCTCCGTGTATGCAGTCTCTCATTTGAAAATGAGTTAAAAAAAAAAAAAAGAGTCAAATTACCTATCTTTGCTATTACCTACCATTACTCCTCACATCTACCGAATAGTCTACTATTATAACTTGTAATGCAAATTTAAAAATTCAATTACATTTCGAGCTTATCTTAATAAGCATTCCAGAAATTTGATTTCTGACCCCTCTACTTCTTTTTTTTTTTTTTTTT
>NW_012117488.1:1663655-1678400 GCF_000951035.1 Colobus angolensis palliatus
GTTGGCCAGGCTGGTCTCGAACTCCTGACCTCAGGTGATCCACCCACCTCAGCCTCTCAAAATGTTGTGATTACAGGCGTGTGCCACCATGCCTGGTAAAGGCTATACTTTAAAGTGGTTTTCTTGAAATATAGTGAAGAGGCAAAAAAAAAAAAAAAATTGCAGAAATAGTGGGGCCTGGTTAACTTTACATATGTAGAAAACTTTGTCAAACCACAGGGTGGACTGATTCCAAGTCATTCTGAGGATTCAATTTTCATTGTGTAGGCACAGAAGGTATAGGACGGGGGCTGATAACCTTTCCAATGCTAGCTTAAAAGCAGTCAACCCCTTTCCTTTTTCCCACCAGTGGAGTGCAGGTTATTATGGGATAATGTGCTTATCTCAAGATGGAAGCAGAGAGAGAGTATACATTTTAGAACCACAGATTTTCAGCTTATTATGCTGTGATTTACCTCTTTTTTTCTCACCAAAATGGAAAGAACTTCGTTCTGATTATAAAATACCTGCTTCTTATTTTAAAAAATCAGATAATACAGAAAATTATAAAAAGTCAAAATCATCTATAATCCTACCACCCAGAGATAATTATTATTATTATTTTGAGATGGCGTTTCACTCTTGTTGCCCAGGTTAGAATGCAATGGTGTGATCTCAGCTCACCACAACCTCCATCTCCCAGGTTCAAGCGATTCTCCTGCCTCAGCCTCCCGAGTAACCGGGATTACAGGCATGCGCAACCACACCCAGCTAATTTTGTATTTTTTTAGTAGAGATGGGGTTTCTCCATGTTGGTCAGGCTGGTCTTGAACTCCTGACCTCAGGTGATCCACCTGCCTCACCTCCCAAAATGCTGGGATTACAGGCATGAGCCACCGTGCCTGGCCCCGATAATTACTCTTAATGTCTTGTTGTAAAGCCTTCAAATTTTTTTCTATGCATACACATACATATGTTTTGGGGTATTTTTTCGTTTTAAGAACCTAAAACCAATTATAAACTCTAGGGTAAAATCTTTTTAAAAAGAAAGTATAATTGATATGCTAAAAGAGGAGATAAAATGGAATTATATAAAATGTTAACTTAAAACCACAGTCGGCAGTAAAGTGGGGGGAGAAACACAGCACATGCAATGAATAGACAACAGTTACAAGCATGGTGGATATTAATCCAACTATATCAATAACCACTTCACATGTAAATTACCTAAACATACCAATTAAAAGACACAGATTGTCAGAGCAGATAAAGAAAACAAGACCCAAATATATACTATCTACAAGAGACCCATTTTAAATATAAAGACTTAGGTTTAAAATACCTAAGGGATTTGAAAAGGAAGCTGAGATCATAGCAGTAAATTGGAGATCTGATTTTCTATCTTTTTGTGAAAGACAAAATGTTGACCTATTTTACACCATTATTTTTTTTCTTTGAAATAACCTCTCATATCTTATTTCTGGAAATAGAGAAATATTAATAAATGCTGTTATTCTTACCTGAGAGTGTGTGTGTGTGTGTGTGTGAGATTACTGTAGCAGATGCCTTTTTCAATATGGTTCAGTGTTCAACATGAGCTGCTAAACTTTTGCTACTAACATAGCTATGCAATTATTTACTGATCTAGCAAGTTTAATTTTAATTTTAGATGCTAAACAGATACAAAAAATCAGCTGGTTTTCTATATTCTTCCTAAATTTAATGCCCAAGAAGGCTATTTTCCATTGCTGCATACGTAGCATGTTCACACTCATCAAATATATCTTGAATACAGGCTCTTTCAGACACACTAGATAGTCACATTAGGCTAAGTCAATTTCAAACATGCCAAAGGTACATTCTGAATTACACATACATATCTTGATGCCACACGCAACAAAACAAAACAAACCCCCAAAACTAGCATTAGACTTATTTTTGTGGTTAGAAAAATGACTAAAAATTTCCCATTGTGTGATGATGCATGAATCTTTGATCTCTATTGGTCCGACTTCATAGTCAGGCTACTTAGTTTATTTTGAGAAAGCAAATCTTTCCTGTTGTTTCTCAGGAAATGGAAGAACATATTTATGAACAATGTTTTAACGTTCAGTTTCAGTGGTTTTAATTTTTTAACTATTTTCACTTTGAAGAGTATTTAATTATGTGGAGAAATTAAGACTTTCAGAAGGAAACTAGAGCAAGGGGGTGGAGAGGGAATTGTATTCTCAGACTTCAGCTAAAAGGGTGAATTTTTAAAAGATGCCTCACAAAAACTGTTACACCCTGTTTCTTCCTGTGAAGAATTTTCCAAGCATTAAGTTGTGTAATAGCTTAATGGGGGAAAAGGAAATTCCCAGGTTTCTCTCAAATCGCCGTGAGTATAAAGAAAGATTAGAGGCTTAATTTACAAAGGAGTGTCCTATCACCTGCTTAGGCTTGTTAAATTATTACAATAATCTCTGGAGCCACTCATCTGACTGGATTCACCTTTTAATGATAACCACACCTTGAGGGCTTTAAGATGTTATCCCTGTTCTTAAAAGGGGACTCAGACAGTTAAATGCCTTTGAAGAATAAGTACACCTTCCAGAGGAAGAATATAGCCAACTCAGAAGAGTGATGAAATCCTTCAAAATCTATAGGCAAAGACATTCAAGGTGTAGTGATGGAAGCAGAAAGGAGAAAGGACTCTTAAGATAAGATCCTATGAATACTTAGCCTTCTCCAACTGTTCAATTCTCTTCTACAATACTACACTTTTAACTGAGAGAGAGAGAAATCAGCCTAGAAAAAAAGAAAATGCAACCAGAGAAACAACATAGAGATGAACGCAAAGAGCATTGCCTCCTCTTATGAAATGACTAAATTATCTGCTACCAGTGATTCCTCAGGGAACCGTGGTACTCAGCAGGAGGCGCACAGGGTAAATCCACACAGTCTACCTCATGCACAAATCCCATCACAGCTTCATGCTCCTGTCCTTCCCCTTTTCTGACTTGCTACCCTCTCCCATTGCCATGCACAGACACAACTGCAGACACCTGGGTACGGTTATCTGACAGTTGTCCTGTTTTCATGCTGTCAACTTCCCAAAGGCTCTGGGATTAGTGCTGCTATCAGAAGAACCCATAAATGGTAAGTGATAGGACTCTAGTTGCTCTTACTCTTTTCTCCGCTCATTTTTGTCTAACGATGTGCTAATCTCACAGAAGTTCTGAGAGTTACAGGAGACTTGAGAGGACATTAAATGCAACTTCCTCCATTGAAAGATGAGAAGGAAGAACTCCCCATCTTCCATTAAATGGAAGAACTAGGACTAGAACTAAGGTTCTCTAATGTCCGTTCAGTCTGCTGCTCCTTCTCTCCTCCCATCCAATCTTTAAATCACCATCCAAACTTAATGTTTCAGGCAAGTCCTGTGCAATCTATTTTAAAAGGTCATTCATGCTGTTCATATTACAGTACTCTATCAAAAAAAAAAAAAAAATCCTCCATCAGCACCTAACCACCAATGACAAAACCCCAACTGGGCCTTCAGTGATGCACAGCTATCACTCATCCTAAAGCACTGGGCTCCTTTTACAAAGGTAACTGTTACTAACTTCCAGCTGTCTCCTCAAGGCCCCACACTCGCAGCAGATTTCATCGCTGAAAATACCCTTTACTGAAAATATCCAAGCCATCAGGAACAAACTTTCTCAACTTCTTTCCCATCCACTTGCATATTCACCTACAGCCACATATATCTCTTCCTTGTCTTCTCCTGTCCCAATGGAATAAACATTCCAATTTCCTTTTGTAACAACCCCTTTGAGCATGCTTGTGCTCTAGAACTTGGCCCCCTATCTTTTCTGGAACTTTACTCCATTAATGATTTCCTCTTCTAAGCTCTAGTCACTATCACACACATACACACAATTCCTCGCAAACGTGTACACACCCGCGTGCATCTGCTCGCTCTCTTGCCTGTGCTCTCTCACTCTCTCTCCATCTGCTGCCCCCACTTCTCAACTCCTCCTCTTTCCTCACTGGTGACAATCCAGTGTTAGGGCTTTAGAGCTCCTCTGATTCAGTGGGTACTGAATACCTAGCTGTCAGATCCAATCTCCTATATTCAATCTTCACTCTACCGGACCTTCTTGTGCCCTGACAGGACCTGACAGCTTTTCCCTATTTACTCTCTGGGCAGCGTGGCAAGTTGCTCACCTGAGGTTTAGACACCCTGTCTGTAAAAGACAATAACATAATTATTTCACAGGAGATTGTTGTAAGAATTATATAATATATAAAAACAAACCAAAAGCACCTGGGACTCAATGTTGTCACTTTTGTTTTCAGATTTTCCTCTTCTTTTGTCTGCTCAGTCTTTGATCCTTTGGCCATCCCTGTGGAGTCTCAATGACATTCATGGCTACCACGATCAATCCTAGTCACTCTTCAGTAACTGTCTCCAGCCCTCACTTCTCTACTGGGGCTCAGTCCTCTGAAGATCAAAAGAATGCCCCACAGACACCCCAACTCCACTTCCACTTGAACTCATGATTGTCCCCCAACTTCTTACGTCTTCCATCCTTACTAATGACACCTTCAGACAGTGAGTCATTCAAACCAGAAGAATCAAGAATCATCTTTTTCCTTCCTCTTACTCCTTCCTACTTTCCATCTAATCAGTAACGAGTTATTTCTCCTAAGCATTTCTCCAATCCAGTCTCTCCTTTCCTCTCTCACCTTCATCACCTTAGTTTGGGGCCTCATGATGTCTGCCTGGATTATTACAGCAGCCACTAGACTGCTCCCTGCTTTCTTTTCACATATCTGAAGACAGTGATTGGAACATTTATTTTACCTTTAATGACTCCACAATGCTGTCAGGATAAAGTTCACACTTCCAGAAATGACATGCATGACCCTAGACATGGGTTTGACCAAGAATCCAAGCCAGTAGGCACCTCCGGCCTCTCCTCCCTCTGCACCACCATCGCTTGGCTCCATTCACTCATAGTCCATGTTCCGCACTCACTGAGCCCTTTGGGGCTCTGAACCTGGGCTGTTTACTCTGTTTGTCCTTTCTCTACCTCAGCCTGGTAAATGATCTCAGCCTCTCAATATTCAGCACCAAAATCACCTCCTTCAGGAATTCCTTCCTCGCAAACAAGAAAGAACAAATCACTCCCTCCTATGTGCCCTACTCTCTATCATCATCATCATCACAATATATTGCTATAAAGTGCTTTAAGTTATAAAAAAGTTAAGTTCCAGGGCTGGGTGCAGTGGCTCACGCCTGTAATCCTAGGACTTTGGGAGGCCGAGGTGGGTGGATCACCAGGTCAGGAGATCGAGACCATCCTAGCTAACATAGTGAAACCCCGTCTCTACTAAAAATACAAAAAACAAACAAACAAAAAAATTTAGTGGACATGGTGGTAGGCACCTGTAGTCCCAGCTACTTGGGAGGCTGAGGAAGGAGAATGGTGTGAACCCGGGAGGTGGAGCTTGCAGTGAGCCGAGATTGCGCCATTGCACTCCAGCCTGGGTGACAGAGTGAGATTCTGTCTCAAAAAAAAAAAAAAGTTAAGTTCCAGTTAGTGGTTTATGAGTCTATCTTCAGAGGTTAGGCACCATTTGATACTCACATTGCATCCTCAGAACTTAACGAAATGACTGGTACACAGGAGGTGGGGGATGACAGGGAGGGGCGGGGACTAAGATTTAATAATTTGGAGCTCAGCAAATGTCTCCTGTTGAAAGGATGAAGTAGTTTGGCTGCCAATTACGTTACAATAATTGAATAAGAGGGAAGGCTGGTAGGACAGCTGCTAAGGGGAGCACAGAGGAATCTGAATGAGAAATGGAGAACTTCCATACTGATAAAGTCCTCTAATGAGCATGTAAGTTTAGTAAGGTCACTAGCTAGGGCTGTTATAATCAAACTCAAGAGAATACCTAATAAATCCCATTTAAAGAACAATAGGAGAACAATTCCAACAGCCCACAGATATTGGTCTTATCTGTCTCAGCAGGTTTTGGACCCTAGAACATTCTATATTATGATTTTATCAGACTTTGTGCAAGCTTGGTAAATCTCAGCAGTTAACTAAAAAGACTGTAACTCTCTCCTGTGTCCATAAAGCACCTGAAGAACTACAGACACTAAAAAGAAAAAATACAGCTATTATCTACGCAATCCTGTAACTATTGGCCAAGGTTAACATCTTTGTCTTAGCCTAACCTTGTCACACAATATCTGTTTTGAGGCCTAAATTTGCCCCCATCATGATTTCAAATTTATTTATAGTAATATGCCATCCTATGTACACAACATGGTTTCATCACATTTTAAAAACCAAGGTGATGCCAGTCGTGGTGGCTCATGCCTGTAATCCTAGCACTTTGGGAGGCCGAGACAGGTAGACTGCCTGAGCTCAGGAGTTCGAGACCAGACTGGGCAACATGGTGAAACCCCATCTCTACTAAAATCCAAAAAAGTAGCTGAACACGGTGGTGTGCACCTGTAATCCCAGCTACTCGGGAGGCTGAGACAGGAGAATCACCTGAACCCAGGAGGCAGAGGTTGCAGTGAGCCAAGATTGTGCCATTGCACTCCAGCCTGAGCGACACAGCAAGACTCTCGCCTCAAAAAAAAAAAAAGATAAGGAGAAAATACATTGTACTCTGCACAGGCACACAAACACCCACTTATCAAATAAACTGACCTAGCATTCAGTGTGACATAAACTGCAGACAGGGGGAAGTATAAGACCCACTAAATTGAGAAGATTAGAGCGAAGTAAACTTGGAGAAAATCAAGCTGAAACTGACAAAGTTGTCCCAATAATAAAGAGACATCTATAATTAAGACACTTTCAAGAGTATTCACCCATGCAGTCAGTACAGCATCACACTTATACAACATGCACTCTAAAGCCATACTAGGAATGTACATCACAGCTCTATAGGCACATACAAAGCAATAGAGGAGGACAAGCCTTTGAAGTGAGACACCACTGTCCTACACAGATGACCAAGTACGAAAGGGAGTCATAACTGCTAACAAAAGAAGGAAAGAAAAGAGAAAAAAAAAACCACATTTCTAGAAAAATGTGTCTTTTAGAAATGTGTTTTTAGAAAATGTGTAGCTGCAAAAAGTTAACACATGCAAATAAGGGCAAGGAATCTGCCTCAAAATAATCTTAAAATCTTGAACTTTTAAATTTGTATTAATGTATCCATCATAACAATAAAGTCAAGTTATATAAATGTACATGTAACAAGAAGTCATGCTAGTAAGATCATGTTATATAAAGATACATGCAACAATTAAAACAGTGTATCCAATAGCAAAGAAATGGAGTCAACCTAAATGTCCATCAATGACAGGCTGGATAAAGGAAATGAGGTACATATACAAAATAAAAAAGAACATAAAAATTCATAAAAAAGAACAAGATCATGTCCTCTGCAGGGACTTGGATAGAGTGGGAGGCCATTATCCTTTGCAAACTAACACAGGAACAGAAAACTGAATACCACATGTTCTCACTTATAAGTGGGAGCTAAATGATGAGAACACATGGACACATAGAAGGAAATAACACACAGTGGGGCCTTTCGGAGAGTGGAGGAGGAAAAGGATCAGGAAAAATAACTAATGGGTACTAGGCTTAATACCTGGGTGATAAAATAATCTGTATAACAAACCCCCATGACCCAAGTTTACCTTTGTAACAAACCTGCACTGGTCCCTGAAACTTAAAATAAAAGTTAAAAAATAAATAAATAAAACAGTGTATCAAAGGCCCAAGAACATACAATTACGTCAACTGGAACCAAATAGAGATCTCAGAAAGAGACCTCTAAATATATGCACTTACATCCTGGGGGGTAGCACCAAAACTCTGTGGAGAAAGAATGTATTAGTTGGCAAATAGTGCTGGGAAACGTGGCTCACAATATGACCAGATTTTTTAAATAAAAATTGGATTAATACTTCGCATCTCAAATTCCAAATGGTTTAAAAACCCAAATGATAAGAGTAAACCTTTGAAATTAATAAAAGAAAATGAGGAGAAACAATATTGTGAGCCCAGAATAGGAGATGATTTCTTAACTGACTCAAAACGCACAGACCATAATAATAGTATAAAGTGATGAGATAACAACATTAAAACTAAAGATTTTATTGCTGCTATTACTGAAAGGCACCACAGACAAAGTTATTAGGAAAGTGACACACTAGAAGAAAATTACTCACAATGTCTAAAGACAAAGAGGAATTAATTTCTAGAATACACAAGAGATACTACAAAAATTCTCTCAAGAAGTTCTTACAAGAAAAAGGCAAGAGACTCAACAGAAAATAAAGGGCAGGCTAAAGACATAAAAAGACAATTCATGGAAAAGGAAAATTAAATTAAGTAAATGAAGACATGTTCAGCCTCACTAGCAATCAGAAAAAGGCAAAATTAAACCATTAGGTATAACCAACATCTATCAGGTTGGCAACAATCAGGAAATTTGTTTAAAAAAAAAAAAAAGGCATTATGCAGTATTGGTGGAGATATAAAGTTGGCAACTATCTATGCAGTTCCCAGTAAAATTACGCAGTTCCTAGTATGCATATATCCTATGATCCAGCAATATTGTTTGTGGTCAATACTGCCTCAAGAAACTCTCATGAAGGCCAATAAATTCCATATGCTTAGGTTCCTTAGAAAAAAACGAATACATACGACATGGAAGCCAAAAATATTCATAAAAAAGTTGACCCTTTCATGTCCCTATTCATACTGTCTCCATATTGTCTACAATTTTAACTTAACCCAGCCAAAAATATTCATAAAAATGTTGACCCTTTCATGTCCCTATTTGTACTGTCTCCATATTGTCTATAGTTTTAATTTAACCTTTGCTGAAAGGGTAGATAAGACTAAACAAACCATGATCATTTCGTTACATAGGCTAGTTTAAGAACAAGGAAAGCAGGATATACAGTGAGAGAAATGTTTCAGCATTGGAGACTGCACAAATCTGGATCCGAGTCCAGACCTTAGTTTGGAGTCTCTGCCTGCCTCAGTTTGTTCACATAAAACAGGATCATTGGCCGGGTACGGTGGCTCACGCCTATAACCCTAGTACGTTGGGAGGCCGAGGCGGGCAGATTTACGAAGTCAGGAGATCGAGACCATCCTGGCTAACACAGTGAAACCCCATCTCTACTACAAGTACAAAAAATTAGCCGGGTGTGGTGGCGGGCATCTGTAGTCCCAGCTACTGGGGAGGCTGAGGCAGGAGAATGGCATGAACCCAGGAGGCAGAGCTTGCAGTGAGCCAAGATCGCGCCACTGAACTCCAGCCTGGGTGACAAGAGCGAGATTCTGTCTCAGAAAAAAAAAAAAAAACCAAAAAAAAAAAAAAGGGTTATTACCCACTCTGCATAATACCAGGAGGATTAGAGATAATCAATGTCTATTTGTCAGTGCCTGAAAAATATGGTGTTCAATAGATAGGAAGTGATTTCTTTTAACCAAATAAAGGAACTTCATGAAATAACCCTATTAGATTTCCACACGCTGCTCAACCTATCTTAAGCAGAATGACTTATATTCATGTCATACAACACACACAGAAATCAGAGACTAATTCAATATGAATTCACACATCAGTTTTTCCCACTGCAGAACAGGGACAAATCCTATCTCCCTTTCCTTAAACTTGCCACAAATTGTAAAGGTTAAGATTGGGAAGCCTCTTTTAGCTTCTGGGAAATGAACATACGGCTGGTGGTGGTGGTGGTGGCTATGACTGTCATGATTCTGAAACTGGCCTCAGAGTCCTGACTCTACAAAAACAGGGAAGGGATATTCACAGAAGTAAGGTAGGGAAAATGCTCTTAAAGAGAATCCAGTAATCCATGACTAACTGTAAAGATCTCAAAGCTGACCATGAAAAACAATCAGCCCAGAAACAAGACCAGATCCAAAATCAGGGCTTAACACATCATCCATTTAATGTACAACAAAGAGGAAAAATTCCACCTGGGAATCTTTATAATCTGATGGCTTACATATTATACATCTTTCATCACCATTTCAGCATTTTCAGTCTGGAGCAGTTGTTTTGCTTTGGCCTCGATTCCCCACCTGTAGACTTCAGGGTATTGCAAGAGGTCTGTAGGCTGAATCCCTATCTCATACACACATGCAATGCTATTTTACAAATACAGGAAGATGATGAAGTCATTACTTGCAATATATACTCAGCTGAGTGATATTAAATAACTCTCACGAAACATTTGCAATTATAAGAGATACGAAGTAAAACAGTGAACCAGTTAAGATTGTTGAAATCTTTTAATATTAAATAAAAGCTTCCTGATTTTTGTAAGTGTCAGGAGCCACTGCATTATAGTTTACAATTTGACTAAGAAGGTATTTTTTACTTTATAATATACATGAAGGGAAAAACAGTTTTGAAAAAATGAAATCTTAACTTGCATTTATTTATCTCCACTCCTAGTCCCCTCTTGGCCATTAACTTTTCCTTGGCATTTAACATCAAAGCTAGTTACTCTTTCATTTTTAGCCTTTCTGTTGGAAGAGATACACGGCTAGTTCACAAGCCACTGCAACTCACCAATAGACAGAAAAGGCAGTGCACCGTGTATTAAGGAACCATACATATATCATTTCATTCCTCCCTTATAATAGAATGAGCTCTCATTTCCTCCGTTTTGCTCCTCCTTTACCTTCTCCTCTCCCTGAGGGTTTTGACCACAGTTTTACAGAGGGTAAGTTATAGGCCACTATGAATATTCCAATTATTGCAGAGAAAACAAATATTTTATCTAACACTTATGAAAAATGTACTCCAAATTTTAATTTGCAGTACAACAAATTAAACCATAATTTTACAGTTTAGTTAACGGTGCAACATTAAAACCATAACTAAAGAGAGCCTCAACTTTAAGTGCTACAAAGGTAAGGAAATAAACTTACTTGCATCTAAGGAATGTTACAAAAATATTTAATCTATAATTTAAAGTTACGTGGGTTTGCTTACGTTGTTCTGTAATGTGAACCTCTCAGTGGATTACTGTGAGCTGGAATGAAAGCATAGGAGATGTGCATGGTGGCAGTAGTGGGGAGTGGAGAGTCATATATATCATTTACTAATTAATTAATTTTCTGGGATATAAACTGCCCTAGGAGTAAGCCAGAAGAGGTTGTTTAATTCTAAAAAATTAAAATATGGTAATCTGATCACTTGGAAAGATACTTACTCACTAAAACCTGACAAAAGATACCTGTAAATTAAAATATACTACTAGAATTTTGGCAGCAGAATACAAATCACATTGGTGCAAACACAGCTAAATCTAGTCACAGACACACAGGAAGTGTAAATTTCAAGTATGAAAAAAAAAACTGCTTTAAAAATGAAAACAAACCTTGAGCTCTGGGCAGAGCCTGAGTGAAGAGGAATAACGAAAAACCTGGAGATTCAGTAAGGCAATCCAGCTTTCTTTTGGAATAGCAAAGGACCACCTGAATCAGCACTGCCACCTCTTCCTTAGGCAGCAGTTTTCCAGACTACAAAAGAGCCATGGATTACATCAAAGGACCCTTGTTCAGGTACCAACAACTCCATTTACTAATACGACCACTGACAAGTTACATCCCATCAGCCTGTTTCCTCTCTCCATAAACTGGAGAAAATGAATCCTACTTCACCACATCACTGAAAGGAGCAAGAAGAGTTTACCTCTGTTGGAGGGAGTAAAAAAAAAAAAAAAAAAAAAAACTACCATCCAAGAATGGGACATGGATGGAGCTGGGGGCTGTGATTGTGCCACTGCACTCCAGCCTAGGCAACAGTGTGAGAGCATGTCTAAAAAAAAAAAAAAAAAAAAAAAATCATATATACTGTGTAAATAGAAAATGACAATCTAACAGCCAGTTATGATTTCTGAGTTTAAATATCACTAGAATGGAAGGAGACTCTGTTCCTAAATGGGAGAGAGATTTTGAGGCTCACAAAAGCTGTTCTACTGTATCTTAGAGCATAGTGACAGATGCTAAAGAAAGTCCCCAAATAAATTAATAAACTGTGGGTGGGGGGGTGCAAAGAACACACATAGGTATAAAAGTAGAGGCAGCGACTGGGTGCAGTGGCTCATGCCTGTAATCCCAGCACTTTGGGAGGCCCAGGCAGGTGGATCACGGCGTGAGGAGTTTGAGATCAGCCTGACCAACATAGATAAACCCCATCAATACTAAAAATAGAAAATTAGCTGGGCGTGGTGGCGTGTGCCTGTAATCCCAACTACTTGGGAGGTTGTGGCAGGAGAATCGCTTGAACCTGGGAGACGGAGGTTGCAGTGAGCCAAGATCACACCACTGCACTCCAGCCAGGGCAACAAGAGTGAAACTCCTCTGTCTCAAAAAATAATAATAATAAATAAAATAAAATAAAAAATAAATAAAGTAGATGCAAAACACTATGGTTGTACAGGTCTTTCAAGAATCTCTCTTGACTGGTTGAGCGTGGTGGCTCACACCTGTAATCCCAGTATTCTGGGAGGCCAAGGTAGGCAGATCACTTGAGGTCAGGAGTTCGAGACCAGCCTGGCCAACATGGCAAAACCCTGTCTCTACTAAAAATACAAAAATTAGCTGGGTGTGGTGGCATGCACCTGTAATCTCAGCTGCTCGGGAGGCTGAGGCAGGAGAATCGCTTGAACCCAGGCAGCAGAGATTGCAGTGAGCCGAGATCGCGTCACTGCACTCCAGCCTGGGTGACAGAATGAAAATCCATCTCAAAATAAAAAGAATCTCTCTGGATTACTTTCTCACTTTTCATGACGTATTTGGCAAGAAGAGGCATAAACACAGCCATTTCACAATTAAATTCAAACTTAAGAAGTCCATGTCTGTCTAGGAAGGATAAGTTTAATTGTTCAGTTTTCATAGTGCATTTTGGCTACGTAATGCCATGTACTTAATGAGTACCTGTTTTGTACTCAAGCTGGTAAATTTGTACCACCCTGGTAAATTTTCCTTTCAAAGCAAACTTAATTATGTAGTAAATATGTTTTCTAAAATTTTCAGCATCAGAATGCTACAGTCAGCATGCCACGTCATGAATGTAAATTCTACACCTACTCCTGACTCCTTAGATGGCTTGGCTACCCAATAAAATGAAAGCATGCAGTGTATGTGATACTGTGCTACACAGATTCACTTTTCCTCTGTGCTACAGGGAGAGACCTTCTTTGGCAGAGTCTCACTTTCCTCCCCTCTAGTCATATGCTCACATCCCTTCCTCGGAAATAAAAAGAAGATGCCACTGGCCTTAATAGGACTCAAACATTTAATTTGAGGCCACACAATGATCCCATCAAACTGATTCTTCTCAGCCATCCCACTCCCCTTAGTGTCCTCCCCAAGACTGGAGTTTCACCAGGTAGATAAACAGGTTGTAAAAGAAGGTTAGGCTTTCACTGAGGGGAGAAGTCAATCTGAGTTAGTATGGAGAAAGTGGAGCTGCCAGGGAAATAAAGATGGAAAACGTCTGTAGCATAAAACCAACCCTAGCATTTTATTCTCCTCCTATGAACATTTGAGATGCAACACGAAGTGGATGTGAAATTAAAATCTACCTGGTGAATCTGAGAAAAGTCACTCTCAATTTTACTTTGATGACAAATGGAATTAATAAAGACGCCTGGCTCATATGTTAAAGTACCTTCTGTCTCGGCGAGGAAGCCTGGCTAAGAAACCACAGTGGAGTTAACAAGCCAGACAGCAGACTAAACACCTCAGAACTCGCTGCTGTGCCTCATTCCTGGTCCCTACCTTTCCGGTGTGTGTCTGCATCACTAATTCCCTCCGTTTGGCATGGCCTGGCTTTCCCAAAACAGAAACCAAGAAACCGGGGTCCTCTGTTTCAGTAGCTGAAGAGCTGATTTCTGAGCACGGACACCAAGATTCTTTTCTCCTGTCCACCTTACACTTCACCCACAACTCATCCTCCTCTTCCTCTTCCCTACGTCCCAACCCCTTACCCTCACACTACCCTGCCTCCCAGGACCTCAGACCAGCAAGGGAGGAACAAAGAGCTGCTGCTTCAAGCAGCAGCAGTCCGGAGGAGAGGGTGGAGAGGGCAGCTGGGGGCTCCAGAAAGACTCCCCGGGCACTGGCAACCCCAGCGCAGCCCGGGGCAGCCCAGTCTGGAAAGAACTCTAGTAGAGTCCTGGCAGGCGGGTCCGCAGTGCATGCCCAGGGCCTTCCCCCGGCCCGAACCCAGGGCCGGCAGCAGCCAGAGTTTGGCAGACACCCTGGGTGAGAAGCCAGTGGTGGGGGGCGGGCAAGTGAAGCTGCAGTACAGAGCTGGAGATGCAGAGCCGAGAGTAGCAGCGCTCCTTGCCATGGACTTCCCCACCCGCACCCTGGACCCAGACCCGGCCCCGAGCACCTGGACCAAGCAGCCACCCTGTTCCCTCAGGGCTCTCTCTGGGGACTCGGCTTGGGCGAGCTCCGGAGGCTGGAACCGCGACGACGAGAGACTTCACTCCTCCATCCTGGGACCCGGCAGCACGTTATAGACAGCCGTGCACTTCCTGTTTGAAAACACAGGAGAGTGAAAGAGCGAAAGAGATCCGAGTGTCGGCAGCGGGGAGGAAGGAGCGCAGGGCGGCGGGGAGCCAGGACCAGGGGGCCACCGCTTGCATAACTGCCATGGTAGGCACCCAGCGCTCCCCTGGCC
>NW_012117488.1:1678450-1690962 GCF_000951035.1 Colobus angolensis palliatus
CTCGCTCACAGTCCTTCCGTTTGCAGCTGCTGCTTGGGTTCTCCCCTCCCCACAAGGACCTAGATCAAGGGACTCCACGCTTCCTCCGCCGGTGCCCAGAGTGGTTGGCCTTCTTTTTCCTCCTTTCTTCACCCCCCTACCCCCAGAAAATAATCACCTCGGGGAAGGTATAAAGACAAGACTGAGCCTTTGCAGGGGGGTGGGGGCTGGATTTATGCAAATTTTCAAAGTTAATAGCCACATCCCAGTATAGCCACTACAGTTCAGCAGCTGTGAGAGATTCAGGATGGGAAATTACTTGTCTTGTGCCTCGCTGGCTCAAAAGAGAAAGCGTGCACACAGCTGCCAACACTGAGCAGCCAGGAACTGCAGAACAACAGTAACAACAACAAAACTACATAGTATCCTCCGTTCCTCCTAGGATCTCTACTCAGATCAACCTTTCAACCTCATCCTCACAGTCTACCGACATTTACTTATACCACTTCCACATGGAGCATAATCGCATGGTGCATTCTTCCAGAAAATGATTCCGTAGTTTTCTGTGCTATGTAATCACCGAGAAGTTCCATAGTCCTGGGATTACATTCATTCATTTTGTTGAACTCTGACTTAAGTGGACTTGAGTATAGTGTTAAAAAGAGTACACAGATGGCTTAAGAATCTGCTGTATGCAGTGTGCCGGCTATGGTGATTCGCATTTGTAACCTGCCTGCCCTTACATGCACAGTCTACCAGGTTACAAAGCGCTTACAGGACTATCTCTGACAAATGGCTCCTTTTATCATCAAGTTGTTGGCATTCATGGTTCCATACTCAAAATGGAGAACAGAATACAAACAATAATTATTCTACATATAAAGCTCAGTTTTGACTGAAACAGAAAGGAACTGATAGATACTAAGCTCCTATTCAGTGCTAGACAACTTCACTTTTTAAACCCCTCTTGGCCTTAATATTTTCCAACAGATCTGCAAAAGCCCTATTCCCAAGTGAGGAAACGGTCAGAGAAATTAAGTAACTGTTCCCATGTCTCTGCTAGAGAGCGGTCAAATGGAGAACTGAATACAACTCTTTCCTGATTATAAAATCTGCACCATTTCCCCTACACTGTGAATTCCTACAATGATCATGAATTCTTTTTTTTTTTTTTTCTGCGACACAGCCTCGCTCTGACACCCATGCTGGAGTTCAGTGGTGTGATCTCAGCTCACTGCAACCTCCACCTCTCGGGTTCAAGTGATTCTCCTGCCTCAGCCTCCCAAGAAGCTGAAACTACAGGCACACGCTACCATGCCCAGATAACTTTTTTGTACTTTTAGTACAGATGAGGTTTCACAATGTTGGCCAGGATGGTCTCGATCTCCTGACCTCATGATCTGCCCGCCTCAGCCTCCCAAAGTGCTGGGATTATAGGCGTAAACCACCATGCCTGGCCAACGATCATGAATTCTAGGGGGAAAGTTCAGCACAGCAACCATCCTGTGATCCATCCCTTCCTCTCTGAATGATCCTGCTACTTACCAGCTATTGCTGTTGTGCTAGGCAGTTTCTTTAACCACCTGAACAATACATACCTTAATTTCTCGGGCAGAGGACACTGGCTTTTTCCATTATCTACTGCTGGCTATCAGTCTTTTCAGAATTACTTGGTGGCAAAAGTTCAAAAGGTTCTAGAATGGCTACTCATATGCCAAGGTACAAAGTCTGTCCAGTTCAGAACCTAACGAGCTGACTAAAATTTGCTCCCTGCATTATTTTTTCTCTAACTGGGACTCTTTAAGAAAGTGGTAAATGCTGTTCACAAAAATACACACAGCTTCAAGTTGACATTCCCTCATTTTCTGTTCCCTTCTGCTTTAACACTTAGTTCACAATCACCTGTCAGTAGCATGCTGCTATGAGCTCCCGATGCAGGCCAAGAAACAGAACACAAATGAAAAGGTGATTAAGAGTCTTGTGCGCTCAAAAATAAAAAAAACGGCGGGGGGGGGTCTTGACAATACTGAGGCCTCTAAGATGATGAACTATACCTCACCCACCCTTTTCTCTCCACCTCACAGGCTTGAATTGTAGCGCACTCAGATGACCATGGCCTTCAAGTACAAAGGCAGGGGATGGGAAGAAGACTGCAAGGACCAGCGAGATGCATTCCTGTCCATTAGGCACTCACAGTCTAATGAGGGCTTCTTACTAAAAGACTTCTCGAGGGATCTTAGCATCCTTTTAGGGTCTAGCTCTGTCCACCTTTTTCCTTCTCTCAGTCCTTTGCTTACCGTGGTCCTGGCAACTCTTCATCTCTTTTCACAAACTTAATACTTCTTCCCAAAGAGCCACCACATATTTCCCACAAAGAATTCAATGTGGTGAGTAGGGGTGTGAAGCAGGACATTTAGCTAGAAACTTCTCTCATTTAAAAAACCCTGTCAATTATTACCATGTTTTTAAGGACACAATCATGTTTTGAAATAACTTTTGGTATCCCTCCTTCATTTCTGTTACTCATTATCTAAGAGCCCAAAGGAAAACCTCTGAAGAAAAATATTTAAATTCTTAAGAAAAGGCAAAGGAAAACTTAAACCTGCAGAGCCTTTGTTTTTTATATTTGGGACTCATGAGATTAGACTATCTAACTTCTTAAAATCTCTCTTAGTTAGGAAAAATTCAAAGTCATTAATCTAGAAACAGTCAACAGTAGACTATTCCTATTTTGTCCAAGTACTGTACTGAGTGATAATTTAATGATATATAGGAAAGTTTGTATGGTTTAATAGGTAACAAAATACAGAAGAGCATTTGGTGGGAGACTAACAATGGTATTCACCTATGTTGCTATGTCCACGCCCAAATGTGTAATACTCTCCCCTCCAGAGCAGTGGCCAGCTGTGGGGGAAGGGCAGCCACATTTCTCTTTCTTAGGCTCCCTATAAACCCAAACCCTTCTCCTTATCAAAAATATTTATTAACATTCACTCTGGAGGACTCCCAAAGTTTACAGTTTGGAGAATACAACACAGCCCCTGACATTTCCTAATCCTAACTACCATGAGGCCTGAACACCACCTCATACTTTCCCCGGGTCAGCTATTCGCCCGCTCCTTCTGTGTTTCATGGAGAAGCGTTTCTTTCTCATAGCCGCTGTTATGCTTTTGTGTGTGTGTGTGTGTGCATGTGTATATATATACATTAAAATCACAACCTCATAAAAAGAAAAAATGCACTCTCAGGTAGGCACAAATGATGCTACAAAAGATTTTGGAGGCCGGGCGCGGTGGCTCAAGCCTGTAATCCCAGCACTTTGGGAGGCCGAGACGGGCGGATCACGAGGTCAGGAGATCGAGACCATCCTGGCTAACACGCTGAAACCCCGTCTCTACTAAAAATACAAAAACTAGCCGGGCGAGGTGGCGGGCGCCTGTAGTCCCAGCTACTCGGGAGGCTGAGGCAGGAGAATGGCATAAACCCGGGAGGCGGAGCTTGCAGTGAGCTGAGATCCGGCCACTGCACTCCAGTCCGGGCGACAGAGCAAGACTCCGCCTCAAAAAAAAAAAAAAAAAAAAAGATTTTGGAAAAATGTGGAAGGTTTACTTTGAAAATCTCCACTCCCTAAGTACCATAATCCCCAGATGAAGAGAGCAACACTGTGAAAGCCATTTTAGAAGCTCCAAATTCAGTTTCAAGAAATAGCTTTTCTGAGGACTAATGGGTGTGGAGGAGGAGATGATAAACTCATCTTTAAAAAACAATGCTGCTTATCTTTCTTCATTTTAAAAAAGAAAGATCTTAGTTTGGTGGTTAAAAATGTTTGCCACAAGCAGTTCTCTGTGTGAATATCAGGATTCTTGGTGATTATTACACACGGATTTTGCAAACAAGAAAATAAAAAAATGACAAGCTGTCTGGTGACTGAAGAGATGCCCTCTTTGTACTATCAGTCTTCACAGCAGTGTCCCTACCTTGTCTTCACCTCTGGGGTAGCACATGCAACAGGATTTTCTGGGAAGGAGGTCTCTGGCACTCACATTCACCTCCTGGCCTCTGCAAAATCTGAACTGTGGCTTTCAAGGAAGCCTTTCTCAGAGCCAACTGGCTGGCCTGATTGGCATTTACCCATAGAGGGTTATTAGCCATCTTTAAGGAACCAGAGTGTCATTTCACATGACAAAATGCAGCAAGGGGTTGCAAATCATCTTAAAAAAAAAAAAAATATGCCTGTAAGATAGTTTCCTGGCTTTGAGCCAGCAATAAGGAAAGCACTACTTAAAGCATCCCACAGCATGACTTAGAAGATCCAGTCACAAGGCAGAAACATAGGGCCAGGGTGGCTACAGGCCTGAGCTGGTATCTCTCTTAAGCTCAGTGCTCCAATTTCCTCAGCTTCCAAACACACGCAATGAACCCACACGCCTTGCACAAAATTACTAACGTTACATAGGACAAACCCTCACAGGCCCTGCCTCAATGAATTCTCAGAACTGCCTTCGCAGGGAGATATTCTTATTAATGTTTTACAGAAGCAGCAGCGGGGCTCACAGATGTTAAGCGATATTCTCAAAGCCTTAAGTAATGGAGCGAAAACTCACCTGGGTCTGTTCTTCCTTCTTTTAATTGAATAGAAATGAGTGGGTGCATTTTGGCTGTGGATATATTATTCTGCACTACATATCTTTTGCTCAGCAAAAAATCCCACCTTAAAAACATAACTTGCAATGTTCTCTCTCACGTGCATCATACACCGTCATCACCTCGCCAGATTTTGGTACAGTGTAAAGGGTAAAACATGTATTCTGCAATAGGCCAACTGACTTTAAGCCATAGGAATGTAAGTAGATATAAATTAGGTAAAATATGCACTTAAGCTGCAGCTGGATATTATTCTATAAAATAGTAAGACAGATCCACTGATCAAACTGTGATAAACAAAATCTTAACACATTTTTCCAAGCTTCCTCTCTCATTCTTCAATTAGTATGCAAAAAATGCATGTAAAGTAGGACATGTTGGTTGATGTACTGGGATTTACTAAGCATAATACTGTGAAAGAAGGGTAAGATACCCCAAAATTCTGACTAAATGCAAATACCTCTATAAAAGACTGTTCAAAATGTTCCCAGCACAGACTGCCAGGAATGAATGGCCTTGGGTTATTTAATGACTGTTGATTTTGATGTGTATTATGTAGACGAAATACTGTCCTATAATTCATTCTTCTTTGGAAAGCATGTTTTGTCTGTTAATCTTCTGTGGTAGTATCTGTTTCCTTATTTGAAACATTGTTTTAATTCTCTTTGGGCAATTTTATTTATCTTATTTTTATTTTTGAGACACAGTCTCACTCTGTTGCCCGGGCTGGAGTGCAGTGGCACAGTCTCAGCTCACTGCAGCCTTGTTCTCCAGGGCTCAACCAATCCTTCCATCTTAGCCTCCCCAGTAGCTGGGACTACAGGGGCTCGCCATATCCAGCTAATTTTTCTTTTTTTCTTTCTTTCTCTCTCTGTCTCTCTTTTTTTTTTTAAGGGACAGGGTTTCACCATGTTGCCCAGGCTGGTGTTAAACTCCTGGACTCAAATGATCCACCCACCTCGGTCTCCCAAAGTGCTGGGATTACAGGTGTGAGCCACCACGCCTGGTCTGGGCAATCTTGTTTTTTAAATAACATATTAAAAAGCCCAACAATGTAAAAGGGTTGGATCCTAGAAAGTCAAATAAACACAATGTTCACTATTAAGAAGTGCTCTTAAAAATGACTTTCAGAGTTTATAAGGAGTAAATCACAGACATCATATCTTGAATACAATTCTCCATTATACATTATAGTGGAGTCTACACAAAGAAAAACAATTCCTGAATAATTTAAGGTTACAAAATTAGATACTTTAAATTTCATCTCCTTTCCTTTGCCTGTAGTGGAATAGCCAAGGCAAATAGCACGAAAGAGAAACGGAGTACCTGAAAACTCCAGAAACTTTATTATGAACTTTTAATAGCTTGTTCATCAACTTTTTAACTAATCGTAGTTTAATAAATGCCAAGCACTTTACATGTATTAACTCAATTATTCCTGACAACAACTCTATGAGGTAGGAGTTATCATTACCTCCATATTACAGATGAGAAAACAGACATGGAGATGTTAAGTAATTTGCCCAAAGTCACACTGCTAGTAAATACTAAACCTTCAGTAGCCTGGCTGACCAGAGTCTACTTTTAACCAACACATTTTCTTACCCATAAGACCCAATTGGATTGAGTTTGCTTTCCCTAGTGTGAAAGTTCATGAGGTACAGTGCCATAAATACAGCAGAAGAAAAGAAGTGGGGAGGAGTGGGGTGAGGGGCTCAGAGACTTTCCAGTTTGTAGCAAGAATGTAACCACTGGTCATAGGGGCACCAGGCTGAAAGCTTTAGGAAGTCAGGGATGCAGAGCCTGGGCCACATTGCTGAATAAATAAATATTAAGAAGAAAGGAAAGATATTTGCAGAATGAAAAAGCCAGGAGGAAGGGCTGCTTCCTCACCTTGACCAGAATCCTGGATTTCAAGGCTCCGGGATTGCCTGGATACAGCACAACTGAATTAGCAACTGAAAGGAATGCAGTGAACCCATGTACTTTGATCTTGGTAAAGCAGTTGATACAGTGTCCTGTAAAATCAGGATCCTAAATCAATTAAAATTTATGTTGTTCCAAGAACCACACAAGTTAAGCAGGCTAGAAAGGAAAACACTGGCTACATCTACCAGTATGATGAAGAAAAGAGCCACAAGGAGTGGAATTCAATCCGTATTCAAAAGTAACTTAGAAATTACTCACGCTGTTTTAATCAAATTTGCACATAACATTAATTTGGGAGGTGTGAAGAGGGCAAATGAGGGCGAGCCAATTGACTTAGTTAAATTAGCAGAGAGGTAAAGAAAAACATGAGTTCAGTTTCATTTTTGTGTCCCCTTTAATTTGCAGGGAGTGGCTATGGATGTCCAATGGGTAGTAACCACCTCTAGACCTAAAATGCCAAGACTGAACTAAGTAAGCAATAGCAAATAGATACATGTTTAAAATGTTAAGACTTCAGGTCTGAACTTCACAGAGCATGATCCTATTATTCCATACACTATCAGTAAAGTTCCATGGGAAATAATATTCCTTTCAACAAGACTTCGCTAGGAAAACCCAAAGAAAAGCAGGGGCTCAAAGGCTGAGTTTAGGAGGTCAGACGAAAAAGTCAGTGGCGTATGTATAATCTGGCCCCACTACAAATATGCCGCACAGGCAGAAGGTCATGAGAATGCTTTGCAAACACATGGCAAGACAAAGAACAGCACAGAAGGGAGAGAGAAGCAAGCTAAAACTTGAACTAACATTATTTTTTTAAGCATAAATTATAATTTCTAATTTCTTTAATGTTGAGAAATAGCTTATCCCTTTGATGGAACTATCTGTCCTCCCAGCAAAAATGTATTTTAAATGTTAGCAGTTGATTTAGAACAAATGAGAGTAAGAGAGATCTGAAACATTTGAAAAAAACAAAATGACCTATATTCAGGTCGGGCCCTAGGAAATGTAAAAGTGAACATCATTGCATGCAGCTCCTGAGACTGAAGAACTGAGCACTATTTTAGCTCTGTAGCCAACGTGCAGGAAGAGGTTCTTGCCCAGATATGGGTTCTAAGTATATCCTAGCAGGCTTGTTTATGGGAGGAAAGCATATGTTTCTAGAAAATAAAAGGCTCTGAAAGGAAAGAGGGTCACTGAATAATTAAAACTTTCTAATATGTCGCCCTTACTACTCTCAATCATAATTTGTACAGTTATTTTTTAAGGTGAAGCCCTCAATATGTGAGCAATGCAGGCAAGGAATACCTTTGGGTATCTGCAGAATTAATGACAATAGTAACAGCAACAGCAGCTAACACCTGAGTGTTAACTATGTGCCAGGAACTGTTCTAAGCATTTTATATAAACTATCCTTACAACTAACCCTAGGAGGAAAATATTGTTGTATCTTCATTTTATAGAAAGTTAAATAACTTTCCCATGTTCCCATGGCTGGAAAGGCAGAGTAAAAACCTAGGCAGTAGACTCCAGAGCTCATGCTCTTCAAGAAATTGTCATTGAAGACAGGTAAAGCCCACAATAAAATCCCATATATTCCTCTGCCTTCTAAAAGAAACAGCAACAAAAACAGAGAAATCTAGCACAGAGGCATAAGGATTAAAGTCATCCCACACTGCAGATTTGAATAGGAAATATATGTGAAAAACTTCAGTCAAATGACAATGCTCTGAGAGATCACTGATTAATACTTACACAGGACAAAAAGCAAACCGTAGAACCTACACAGACAGATCTTCCAAAAGTTTGATGACTGGCCCCCTCCCATGGTTTAAAAAATCATCCATACAATGACAAACTCAAAATTAGCTTCAGCTTAGACCTTTCTCTAGAATGCCCCAATGCCCTCTAGAACCCTTCCCTCACCAGGCTGCCCGCAGAACCACCTGCAGGGCCTTCAAAACACACTTTCCCAGGCCCCTCCTCAGATGTGAACCATTGAAATCACAAGAGGTGGAGGGGTGTTCCTGGAATCTGCACATTTAGGAAACTCCCAAGTGATCTTTAGATGCAGCCTAGTTGGCAAAAACCCGCTGCAGACACTCTACTTCTTCCTCCATGCTACCACCAGAATTGCTGAAGGCAGAGATCAAGGCAAAATTATTTCCCTTCTCAAGAACCTTCAATGGAATAACCTTTATTCAAAGGCAACCAAGTGAAGTCTAAATTCCTCAGCAGGACACTCTAGGCCCCTCTGTAATCTGTCCCAAACTACGTATCCAGCTGCTTTCCTCCTCCATCCCTCGGTCCATCCCAGCAGCATTCCCCAAACACATTCTGTACTTCTACATCTCCATGCTTTGCTGCTCCAATGCTCCCTCAGTTCTCCCATCAATTCTCTACCTGTCACCATCTTTGTCATCCTTCAAGGCCCTACTCAAGGTATTTTTTCCTTGTGAGACCACCCTGATCTTTCAGTCTCTTCTTCTGAGCAAATGTCCAAAAAATTTAGCTCTCACAAGAATTACAACATATACTGTAAACTGTGCTGAGTTATACTAAACTGTTTACATGCAGGTCTTCTCTTCAAAGCAGGGGCATATCTTACTCATCTTTCATACTGTGGATGAGAAAGAGACCTAGGTCAAAGTTTAGCTCTCCCTGCTAGTTACTAGCATTGTAATCTTGAGTGGGTTATGTAAACACACTGAGCCTCAGTTTTGTAATCTTTGAAATGGAACACCAATGACACCAACCTTCGTGGCTGATATAAAACATGAAAAGTGGCCCACTGCGGACCACCTGAAATGCACTAACATGATAGCTGTTGTTAATATTTAGTGTTAACTTTTGTTTCCCATTCCACTAGAGTGCATTGCAGACAACGTAAATGCTCAAAAAGCATTTGCTTTTACTCAGAAAAAGCATTTGCTTTCAAAGCAATGATAAATGTTAAGTGATTTCTTAAAGTCCTTTCTCCTGACCCAATTTTGTTCTGTTATAAAGAAAATTTCATATTTCTATTCCTATTCTATTTGTACTCTCTTTTCTTTCCTTCAAAAATTAATGTTCAAAATTCTAATGAACAAGCCCTGTCAGTGTCCCTCCTACTCTAGCTTGGCTGTTTGCTTTGAACTACAGTAACTGCCTGCAGCCACAGTGTCGCTGCCCAGAGAATTGCCTGTTTCACCCTTACAACAAATAGCACTTTGTAGGCAAACTGGAAGAGAGCCCAAAGTAGGAGGGGGGAAAACCAAGGAAAAGGAATTTGGGCCAAAAACTGAGTTGACACCCACACTATCATTCACACTAGAATACAGGTAAGGAGAGAACAGGAAAGAAAAGGGGTTCAGATCAACACAAACCTTCCCCAACCACCTACCTCACCACCCACCCATGGAAAACGCATTCCAAGACTCACAAAGGACTTGCTGGTCAGCTCACTGCAAGACACACATGGCTATTGTTGTGAATAAAATACTGTCATATATAATAGCCTCTTATCCTCACCAAACCAATCCTATTGGATTGTCCCCTCCCCCATTTATAGGAGATGAAACCCAAGGTCACACAAGTCCACAGAATAGAGTGCTGGGACTAGAACTCAAGTCTTTTAAGCTCCACATCCTAGGTCCTTCCCACTGCCTCTATATAGGTTGGAAAAAGCAATTTAAAAAGTGCTCTTAGAGGCTCACCAAATCCACCAGTTGTAAAGGTAAAGGTAAAACAAGATGGGTTTTGTGCTGTTAAAAACAATTCTGGTGCCAAGGATGCGGGCTGTCACAGCAACAAGGCTCCAACTACAGTCTTTGTAATGATCAGTCCAGCATTTTAGTATGGTGTTCCAGGAAGATCCTTTAGTCAGGTTTCTGTTCCTAGATGGAAACTGCCTCCATGATTTCATTTGCTCATTTGGTTTGGGGAGGCAGGATCAGGGAAGGAATATAATTTTCTTTCTTTTTTCAACCAAACTCTGATGCTGACTTTAAGACTGAAGTAATGTGGAAGGCAAAAGACGTTTCTAAAGCAAATTTGTGTTCGTCATTGTTGTAAGGGAGTTCAAGGGGCAACGAAGCAGTCCTAAAAAGCACAGATCCTGAAGCCACGGCAGCTTGGGTTCACATCACAGTTCTGCCACTTCCTGTAATGACCTTGGCTGCTCATGGTGATTGGGAGTAGTAGCCAGACTAGAGAACCCAGCCTTGGTTTCCTCTGCTACAAAACGGGGCTGTTGTCAGAAGCAAACGAGCTAATATATGTAAAGTGCTGCAAACAGTGCCTGGCACATGGTGAAGTGTTTCCCAGTCTTATTTCCAGATTAGTCACTAGGACTGGATTCTTTTTTAAGTGTATTTTATAAGAAGGTTAAAGAAGACTTCTTATACAACTTGTTAATGCATAATGCCCCAAACGAGCACAAAGATTATTTACAAGTTTCACTTCCTGATAGGATCTTCCAGGATTTCCATCTGTAGAGCAGAGTCCCTAGAAGGCCGAGCAGTGGAATCTGAAGAATTTTTCTTTTTCCCAACAACAGTGCAAGAAAACCTAAACCCATTCTCTCAGTATTACAAATGGTTTCCATAAGGGGGAAAACATCCATAAAGATCCTTACTGCATTAAAGTAACAAATAGAAGGGGACTATTAAAATGCATTTATTCTAAAAAGCAACCAGACTATCAGAAATTTAAAGTGATACCAGTCTAGAAAGACACAGCTCAGATCATACAGGGACGACAGTCCTAGGACTGGAATAAAACCTGCAGATGGATCCAAAGATGTCCCCCCACCGCCAACCACAGAAAATGCTGAAATTCCAGGAACAAAGTACTATCTACTTGGGATGATTAAGAGCAAAATGCTTTTAAAAATCCTCTCAGACTAGGATTCTGCTAGTAGCAGAAATCTATTCAAATATTACTCTCTTCTCTTTCCAAGAGGCTGTATGTACAACAAATTACACAAACGATGTTGGATTTTCCCCAGAAAAGCAAATAAAACTAAAGACAGGCGCACTATTGGGGTCACAGTAAAGGTCTGAGGTCCTGTCCTGCACCAGGATACCCAGATGGTAGAGAGGGGCTAAAACCCAGTGGACAATGTCCTCCCAGCAGTGTGCCCTGACAGGGCAGACGCAGCCCCGCTGACACTGCTTCACACAAAGGGACCCTGGAGGCTGGCCCTTCAAAAGCAAAACAAGCTGGTGTTCCAAACCATCTTTTTCCTAGGGACTGCTGTGCATACCCCCTCAAAGTCATAGTTGGGGTGGGGGAAAAAAGTGATGCTTTGTACTCTAACATAGCCATCTTTCCACGATGCAAACATTTTCCAGCTTTCTTGGTTTACTTTTTGCTATCAGCTGTTCTCTGGACCCCTCTTCTTTATCTCACTCCCTAGTCTTCTTTCTGACATAAACTCTTTCCCTTCCTTTTCATTCCAATTCCCCTTTTGGAGAAGCCACAGTATATATCAACATGATACACTAGGAATTGCAAAATAATAGCACTCTTTGCACCTTGCCAATATAGATTCTGCACTATTTCTAAATATTGACATTTTTTCTTTTTTTCTCTTTCTTCCCCATTTACCCCAAATCAATTTTAATATATGAACAAATCTTCCCATATCTCCTGGGGTAGATGATCTCTTTACTCAACTCCAAGTGGCTCTTACCCTTCCTTCTCTCTCTCTGTGTTCCCACCTGTCCTCTCCCCCTTTATATGCATAATCTACCTGTTTCTCCCTAAACCTATTCCTCCTCAGGCCAGACAAACTGTTCAAATGCAATCACCCCAGATGTAATACGCCACATTTAAAGGTCAGAAATTTTTTTTTTTTTTTTTGAGGCGGAGTCTCGCTCTGTCGCCCGGACTGGAGTGCAGTGGCCCGATCTCAGCTCACTGCAAGCTCCGCCTCCCGGGTTTACGCCATTCTCCTGCCTCAGCCTCAGGAGTAGCTGGGA
>NW_012117488.1:1692822-1696672 GCF_000951035.1 Colobus angolensis palliatus
AAAAAAAAAAAAAAAATTTGGTTGTAAGCAACCAGTGAAGAGAATTTTGACTGATGGCATTTTATACCCGGTCTGAAGAGTTCTGTCCTGTCTCTATAGCGCAAGAGATTTTGAGACACACCTTTCTGGCGGCCAATGACCATCAGAGAAAAAGGTGTCTTCTTGTACATCCTTTCTTCTCCTTGTTCTGTAGAACTCGTTGCAGTGCTGGCTATCTGTTGATGCTAAGATGTAGCAATGGGATTTATGCGTTGCTGGGGAAGTGAAGCTTTCTCTGGCATTATTCCTAACTATTACCAGCAAGCATAACAGGAAAGAAAAAAATGTTCAAAAAAAAATGCTTGTAATGGAACCTAACACCATATTTATGAGCGTTCCCCAATAGCAGGTGTCAAGGGGTAGATACAGACCTCTTGCAAACCTCAGAGGAGTGGTAGTTCCCAGACTTTTGATTTCACGGGCCAGTAAAATGTCAAAAGAAAGACTATCATAAAATTGCCAGCTTGAAACTGGACCTAGAAATGACACCAAAAAACCAGTCTTTCATAACATGAAAAAACAAGCCAGCCCTCCAGTAGGAAGGACAACCCAAGACTAAACAAAACAAAACAAAAAAACAGACTCTTGTAATTGAATAAACTTAGCACTAAAGTTGAAACAGAAAAGCTTGTTGCATTGTCTTTACTCTTCTCATTTTTTCATGGGCTGGTGAAACTGTCATCAGGGACCCACTCTGGAAATGACTGCTCAAGGATGAACTGGGAGTTGGTCCCATCACCCATCCAGCCCAGGGTGCACTATCTCATAGAGGAACCAAGGGCCATGGCGGACTATGTGCTGTTGGGGTCACTACACCTTCCAAGAAGACTGACATATCCTTAAAGCTTCTCTTTTGTCTTAATAACCAATGATAGGCTCGCTGGCCACAAATGTTTCAAACCCATTTGAAGGTGTCTTCAGTCAGCACCCAGCCTTCGTGCACAACTACTAAGACGGTGGTTCTGAGCCGAGCTGCACATGAGAATTACTTGGAGGCAGGGTGGGCTCTTTTCAAAACTCCATATCCAGAGATTCTTATTCAATAGGCATGGGGAAGGGTCTGAATATATGTATTTTAAAAATACTCCCCAGACTGATTCTGATGCCAGCCAGGGTTGAGAAAAACCATATTTCTTGGCATTCATCCTGAATTTATATCTTGTAAAGCTTTAAGGTACAACTCTTCATTCATTCCTCTGGGTGACAAATACTAATAGAGGGTCTGCCATGTGCAAGGCACTAGAAAATCACTAGAGAACAAGAGAGATAAATCCCTACCCTCACCACACTGACAGAGTGCTGGAGCATGAAGACAAGGAGGCAACTAAAATAGCACACTCGGACTTATTAGAATAAAGTGAACTACCAAGGCTGCCTATGGCCCTATCCTTGTGGCTTCACAGGCCTCCATGCCATCTCCTCTCAGATGACTCTTTCCAGGTGCTAGAAATCCTAATATTTCTATCAGAGAAACAGACGAGCAAGGACCCTGTCCTCATGAAGCTTACATTCTAACAGCAATGTCCAAATATTCCAGGTATCATTACAATGGTCATTCCAGCTCGAGTGTCTTTCTGAAGGTTAGGTGCCCATGACTTTGGGGGAAAAAAACACAGTGTGAAAACTCAATTAAGACTGTATTTTCCATTTTGGTTTTTTTTTTCCAAAACCTTTTTTTTTATTTTTTGAGACAGAGTCTCACTCTGTCGCCCAGGCTGGAGTGCAATGGCATGATCTCAGCTCACTGAAAACTCTGCCGACCGAGTTCAAGTGATTCTCCTGCCTCAACCTCCAGAGTAGCTGGGATTACAGGCTTGAGCCACCGCGCCCGGCCAGAAATTTTTATTAAAAGTACGGGGCTTGGGGTTTGCTTTGCTCTGCTTTGTGTTTGGGGTTGGGGGAGAAAAGGATGAAATCAAGTTCCGCTTTACGTCCATTTAAATTAATGTTTAAAAGTGTATTGTGGGCCAGGTGTGGTGACTCATGCCTATAATCCCAGCACTTTGGGAGGCTGAGGCAGGCAGATCACATGAGGTCAGGAGTTCAAGACCAGCCTGGCCAACACGGCGAAACCCCCTCTCTCCTAAAAATACAAAAATTAGCTGGGCGTGGTGGTGCATACCTGTAATCCCAGCTACTCAGGAGGCTGAGGTAGGAGAATCACTTGAACCCGAGAGGCAGAGGTTGTAGTGAACCAAGATCACAGCACTGCATCCATTCTGGGCTACAGAGTGAAACTCCATCTCAAAAAAAAAAAAAAAAAAAAAAAAAAAAAAAAAAACCTGTATTGTGCTTTTTATTCAAACCCTATGCTTCCATTTATCTGGCCACAAAAGGGCTGTCTCTAAGGGCCTAAAGAGGCTGTTTCCAGCTCACAAAGCTATTTTGTTTGGTTTATACAAAGTTCTAAAATGTTGAATTAGCCAACCTTTAAAATCAGATTTCACACAATAATCCAGATTTCTGGCTTACAGTGAAAAATCAGAAAATCTGGCAACACCAGCCTACACGCGGCAACAATGCGCTTCTGATGGGCCTCCCACTCCTGATGACCCCACCTGGAGGGCAAGTGCCTGCTGCCATAAATCATCTCTGAGGCATACTATTTGCTCAAGACCCCCAGGCTACTGCTAGTATCCAACTCTGATTCGCACAGAAATTACAGATCTAACTTCTGCTTGGTACAGAACTTAGCAGGTATAAATAAGTTATAAGGAAAATAATTTAGAACAGGTGAAAGATAAACTATTTTGGAATAGAAAAATATCTTAAGAGAGCTAAGTTGAAGAACAAGTGCATCTCTCCTCTCTCTCTCTGAGTGTGTGTTCGTAGGAAGGGGGTGTTTTGTGCAAGATATATAAAACTGCAGCCCACTTCCCACTTTGTACTTTATTACTGGGTAAATGTTAAGATAAATAATACAATTGTTAAAGTAAAACTTGAACAGAATAAATTCACTCCAGTAAAGAGATTATACTTGAGTATAATGAAGCATAATTTTATTGTATTTAAAAAATAAAGGTATGAATGAAACAGCCTATAAGTATGATGTAGATATATGGATATTTATTTATTCATTCATTTACTTTGAGGATATAGTTTTTTTATTGAATATATTTATGGCATTTATTCAGCAAACATTTGTTATAGCAGTTTTTTCAGCTAAGACATAACACCTTAGCAAATATTAGGTGTATCTTTACATGATATGTTTATGCACAGTAGTTATTGTGGGTGAGATTTAACTAGGAAGAGGGTGCTTAAGATGTTCTTTACAAGCGGCATTCTATCATCAATATGGGTGACAAAAGAGAACAGGGCTAGAGAAAACACCAGAACAATTAAGTGATTTAAAGTTACCCTCTCAATTACAGGATAAAATTTCATTCAAGTAGTTTTATCAATAGGCTGATACTTCTAAGACCAACTTGGGATGACAAGAGCATTGGCCTGGAAGCCTAAATGCTGGGATGCCACTACAGCTCTACTCTTCAAACATGCAGCACGAACCAGAGGAGTTATCTGGTACCTTTACACCTCAAAACCTGATTCTCCTTTTCTTGTAACAGAAATATTACTAGGTATCACAGGTGTTATAAAATAAATACAAAGAAATGTGCACAAATGAGAAAGGGAACAGTAGATAAGAGAATAGGTATATACTGAGGCCAGGCGCAGTGGCTCACGCCTGTAATCCCAGCACTTTGGAAGGCCGAGGCGGATGGATCATGAGGTCAGGAGATCGAGACCATCCTGCCTAATGGTGAAACCCCATCTCTACTAAAAATACAAAAAAAAAATTAATCGGGCG
>NW_012117488.1:1698223-1705596 GCF_000951035.1 Colobus angolensis palliatus
AAAAAAAAAAAAAAAATTTGGTTGTAAGCAACCAGTGAAGAGAATTTTGACTGATGGCATTTTATACCCGGTCTGAAGAGTTCTGTCCTGTCTCTATAGCGCAAGAGATTTTGAGACACACCTTTCTGGCGGCCAATGACCATCAGAGAAAAAGGTGTCTTCTTGTACATCCTTTCTTCTCCTTGTTCTGTAGAACTCGTTGCAGTGCTGGCTATCTGTTGATGCTAAGATGTAGCAATGGGATTTATGCGTTGCTGGGGAAGTGAAGCTTTCTCTGGCATTATTCCTAACTATTACCAGCAAGCATAACAGGAAAGAAAAAAATGTTCAAAAAAAAATGCTTGTAATGGAACCTAACACCATATTTATGAGCGTTCCCCAATAGCAGGTGTCAAGGGGTAGATACAGACCTCTTGCAAACCTCAGAGGAGTGGTAGTTCCCAGACTTTTGATTTCACGGGCCAGTAAAATGTCAAAAGAAAGACTATCATAAAATTGCCAGCTTGAAACTGGACCTAGAAATGACACCAAAAAACCAGTCTTTCATAACATGAAAAAACAAGCCAGCCCTCCAGTAGGAAGGACAACCCAAGACTAAACAAAACAAAACAAAAAAACAGACTCTTGTAATTGAATAAACTTAGCACTAAAGTTGAAACAGAAAAGCTTGTTGCATTGTCTTTACTCTTCTCATTTTTTCATGGGCTGGTGAAACTGTCATCAGGGACCCACTCTGGAAATGACTGCTCAAGGATGAACTGGGAGTTGGTCCCATCACCCATCCAGCCCAGGGTGCACTATCTCATAGAGGAACCAAGGGCCATGGCGGACTATGTGCTGTTGGGGTCACTACACCTTCCAAGAAGACTGACATATCCTTAAAGCTTCTCTTTTGTCTTAATAACCAATGATAGGCTCGCTGGCCACAAATGTTTCAAACCCATTTGAAGGTGTCTTCAGTCAGCACCCAGCCTTCGTGCACAACTACTAAGACGGTGGTTCTGAGCCGAGCTGCACATGAGAATTACTTGGAGGCAGGGTGGGCTCTTTTCAAAACTCCATATCCAGAGATTCTTATTCAATAGGCATGGGGAAGGGTCTGAATATATGTATTTTAAAAATACTCCCCAGACTGATTCTGATGCCAGCCAGGGTTGAGAAAAACCATATTTCTTGGCATTCATCCTGAATTTATATCTTGTAAAGCTTTAAGGTACAACTCTTCATTCATTCCTCTGGGTGACAAATACTAATAGAGGGTCTGCCATGTGCAAGGCACTAGAAAATCACTAGAGAACAAGAGAGATAAATCCCTACCCTCACCACACTGACAGAGTGCTGGAGCATGAAGACAAGGAGGCAACTAAAATAGCACACTCGGACTTATTAGAATAAAGTGAACTACCAAGGCTGCCTATGGCCCTATCCTTGTGGCTTCACAGGCCTCCATGCCATCTCCTCTCAGATGACTCTTTCCAGGTGCTAGAAATCCTAATATTTCTATCAGAGAAACAGACGAGCAAGGACCCTGTCCTCATGAAGCTTACATTCTAACAGCAATGTCCAAATATTCCAGGTATCATTACAATGGTCATTCCAGCTCGAGTGTCTTTCTGAAGGTTAGGTGCCCATGACTTTGGGGGAAAAAAACACAGTGTGAAAACTCAATTAAGACTGTATTTTCCATTTTGGTTTTTTTTTTCCAAAACCTTTTTTTTTATTTTTTGAGACAGAGTCTCACTCTGTCGCCCAGGCTGGAGTGCAATGGCATGATCTCAGCTCACTGAAAACTCTGCCGACCGAGTTCAAGTGATTCTCCTGCCTCAACCTCCAGAGTAGCTGGGATTACAGGCACCACCACCACATCCGGTTAATTTTTTATTTTTTAGTAGAGACAGGGTTTCACCATGTTGGCCAGGCTGGTCACAAATTTCTGACCTTAGGTGATCCGCCCACCTCAGCCTCCCAAACTGCTGGGATTACAGGAGTGAGCCACCATGCCCAGCCCCAAAATCTTTTTGATGAAGCCTAGCATTTCATGGTTTTTGTTTTTCTGCAACAGCAAGTCAGGACAACAACATGAAGGTATTTTCAAAGCCCTTCCCTGAGTTTATCCAACAAAACACCATCCTATGAAAATTCTGTAATTTCCCCTTAATACCCAACCACCTATTAGCCAACAAGAAACTCACCTGCAAATCTTCTGATGACTAATACATCCTAGTGTGGTTTCCCTGGAGCAAATCTCCAGTGGTTAGACATTTCATAATCCAGAAAAGCTGTCATCTGCAAACTTAGAAATTCCACTGTGTGCTCCTTCTTTTAGATCAATTATATAAATAAGACCCAAGGGACCCCACTGTTTACACACCTCTAAGCAGAGAAGAAATCCTGATCCTTAGCCTTCATTGTTGGTCTTTAAGGCAGATAGATTCTAATGCCTACTCTGTCACTATATGTGTAAACTTAAGCTAATCACATCACCTCCCTGTGCCTGGATATGCTCAACTATAAAATTTAAGGGTTAATCCCTTCCAGCTATAATAGTCTTTCTATTCAAAATGACACAACTGCATCCTTAATTCTAAGACTTCAACTTCGACACAGCCTTCGAAAACATAAAAGGACAGCAATACTTTTCCCCTCAAAAAACCTCAAATATTCAGAAGCCATCTCTTCTTTTCATTGGATTATCCTTCATCTCCAGAGGAGATAAAGAGGTTTCCCATATGGACTGGTAGAGAAGGGAAACCAAGTAGACTGCACCATCTGGACAGCCAACACACTAACAGAGGATTGGGGCACAATGGACGTTCATCACAAAGAGGTCACACACATTGGCCATGAGATTTGAAATCTTCCTCTAGCTCTCCTTCAACACTGTGAGATAGCTACCACCCAAATCAAGTAATTTATTAAATCTAGTTCATTGGATAGAGCTAGAGTATTTGGAGAACTTGGCACTAAGTTACCCGGGATTTCTTACCTGCCAGCTTCAGAAGACATCTGGGAATGGTAATTTCCTAATGTCTTTGCAGTGAAGACTGTAAAATCAAGTATGAACTTACATCAACGACAAGTTAAAGCCAGGCTCTGAGAAAAAGGTTTGTTTCTAAACCTCAATCCTCTCTCCTTCCCTAAATATAAGTCTGTCACTAAACATTTGAGGCATATTAGCAAAAAAGAAAACAAAGCTTAGCCTGAGTGGGAACCAAGTCCATAGTTGATTTTTGCCAGTTATCCTACCTTCTCACAATTTTCAAAAGCAACTCTCACCCCGCAAGCTTCAGATTTGCACAAAACTTTAGAAACTCTCTTCCAGATACATAAACAGAACTACAAAGACCCAGAGGAAGGAATTCAGATTTCAGAAGCTTGCAACAGACTCGAACAATTTCAAAATGGTACCACAGGTGCAAACATATCAAGAGCTAAATGCCATGTGGCCTGGCATTTATTTCTCAAAAGCCCCCAAAATAAGGGCTAATCAGCCCTAGAACTCACCTCCATCACTGTGATCCCAGCTCTCACACAAGACCAACAGTGCCCCCAAACTACTGAGTTTTACATAGTACTAACTGACTACCATTTTCAACAAAGTCATCCTCCATTCCTCTCTGATATAATTAGAAGACATAAATTCAAAAATGTCAAAGGCTAGAAGATTGGATCAAAATAAATAGGATAACATTGAGAAGGAACAATAACAAAAACTTCTCCAAAAAAAATCTGCCGAAGAAATACAGGATGCAACAGCTCACAGAGCAAATATCTGGGGGTTTTGACTATCCAAAACATGATTATCTAATAAAGAAGTTGGTGCTCAGCACTGCCTAAGAAAATCAAAGGCAGTTGTAAGCTTAAGGTACAGTAAGTAGACATTTATGCCTAGGTCTCAGCAGACAGCCGTCGTACTGTACTCTCTGTTGGCCAGATCACATCTCAATTACATATTCAATTCCCGATTCTCCATGTGAGATGCTGATAAACTGAGAAGATATCGAGAAACCACATTCCAATAAATGACTGTGAAAAGATTTGGGACTAGCTTGCATTAGGAAAACCAACTGGGGGTAAGGGGACATCATATTCTCTTGGTGCATTCAAAGAGAGTAGGCAGCTCCAAAAGAATAAAATCATTGGAAAAAAAAATTCAAGGAGACAGCCTTCAGCTCAAGTAATAATACAACAAACAGTCCAAAGGTGTAATAACCTGTCTTCAGGAGAAGAAGTTCACAGTTCCTGGGGTTATTTAAACAAAGGTTACCTAGAAAGGGAAAGAATTCATTAAAATCAATAAATTGGACAGGGCCCCTCTAAAATGCCAATTCTGATTCTATGATTCTCAACTTACTCCACTATCATACTGTGTTCATCTGCTATGATCTCCCTCCAAACTGCCCCTTTCTTTCAATAAGGATTTGCCCAGACCCTACTCACATCAGACCTGATCACAGAAGTCTCCCACATCAGCTCCCTAAGCTCAATGTTATTATTCCTCCCATGTCAAGAACCACCTCCCTTCAAGACCTATTCTGAGATCTAAGGGCAGGCACTATCGCCATTTTGGACAGGATCATTCTTTGTTTAGGAGGAAGGCGACTGATGTCCTGTGCACAGTAGGATGTTTATGTAGCATCCCTGTCCTCTAGCCACTAGATGACAGCAGCACCTGCCACCTAGCTATGATAACCATAAATGTCTCCAACATTCTCAAGGTCTGCTGAGAAGCAAAACTGCCTACTTCTGAGAGCCACTGGTCTTGAGGCAAATGACTAACACCACTGACTTGTGATTAAGTTTTTCACTAACTAGGTTCCCTCTACCCTCCTTTATTAGTCATATATTCTGTTCCACCTCCCTGACCACTGTCAAAACTCAATTCAGATTTCCACTCCTCCCTCAACATACTTCATACACTTTCATCTGGTTCCACACACCCTGGATTCTTAGACAACTATAACTATCTGCTTCTGCTGGCATCCTCATGCGTGTCTGTCTTATCTGCTCTCTGTGATTACTACGAGAATCCTCTCCTGCCTTGTTAAGATCCCACAGCACCCACTCCAGTTCTCTGCTTCCTGCTGGCACTCAACAAATATTAACTGGTGTTTCTTAGAATGTCAAACACCAGCTGCAATTAAAAATAACTGAAATCCTTTACAAGCTACCACTTCAACAACATAATAATCATGATTACAAAGTTTTGACAAACTTTTGACTTTAATAGCTATTTTGTCTGCAGTACTGAGAAAGGAATCAAGTCTAATTTCCAATCTATAGCTACCAAAACAATTTAACTATTTGGACATGACAAACACATCAGAATTTTCTAAAATTATTTTTTTAAAACTCTGCATAATATAAAAATTAAGGGAAAAGGGGGCCTAGTTTTTTTCTGTTTTCTTTTTTTTCCATTAAACTTTAGCGATTTTGAGAAAAAAAGGGGCCAAGTTTTTAGCACGTTTTTTAAATGCTGGAAAACACAGCAGGGAGAAAACGATATGAATATGGTTCAATACTTTAACTGTTGCATCATATGCTACTCCACATGGTAATGGAAGGCTGGGTCATCTAAGGACAGTTTCCTCTCCAACCTTCTAATCTGTTAGGTTTTAATCAACACGCACACATACACCCTAAATAAAAACGAGACAAATCTAATACAAAGTGTTCAAATATATAAATAAACTGTGCCAATTCAAGATTTTGGAATTTTTCCCTGGCTCCATAGATTACCTAATCATTTTATGGGGGGCTCCATAAGTAACCTACAGAGATCAAACACCCCAAATCAACTTTCGTGACCCCTGTTTTAACCACCTAATTTTCATCTCAGATTCTTCCCCATCTTGCACTTGGATCTTAACAGGGATTTAGTTAGTTGGTGTCAAGACAGGTGAAGCAAGAACCCCAACTCTGACCTAGCTGACAGTAGGTGTTTGGTCACTATTTTTGGACTATAAAAATAAATGCTGCCTGAACACCCCATTTACGGGATGTGGTGCAGGGTTCTTCCCATAGGTAAGAAGCAGAGGTCCCAGATGCTTTGGCGAGGAAGGTCTGAATCACTCTCATTCTTGGCACTGGGAGGGGCCCCTTGGTTGTTTATAAGGTAGACAGCCCTCACCATTACTGCAAAGGGGAATTTCCTGCCTGTCCAGACTCTTCCAAAGTCCAGTACAAACCACGTAATAGGTGCTCAATAAACGCTGCCTGAACGGAGTTTTACTACCAAAGCTGCCAAGGAAAGTTTCCAGAAGTCAGCTCTTTAGTCCTATCTCTCTTCCAAAATATGTCCTCATAGTTTTCTTTGTCCAACAAAAAATATTTTTCAAGATCCAAGAGCAGGAAATCTGCGAGGCAACGAGGAGCCAAATATAAGCTCAAGCAGCTCCAGCTGGGCCCCACATTCCGCTAGGACTCCCCCGTACCTATTCCCCATCTCTCCGACTACATCCTGAGTGCTCCCTCCCTCTCACCTCGGCTGTTTCTTTCCCACAACCCTACCTCTACACTTTCGGCCACACTCACCCCAACTGCGTGCTCCTGGGACCTCAGAGCCCACGTCTCCCTCTCCAGCAAGGACCTACCTCTCTTCCCCTCGACCTGCAGCAGTTCTTCTTCACTGCAGCTGGCTTTTTAAGAAATCAAAAAATCTCATTTATCTGCAAGGGATACTCCCTAGCAAAGGGGCACGGAAAGAAGGCCCCTATAAACCCTCTAGTAACCGGAGGTGCTGGTCCTCCTGGCAACCATCCCCAATTCTCCTCCTTTCCAAGCCCCTGGACAGGATTTGAGCAGAAGTCCCGCTCCCAAGAGCCCACGCCTCCAAACAAGCTAGAAGCGGATTATACCGGTACCCAACCCGGAGATGGCCCGTGGCCGGCTGGGTGCACCTGCGGGCCCCCAGCTCCCTCCCACAGGCGCGGGGGGCGGGGCGCCGGCCTTCACCTCCCTGCCTCCGCCCGCTGGGCTCCCAGCGCAGCCCACCCGGCACAGGAAGGAAGCGGAGGGGAGGCGATTCTGGAGAAGTTAAAGGGCTCACCTTATGGACACCGGGGCAGCAAGGCCAGACACCAAACACCCACCTCCGGGAGGAACCAGCGGAGCCGAAACCACCTCTCCCCGCCTTTCGGATTGGGCGGAGGGAGTCGAGAAGGGAACGCGCGCGAGGGGTCCAGGAGCCAGGCAGCCGCACTCCCCTCCCGCAGGGCTAGCAGCCCGGAGCCGAAGCGACCGACGCTCAGACTGCAGAAAGCGGAACAATCTCCCAGGCCCTGGGGGCGGCAAACGGGAACCCACTCCGCTCGCTACCACCTCCTCGCGACCCTCGGACGTCCCCGAATGAGTTCCCGGCCGCAACCTCAGCT